>NC_047679.1:21954179-22257790 GCF_011762505.2 Arvicanthis niloticus
TGACATCACAGGCTGCTCTTTAGTGCTTAATACAGCTAAAAGCAAAGCTATGTGTTTGATGCCAGTTTCTGAATTCTGTTTCATTCTGTATTGATCATCTCAGTTCCACCTTTGTCTAGAGAAACTTTGCATTCATGTATAATGAATGTTTGAATCAGTGTGAGTGAGTAAACACTCATTGTGTCCTGGAAAATAATTGAAAGCACTTGACCTGTTGAAGATTAGCCAGCGGTACCATCCTTTGGTATGAAGAACAACTTGACTATAATTAAAACTTTCATTTGACTAGCAAAAGTAAAGAACTACTGTAATTAAACTACTGATGTCAGATGCTCTGGGGGGTAAGTCTAAAATTGCTCTCAGTAATTAGACAGGTACAAAACTTAATGGGCATGAACTCTTTTCACTGTCAAAGTCTCATTTGCAAGGAAGCTAATGTTCTGAAAGTGGCTGTCAGTGACAAATATTATTTCTTGGTCATGGTTGTCACCTGTACATATCCTTGCATACATCTGTTCACCATGTGCATGCCTGGTACCAATGGAGTCTAAAAGAAGGTTTAGCATCCCCTGGGACTAGAGTTACAGATGCTTGAGAACTGCCACTTGGGTGCTAGGACAAAACATACACTATGCATGTATCATGAGTCAGAGGTCTGATTTCTTATACTGATTGTAAATGTGAGACTATAGGTAATTTAGGACCTTCCATGATCTTTCTAGACCAGAATTTCTAAATCTTGCCAGTTAGATAACTGAGTTATTAAACTTATTTGAGTATTCCAATAGAAAAGGTTGGGTTTTATTGCAATAATGAAAATAATATTCCTTAATAAGACTTCTTTAAAACAGAAGTCATTGGTTACCACAAACAGTGGGTTTGTATTTCAATGCTTTATGTACTCTTGTGTGTGTGTCTGTGTGTGTGTGTGTGTGTGTGTGTGTGAGAGAGAGAGAGAGAGAGAGAGAGAGAGAGAGAGAGAGAGAGAGTATTTATGTGTATACAGGTACATATGGAGTCCAGAGGCAGACATCTGGTATCTTCAATTTATCTCCAAGTTATATTTTGAAACAAGATTTTTCATTGAATTGGGGGCTTGCTGGTGGGCAAGGTTGATTAGCTATCAACTTCCAGGGATCCTCCCATGTCTACCTCTCCAGTGCTAGAATTGCAGTCACCCACCCTTTTGCCCAGCTTTTAAAAATTCAGATGTTGCAGATCGAACTCATGTCTTCATATGTGTACATCTGTCCGTTTACCAACAGAGTGATATCCCCAGCCCCCTTTTATATATTCTTAGCACTTTTCACTTCCAAGTGTATGTATATATGATCTAGATACACATATACATACACACATGCAGAGATAGAACTTTAATATAAAGAAGAATAAAAAATTTGAAAAATAGAAAAATTGTGTTTTTCTATTCTATCTAATAAAGATGTATACTAATTGATCTCTTGCTGAGTCTTGGTTAAAAGAAGGTGTTGTGGTTAAGTGAGCATTCATCCATTTAAATGACACTTTTGCCAAGACACCTTAAAGACTGAATGTGGCTTCTCAGTCCTTTCCCTGTCTTTCTTTTTACATTTGCCAATCTTAATATTTGTACTTTCTCTTTACTTTACAGACCCTACTCCTTAGTTTTTATCCCCCCTTCATTAAATTAAATAAACAATGAGCTTTAAAAAGAACATTCCTTATGGCAGATATCTTGAGAGAGCTCGAACTTATTTTAAACTGAATTCTTGCCAGACCGCCCAAGTGGATACTCTTAATTCTTCATTAGTCATCAACATATTTCACCTTGATAACTACAGTGGCATAAAAATGGTGGAGGCAAGCACCAATTAATCCTCTGACAGCTCCTTAGGATAACACGCAATAATGAAAACATTTTTGTATCTAGTTGGAGAACAATCATGAACAGCTTCCTTTTGATGTTTGTCTTTTGCAAATGGCAAAATCCTACATTGCTATTTGCATGATTGCTGTACTAAATTACTATGTTTAGTGCCTACTTGCTGGGTTGCTAAAAATGAGGTTGCCACTTATGTTTCCATTAGTCACAGAGATTATTTTTTGTTTAAGAATAGGCCAACATTATTGTCTTTAATGTCCTTTAAAAATAGATTTGATTGCTTTTTAACGCAATGATGCAATGGTCAGCTACATTCAAGAATAACACATATGTTCAAATCAATGTTTGAACACAGAAAAATCAGCCATTTGAGTTTTCCCATTAGTAACTTAGGTTGATAGAGATCTGAGTGTGCCTAAGTCATCTCTGATTCAATATTCTTGGCTAATTGGTACCCATCACAACTAAGAGTTCTGATATTTTTAATAAGTGATTGGTAAGTCAAATAATGAGTGGACTCTGTAGTAATGTTAAGGTACCATCTAGGTCTTCACTGGGAAGAACAATAAAGTGCATTGTAGATGGGATGTTTTGTATTAAATGAAAAATGCACACAGAACCAATTTCACAAGAAAACTTCAGGTTGTCTTCCATTTGAAAATATGGCCTGAGTTTTAAATCGGATTGCTATAAGTACACTTATTGTTAATTTAATGCACGTCTACATTTCTGCTTCTACTCTTTTATCCACCAAAACTTTTGTTCCAAAGGCAAAAAAAAAAAACAAAAAAAACAAAAAAAAAACAGTTTATGACTCAGATAATATCTTTTGTAAGAATACTATTTACATTTTTTAAAAATATATTTATTAGTCTGGAGTGGTACCTGCCTTTAATTCCAGATCTTAGGAGGCAGAGGCAGCTGGATCTCTGTGTGTTCAAGGCTAGTCTGGTTTATACTGCAAATTCCAGACCAGCCAGAGGTACAAAGTGAGAGCCTCTCTCAAAAAATAGCAAAAAAGAAAACATTATTTCATGTGTATGAATGTTTTGTCTTTGTGTATATCTGATTACCATGTGCATGCCTGGTGCCCATGGAGGCTAGTAGAAGGAGTTACAGGCTGTTGGGAACTGCCATTTAGGTGCTAGGAATTGAACCTCTGTCCTCTGAAAGAGGAGCCAGTGCTCTTACCCACTGAGCCATCTTTCCAGCTCACTCTATTTGCATTTTAAACTGATGGGAAAACAAATTTTAAAAATAGTGCTTTTTCTTGGCAGGTTGAAATTACCCGAACTTCTAATTTTTCATCTCTAAATTGTGTTTTATCATTACACAGCAGCAATCAATCCTTTAAGACTTATTGTAGCATCTTCCATGTTAGACTAGCAGAATGGAGTAGCTGTAGCAGAGACCGAATGATCTGCAAAGCATTAGATATTTACTGTCATGAATCCCAGCACTCCACTCGGAGGCAGAGGCAGACAGATCTCTGAGTTCCAGGTCAGCCTGGTCCACAGAGTGAGTTCCAGTACAGCCAGGGGCTATGCAGAGAAACCCTATCCACAACAAACAAACAAATAAAGCAAGAAAGAACAACAAAAACCAAAAAATCAAAAAAAAAAAAAAAAAGAAAGAAAAAGAAAACATATTCACTTTTTCATTCCAGAAAAATTGTTGCTGCCTTCTTAAGTACACAAAGGTATTTGCAGGACAACAGATGCATAACACGAAACAATGTATGTATGTAGAAATTGCAACAGTGAACTAACATGGAACCAAAGAAGCTCAGTTTGTTGCATGGGACAGTTTCTAACAGAGCATTTTGCTTGAATGGGATAAAGAAAAATCTGGGGTGTAACTTAAAAACAAAACCAACCAACTGAAGAATAAAAACCCCAATGATCAAAAGCCTAAACTCTGCATGGCAGGAAAGCTTGAAGAACAGAACACAAAATGTGAAAACATGTTTTCTGAACTGTCAGAGTATGTGTTTTACAGCTTAGCTTGATTGTCTTTGTGAAAGCAGAGTGGGTGGCCAGTATTTGATCATTGAACCCTTGCGGACTGACTAGTAGGGAACAGACATCTAGCTTTGATTCTAGTCAGAATAAGAAACAATAAGGTTGATTTTTCGATATCTATCAAAATAGAAGATTTTTGGAAGTCCCATAAAAAGGCTTAAGGCAGCAGTTCTTAATATTTACTTTTTGATTAATAACAGTAGCAAAACTACAGTTACGAAGTAGCAGCAAAAATAATTTTATGGTTGGGGGGAATCACCACAACTAAAGAATCACAACACTAGAAAAATCGAGATGCTCTGGTTTAAGGACCCTTTTTGCCCACAGGACAACTAATAAGAATATGTTCTCTTTTTCTACTTTGTGAATTCCAGGGATAGAATGATTTGGTGGCAAGTGCCTTCGCTCACTACATCTTGTCAGCTTGTATCTTTCTCTTTTTAAATGTAAAAAATATTTGTTTTATTTCATATGTATGTGTCTTGCCTGCATATGAACCATGTATGTGCCTGGTGCTCACAAAGGTAAGGGGGCATTGGATCCCCTGAATCTGGAATTATAGGTGGCTCTGAGCTACCATGTGAGTTCTGAGAGCCAAAACCAAGGTTCTCTGCAGGAGTAGCAAGTGTTCTTAATCAATGAGCCATCGCTCCAGCCCTGAATCATCCAGTTAATAACACCTTAGAAATGCTATGATAAAAGCTTCTAACTATAATCCTAGAGCTTTAGAGGGCAAGGCAGCAGGATCCCGGGGCATTTTAGGCCAGCCAGGGCTTCAGAGTTAGACCCTGTCTCAAACAAACAAACAAACAAAATAACAAGTATTTTATTTCTTTTCCTCTTGAATAAATTCCTAGAATTTGCATTGCTGAATGGCTGAATGTGTAAGTTCTGAAGAAACTGCCTGTTTGTTCTGTATCCTCCCCAGTACTTCATATCGTGAGACCTTTTCATTTCAGTTCTTCTGGCAGACCAATCAGGGAGTCTTGTGCCTTAGCTTGCTTTTCCATGGTAGCTATTGGTGTCAACCAGATTTGCTGCCCCCACTTTCATTCCTAGATTTTCCTTTATAAACTATTGGTTGAGGTCCTTTTCTGTCTCTGTTATATAAAATTACATATTATTTCATTATCATAATCACAGATACATGGCTCAAAACAGCAAATAGAAGACCTCAAAGTTTTTATTCAATACAGTTTTAGAAATGTCTTAGCTGGATCCTTGTGTCAGGGTTCTATATGACTGCAGTTAAGAAGTGATGTGAGACTACATTCTAATTAGTAAACTTGAAGTCAGTCCTCTTTTAAGGACTAGCTCATGCTGGCCTCAAACCCATGATCTTTCTGTCTCAACCTTCCAAGCACTAAGATACTAGGTATTATGTCATGATTAGGTAACGATTTCATATGCCACCATGCATAGATAGCAAACCTAAGCCCTCTTTTAAAGGATATCCACATTTTATTACTTGAAGTCAACTAATTTTAGAGATTAATTACATTCACAGAATTTCTTCACTCTTGCTATAAGATGTATCATTATGAAAGCATTACCTAATCATGACCACGATATTGAGATCTTAGGCATAATTTTAGTTACTTTTCTCAGTGATCTGATGAAATTTCTGACAAGAAGCAACTTGAAGGTAAAAGAATTGTTTTTTATTGTCTCTCTCTGTCTCTCTGTCAGTCTCTGCCTCTCTCTCTCTCTCTCTCTCTCTCTCTCTCTCTCTCTCTCTCTCTCTCTCATGGTTTGAGGGTAAGGTCTATCATCACAGAAAAAGTATAGCTCGAGGTGCGAGGTGACTGGCCACATTGTACCCATAGTCAAAAAGCAGAGAGATGAGTACTGATGTTTAGGCTAGTTTTCTCTTTCTTATTCAGCCCAGGACCCTAGTACAAGGAAATGTATTTCCCTTCCCTCTTCAATACCCTCTCTTGACATACCCTCCCAGACACACCCAGATGTGTATCTCCTAGGTGATTCCAATTCCGTTCAAGTTACTGGAAGGTTCGCTATCATAGGCACCATTTTGGGATTTGGACTACACTTTTTGGAAATAAAGAATCAAAGGAGATTAATGTTGGTCTTAGCTCTCCCATTTTCTGTCTGACAATGTAAGTGAGTTTACTTTTGTAGTGCTTCCAAAACGGTGGATTATCAAGTCATTCTATGATTATTCTAGTAATCTATCTCTGGCACCTTAAACAAGGCTATACTTGTAAAAGGTACAGCATTGCTGAGTAGTAAATGGCAAATAGATACCAGTTATAGATATTGGATCTCCATCTGCATGTATATGGGCGTCTTTTTACACAATTGAACAATAATATAAAACATCTCCAGATATTAAAAATAAAAGAGGTCAGAATAGAGTGAGAAATTAGTAAGTAAATAACTCTAAGTTTTTTTCTTTTACACACTCTGTTGATGATTAAGAACAAGTTAGTTCACTAAATAGTGCTTTAATATGAGATGAGATCTTGTCTGTGAAAGCACCTTCAGTAAGTATTAGTTGAATTAGTCTGGACAGGAGGCTTTGAGCAATTGAGTTACTCAGTTACTTGATTATCTTCCTCTTAAAGGCAAATCATTTCTTTAGACAAATGATCCCTCCTTTAATGTTACCCACAAAATTGTTTTACCACGACAAATATTCTGTTTGCCCAAGTGGCCCGTCCCTTGTTCCCCACTGTCAGATAAGGTCTGTTAATACAAAACCCATAGAGAAAGTCTACGTGTAGGAACACCTGGCAAAGATCTGGATGAGATGTTAAGTGGAGAAATGCAAATATAAAATCAAGGATCTGTAGTTGCTGCACTAAAATATTGTTGTTATCCACTTAGTTTTGAAGTGAGAGCTTGCCATAGATCTTCTAAGAAGGGGAGAAGAAACAAGCACGAACCCAAACAAGAAACCTCCCTCCTCACCAAAAGAAAAAAAATCACCCTAAGTTTGTTCATGTCCTTGGAAAATGAAACAGAGAAACAATTCCAGAACTCTGGCTGCAGACTTCCCGATATGCAGAGAATGCATAGCTCCAAGTTGGCCTTGTTCTCAAAACAATGGGGCTGGTACAGAAATGCTGGTACAGAGCAGGATTTGTCTTCTGTCCATTGTTATCTTACTACCCTAGAAGGGCTTCTTGCTTGGTGTTGGGTAGAGCGCCTGACTGTTGAGAGAGCCTGTTTCGAGTGACTGGTGTGGTGACTGTGGGTGGTGTCTGGGGAGGTTGGGAAAGGAAAATTCCTGGGATCAGGGGCTGGACTTGAGCTCTGGTGACTAAGTCACCCCAGATTCCCTGAAAAGTTTCTGTCGTAGGGATTCCAAAAGATAACTATTCTAACTTTATGTGGAAGGACAGAGCTATTGGAGGGGAGGAGGCAGAGAGGGAGGGAGAGAGGGACGGAGGGAGAGAGAGAGAGAGCGAGAGAGAGAGAGAGAGAGAGAGAGAGAGAGACAGAGAGAGACAGAGAGAGACAGAGACAGAGACAGAGACAGAGACAGAGACCGAGAAACAGAAAGAGACACACAGAGAGACAGAGAGACTGGGTGGGTTTTAGATGGGCTCATAATGTATCTATTTTTAATTGTTTAGCCATTCCTTTATATGTATTTAATTTTCTTACTCAAGGAAAGATAGACAGGCCATAGGTTGCCTTCATTCATTCAAAACACACTGATGAAGCATGGACTATGACACTGCGAAAGATATACAAGTGAATCAGAGAGCGAGCGGCCCCGACATTATTGAGAGGTTATTAGCTCTATCCCAGAGCCCCTCAATCTTGGAGCATACATTGCTCAGAGCTGTACTGATAGCCGTACCCCTCTTTCATGTTTTAGAAAAACTAGTTCACAATATGGAGTAGGTTGACTAATTCTGGAAAGGAATAAGAGTACAACTCCTGTTTGGTTAATCCACAAATGTATTTGAGTCATTTTCTAGTTCACTAAGAATCAAACCAAGCACTTCTGTGAAGAACAGGTGAGCTCTCTGCATAGCCCATTTCTGTGTCTGCTGCAGAGAGAACAAACAGCCCAACTGTTCTGAGGAAGGCAACATTGAGAGCAGCCAGCCAGATGCAGTTTGCATCTCTGAGCCCAATTTTTGGTTTCACTTACAGACTTCCTGCATGGTGCTCTGCTAGGCCAGTGTTAGGCTGCTGCCTTTCTCCCTCCATTTGATTCATTTATTTCTAACCATCAGTGACAACACAGAATTTAAAAAACACTTTACTCTCTGATGCTCAGCATCACAGTCAAGGTATATCTTTGAAAATCGAGGTCAGTAGATTTATCAGAAATAGAGAGGCAGTGGACACAAGTAGGGTTTCAGTTTATACTGCACATTATGTTCACAAGATCTGGAAATGAATAATTTGTGTTATCAACTTTCCTCACATTTGATGACTACTATTTTATTTTAAAGGATACTTTTTCTCCCTCCACCTCCTGAATATTTGTTGCAGTGTGTGTGTGTGTCCCCAGGAAACAATGCTACATATTAATTCTCAGGCATCATCCACCTTCTAAGAAACCTACCTTCCTTCCTTTTTTCCTTTCTGTCTACCTGTCTGTCTATCTATCTATCTATCTATCTATCTATCTATCTATCTATCTATTTACTTGTTTATGGGAGTGTACATGTGCATGCCACACTATGTATAGGGAAGTCAGAGGACAACTTTCAGGAAGCAGGTTCTGAGGATCCAACTCAGATTGTCAGCCTTGGTGGCAGGTGCCTTTACCAGCTTTAAGTTATCTTAACAGCATCCACCTCTTTTATTGGTAAGATATTCTCTCTCAATTTCCCAGAATGTGCCGGGTATGCTACGGTGGCTGGCTAGTGAGTACAACAGATTTGTTTCTACCTCTCCAGGACTGGAATTACAACCATGAATCCCTTCACAGGGTCTTTTGTTTCTTGTTTGTTTGTGGTGGCATTGAACTTGTCCTTGTGCTTGTATGGAAAGCAGTTTTACCAATTGACCTGTCTCCCCAACTCCATCTGTAGCATTTATCTTTGTTTACTTTATTTTATGTGAGCAACAAATTTTATGCCATCAGATTACCCCAAATCATTTCTATATTAGAATGATTATATAAAGTGTCATTTGAAGAAAAATGAAAAGTACTACCCATGAAGGGATAGGGGAAAGGAATGGAGAAATTTAGAAACACCTGTTTCTTTTCAGTGGTAGTAGTAGAAGCTAGGGTCGCCTTATAATATTACAGAGTATTCTGATGTCTTAAACAAAATGCTGAGGGGTTTTATGCCAGGAGGCACAGGACTTCAAAAATTCCTGAAGTGGTTTTATGCTCTTAGCTCATTGTTCCTGGTGTTCTTTGTGCCTCGGTGCCAGGTTCAAGAGGACATGTTCACTAGATTTTTGTAGAAATAGGCTATCCAAAACTGGAGATTTTGTCAAGGTGTCTGAAGTCCATTGTGTCCACTCTCAACAAGGACTGGCTCATCCACTCCATTTCTTGCATTATGCTTCACAATGCACCAAAGATCATGTCTGCTGGCTAGACCTCCAGGCAGAACGCCCAAGAGTTGCTCAGTTCTTGTCAGGAAAAACGACTAGGAAGTGAATCTTTGACTGCAGAAGTGGCTTGTTAACCAGCCTTTCCAGGGAGGAAGCCTGAATATATTTGTCCTTCTTAGCCTCAGACATTATGTGAGCCCAAAGAACTCACCACAGGGGCTCTGTTCAGCTTGTCTTTGAAGGGAAAAAACAATGTAAAACATCTGTACCAGTTGTGGTACATTCCACATCCAAGAAACCGATGCAAATGTAGTTTTCTATTTCTTTGTTTTTTGTTGTTGCTTTGAGACATGCTCTCAGGTTAACCCAAGCTGGCTTCATACTTACCATATAGCCAAAGATAGCTTTGAACTCCTGATCTTCTTGATACCCTCTCCCACGTGCTGGGATAACAGATATGTGCCGTGCCGTGGTTTTCTGCTTGGCTTTTGATTTCTGAATATTAGGGCTACTTAAGCAGTTTGCCCATGAGTAGAGTCCTTTAAACCTCTCTGAATACCTTACAGAGAGGTTTATTTTAGCCAAGGTTACATCATCCACTTGGCTAGGAGAGTCCCTGAAATGTTGGGGAAATGATTTTAAATAAAATCCCACATTATTTAAATGTTCTCATGAAAGGTGTAATAAACTGTGCCTCTTGATTCTATTTGAAGACATGTCAGACAGCAGGGGCTCTCTTGACTAAAGCAGCCAGGAAGTGACTCTACTCCCCCAGAGACAGCATTTTTTAAATTGGGCCTTTCTGCCCTATAAAGGTTAGAAAGGAAGTGAAACCTTCCCTGCTCTTGTATGCTGTTCTGGTCGATTTAGTTGTTATTTTATTCTAGACAAAACAAAAGTACGTGCCCATACATTCCCTAAAGATTTGCTAAGAAAGGCCTAAGCAGGCAAGACATATACCTGTTTGAGTTTTTTTGCCTAGGAAATGAAAACAGAAAAGCAACACTGAGCTTGGCAATCAATAGCAGCACCTTGGTTCCTGTGATCACGGGCTTGGCCAGCCCACTCTATTCTAGAATCATGAACGGATCCTCAGAGCCGACTCAGCCATTTCTCAACTATGGAGGGAGGGCTCTGGGGCCATGCGGTTGATTCCTCTTCCTGACTGGACCAGCAGTAGCAGAGGTGGTGACAAGCTAGACAGAAATGCATGCAAATGAAAAGCAAGAACTCCAGAGAGCAAGACAACCATGTCCAGATCGACAATGAGGTTAGGGACTTCAGTTCAAATGCCACCAATTTAAATCAATTTACTTTAGTTCTTTAAAGGAATGCACACACTACCATTTGCAGGGCTTTTTGTACTCATACTGCAAGCAATTTTTAAAAAGATAAACAAGAATGATTGACAATATGTTGCCTATGGGCTGGGGGTATAACTCAGTTGATAGAGTGATAGCCTGGTATGTACAAGGCTCTGGGTTTCATGTTATTGTGTCACATGCCTGTAATCTCATCATTGGAGAAGTATGGGCAGGAGAAATAGAAGTTCAAGGTCATTTTTTACTGCATACTGAGTTTGACAGCCTGGGATACATGAGACCCCATCCTTAAAACAAAACGTTTAGACCAGGCATGGCAGCCCACACGTTTAATCCTAGCACTCAAAGGCAGTGACAGGTGAATCTTTGTGAGTTAGAGTCCAACTCAGTCTATATAGCAAGTTTCAGGACAGCCAGGGCTCCCTAGTGAGATCCTGTCCCCCCAAATCAAAATACATGTGCTTTGGGGATACTTTATGTCTAACTTTGAAGGGCTCACACTCCTCCATCCCTTCACGACTTTAAAGTTGTTTAAATTTAAGCCAAGTCTAAGTACTGTGGGAGATTTTTATTCCCCTTTGTGTCCAGATGACTGCAGGTGACAATGCTAATTCTGAATTCATGCATCATTTGTTTAGGATAAAGTTAGATTTGAATTCTCACACACCCTGTTTCCACGATCCCACTGATACTACCAGGATGAAGGTAGAGTTGGTAACGATTGTCTATTTGTCTTCTGTTTTCTGTCCTATGAACCTAGCAGTGAGCTGAGAAAAATCTCCCTTTTACCCTTGGTGGCCAGGCACCTACAGCTCGCTTCCTTCCTGTTAATCGTTTGCACATCTACGGTCTTTCACAACTGAACATGTCAAAGAACCTCCCAAAAATGTGAGAATTAATGCAATTAAGTTGTCCTTCTGCTGCCTGGGATGAATATGGCGTCATTTTACTTATTTTTAAACTGGAAAAGGAAGCTGTAACTGTATTGTTTTCTCTCTGAATTATTTGTATGCTACAACAGAAAATATCAGATTTTCTTCTCCCTTGTGTTTGGCAAGAACTCTCTGCATAGCCATAGATGTTTCTCACTTCCTTCAGACCTTTGCTTTATTACCTTGCTCTCCTCAATAAAAACTTCTATTGTAAAACTGACCGAATGTAGGGGGGTGGGGGGAAGGAGCTAGATAGCTCATTGGATACAGTGCTTGCTGTGTTAGAAGGAGAAGTCACATAAAGCTAGATGTGATAGTGTATGTCTGTTATCCCCAAACAACTATGGCAAGGTGGGCAGTCAAGGCAGGAGAGTCACTGAAAGCTCTGAAGTCATCGTATGCAGCAAAGAGCAAGGAGACCTCTTTCAAACAAAGAGAGGGGAGGACCAGCACCCAAGGTCGTCCACCAGCATGCCATACCCCCATGCAAACAAGATCGGGAACATGAGTGTATAGAACAATAGAAGCTATATTAGAAAGGGAAACATTTTGCACTGATGTACCACATCCCTGTGACCAGAGAACTACATTTTGATACTCAGTCTGTCAGCCTACAGAACTCTGAGATACACAGAAGAAAGGCTTTCACATGAGGCTCACATTACTCAGAGATTTGAATGTTTTCTTACATTGTCTTCTGATTGCCTGTCCTCCTTTAGGTGGTGGGAATTAGGCCATCTTTCCTTCCTCATAAATGGTCCTCATAGCACTCCTTCAAAAAGTCATTACTTACTGCTTAGTTCTTTTGATTGACTTTTTCCCCCTTGCCTGAGAAGAGATACTGCACTGTCTAAAACCAACCAGCTAACAATAGCAACCAAAAAGTGCCTCAATTTATTTATTTATTTATTTATTTATTTATTTATTATTCATTCATTTGCATGTTTGTGCATGTGTTGGGAGGGTGTCCATCTATGTAGGTTAGAGGTCAACTTGAACAGGTTGTTTCTTCTCCCCTTTCCACCATGTAGGTTTCAGGGTTAGAACTCTCTGGTCAAGTACCACCTACAACATTGTTTATAAAGTCAGTACAGGGCCATTTAAAATGTTTTATGTTTTAGTGTAACATGGCCTCCATCCCCTACAAACCTTACCAAACATGTGAAGATATCCTTTGAAAACTCACTCTGCTTTCTTTCTTCTTCAGGGTCCTTAAGTTTTCTTTCTTTCTTTCTTTTTTTCTTTCTTTCTTTCTTTCTTTCTTTCTTTCTTTCTTTCTTTCTTGTTTTTATTTTGCTTTTGAGACATAGTCCCATGTAGCCCAAGCTGACCTCAAATTTGCTATGCTACCAAGAATTTCTTTGAATTCCGAGTATTGGGATTGCAGGCCTATGCTGCTGTACCCAGCTTTACTTCTCCAGTGACTGTGAAGTTTCCATTTTCTTCAAAGGGGAATATCGAGTCCACTTGGCTGAATGGGTAAGGCATTAGGCCTGACCACTGGCTATTGGAAGACTTACAGCAGCCTTCTTTGGTAGGTACTCTGTGGAGGCCCATTAGGGAAAGCTATTTCTTTGGCTTAGGTAGAGCCATAGCATACCAAGGTATGAAAAACATAAAATAGTTAATCCAGTTGAACATGTCAATAATGTGCCTCAAGAAGGTGGGGCTACCCCTAGGAAGATATAAACCATGCTAAAGAGATAGGAGGATTAATTATCCCTTTAAGGAGATAATATACTTTTTCTTCCCTGAATCCCCCCTCCCATATTACAAGACACTCTAATGTTCTATTGGATCTACTCCAACTCCCCCTTTTCCTTATCTTCTATTTCTTTCTATTAGGTTCTGGACAAAGCCTATGTATACTTTTTTTCTGGTACTATGGGCTTCCTTACTCTTTCTCTGAAGCCCCATCTCTTTTTTTGCCATGCAGTTGCTTATCCACAAAATGGCCAACCCCCATGCCTAACTCAAATAGCATGTTTTTCTCTCTCTCTCTAAGTTCCCACATATGAGTAAACAATAAACTTCTCTTTAAAATTTACCCTCTGTGGTCAATGAATATCATTTTTTGAATTCTTAAGATAAAACCCGTAAGCCACTGGCTTAGGATGGCTTCAAGATTGATCATGTTTTCAGGACAGTTGCTCTCTGATAAAAATTCTGTTATTCTCCAAGACACCCAACATTCCAATATCAGAAGAGTGTGAGTTGGGAGGGAAGATGGCCTTGTTAATCCCCTTTAATGCCTGTATTTCCATATTGCTTACCAATAGTTTTTTTCCTAATGTTTCCCCCCTCATTCTTACAGTCATCTTGTCAACAAGTTATTCTTAACCTTGTTGAAAAGAATCCATTAGTTCTCTGCACCCGGATTGTTCTTTGGGTCTCACATGTGGAGAATGTAAAATTGCTTTGACTATCACAACACTGTCATCTAACAACATCATTTGATTTCTTCCTACCTTTTTAGAAGTGACTTTGTTTAAATGATGACAGCCTCAGAACCTTCCCTCTATAGTAAACAATTTTCAAAGAATTCCCCTCCAAAATTTAATGACTGCTTCAGTTCATTAGGCTGGCAGATATTGAATGCAAGTCCCCTTAAGTGTAGCTAGTAGACTCATTTGGGAAATTACAACTGTCTTTGTGTTTTATTTTGTTGTGGTTTTTGTTTTGATTTTTTTTCATGAAAGGACTATCAAGACCTCTATCTTGGGCTAAAACTTGCTCTTTTCAAAAAAAAAAAAAATAGTTCAATTATTCTATGGGTGCAGCTCAATTGGTAGAATACTTGACAAGTATGTCCAAAATACCAGGCTCAATAGCAAGCACTGTACAATCCAGGCATGGTGGTGTGCTTGTACTTGAGAGATGGAGGCAGGAAGAGCAGAAGTTCAAGGTTACCCTTGATTACATATAAAGTACAAGGCCAGACTAAGCTACAGGGGACCAAGTCTCAAAGCAAAGTCAGTAGTGGCATGGGGGGGTGGGGCAGTACTCACCAGTTCCTGGCATTTTTATTTCATGGATCTCTGACTTTTGGGGGAAGTTCTAGTTACAAGTTTAGAGACATAGTTGGAACTGTACCCAAATATACCCAAGATACCTTTGGCTTCTAGTAACTCTTGCTAACTTTGGGCCAATCACTGTCTGGCTTCCATTTTCTCATTTGTGAAATGACATAATTGGGTTAGGTTCTTTCCAGGCCTCTCCTGGTCTTTTCTTTTTCCAAAGATCTCTAATGAAAAGGCCAGCTGTGTCATTGCGGCTCCCATCCCAACACCCTAGAGAAGCTCTCCCCGTGCTTGTCATGCACACATAGCTGCAAATCTGACTCTTTACCTCATTTTTAAAGAAGAACCAATGGATATGGAGAAGTGAAACACACTTGTTTCAGTTCTGACTTCATGGGGTTTGAATTTAAACGTCTTTTCATATGAAACAATGAGTGGGTAGAAGAAGCCTACAAAAAGCCCCAGGTTGGATGAGCAACGGGCACCCCCTTTTCGTTGGCAACTCTCTTTCTAAACAAAACAGAAAGCTGCTCAAAGCTCAGCTGCCAAAAAAAAAAAAAAAAAAAAAGACAAACTAAGGAAAAGGAGAAAAGAGAAGGGGGCTTGGTGAGGTGGTCATTCAGTTGGTAGAATGCTTGCCAGGCATGCACAAGGCCTGATCTGGTGGTGCATGCCTGTAGTCTCAACACAGGCAGGAGCATCAGAAGTTCAACGTCACTGAGCACAGTATGTGACCCTATGTCAAAGAGAGAGGTGGGGCAGTGGACAGACAGAGAGAAGGAGGGAGGGAGGGAGGGAGGAAGGAAGGAAGGAAGGAAGGAAGGAAGGAAGGAAGGAAGGAAGGAAGTTGGTAGCACATGGGTGCCTGGAGGCCCTTGGCCAGCTCTCCTTGCTCTAAACTTGCTACATCTACATATATCAGTTTACCTAATAAGATATATGTGGTTACTGAGTCCTTGGAAGCAATGATTAGCTCCCAGTCTTAAAGACTTTCCGAAACAGGGCTGGGGCGGTGGGGGGTGGGGGGAGTTTGTGGTAGGTTGCATGCTTAGCATGTGCAAGATCCTAACTTTGATCCCCAGCACTCAAAGACTTTCAGAGTCAGCTAGTTGTAGCAGTAAAACAGCATTTAGGAAGCAGTCTCGTGAGCTGGTGAACTGGAATGCATGACAGCATGGGGCCAGGAGTGAACATGGTACATCATTGTTGCTTTATATGGCCTCCTCCAAGGCCAAGGGAGTCTGAGCATGTTGCATACGTATCACGTGCTTGCAACTGTCACATTCATGTGAGCCCTGACTAGCAGATGCCATTTCAGGCAAGTGATCATCTGGATGATTTTTCAGAAGGCTTTATTATTTCTTTAAATGAAAGACAAAAATCTATCAGAGAATTAGGGAAGTCAGAAATGTAGCTGGGGGGGGGGGGGTTAAAGAGAAGATACAGAGATGTGCCAAGAACTTAGACAGGAGGAGGGACTGATGAGGGAAACATATGACTCTAGTACACTGGAATTTTCCCATTTTGGGGCATTCCTGAATTTCCACAGTTGTAACCATTTGACTCAAGTATTCTGACTTTTTTCTGACATTATATAAAAACAAAGAATCTACAAGAGTCAACATCCTGTAGACCTGTAGCTTTTCTAGCTTTTCTTTCTTCTTTCTTTTCTTTCTTTCCTTTCCTTTCTTTCTTTCTTTTTTCCTTTATTTTCTTTCTCTTTTTTCTTTTCTTTCTTTCTTTCTTTCTTTCTTTCTTTCTTTCTTTCTTTCTTTATAGAAATTCTCACTTATCTGCCATGAATATCTTATCATACTCTTCTTGGATTTGGGGGAGATAGAAGAAATAAATCCATTTATATATTGGACCCATGCTGAAGAGTATTTCTTAGAGAACTATAAATAAGGAAAGAGACTCTTCTCCCTCTAGAAATACTGAAGTCATCATGAAAGCAGCTAAAGAAAATACAGCATATACACTTTTGTGAAAGCACTTGGGGGATGATAGACCTCATGAAGAAAGTGCTGGAGATGAGGAGATGAATGCGATACAGCTAGAGAATTAGAAAAAAAATAAATCTAAAGTAATATTGGCTTTTCTTTTGCCTTTAGAACATTCTGGAAAACATTTAAAAAAAAAAAACAGTCAATGGTTCTCAGGTGGAATTTTAAAGACAAAGAAGGCTGATTCCTCTGTCACAGACCAAGCTATTCCAAGTCTTAGAGATACACAGTGACTTTGATTAAAATCTAGAGTTTTTGCCCCCATAGATAGAGCTTGCATTCTAATGAGAGTATATATATATATATATATATATATATATATATATATATACACACACACAAGTGGTCCACCAGAAATAGAGACCAACTCTCATAACTAAAAATCCGTGCACTTACTCTGGGCATGCCCACACTGGGAATGAACTGCAGCAACTGGATTTTGAAACCTATCATTTCTTTTCTTTGCAGTAATGTTTTTACGATTCTTTGATAAATGAAAAAAAATGAGTCGTCCATCAGCAGTTCCTCCAGGCATCTAGAAGTCATGGTAACTAAGTTTTAGAAAGGATTCACTTGTCAGCTGGTGATATAAAGAGTTGTGCAGTTGTGCAGAGTTGACTCAGCCAACTGCACAGTCAGTAAGTATCCTCACTGTCTCTGTGTTCTTTGGGGTGGTGACTAATTCAGAAGAAAAGGCATCAATTTTCAACACAAACACACAATACAAGGTACCTAGGAGTCCTGTTAAAATGCAGATTCTCATCCATAATGTCTGCGTGGGGAAAGGAATTCTGCACTTTTTTTTTTTTTTTTACTTTCCTGGTCCATGAACTACCCTTGGGATGTAGAGTGCTTCTGCTCAGCCCTTCTTGGTTCAACCAAGAAAGAAATCCCAATGTCAAAGCTTGCCTTTTCTTTCTTCATTTCCACATTGCCTTCTTTCTCTCCAGTGGAAGAATTCAACATAAAAAAAAATGTTATGAAACCAAACCTGAATTACAATGTTATGCACATAATTATCTGGGCCAAAGCAGATGTCTCAGACAGGGGTTACTTTAGCCAAGTCCTGAGCTGGAATGATCGGTTTCCTAGATTGAAGACCGCATGGAATATGCTGGAGTGAAGATAGGCACTAGTGTCTGAAACTTAGGGAGGGGAGTAGTAAAGTGGACAAGGGTTACTTACCACTGCACAAAGAGTTTTGAAAGCTTTTCTCTCCCCACCAGATTGCAAACAGAGACTCTTGCTTGCTAATCTTAGCTGCGAGGCTGACTCAGCCCATGTCTGCAAATGAAAGGCTTCACCCTTGGCTGTGAAATAAAAATAGGAAATAGCGTGTGCTATATCAGGACTTTTCCTGGGTAAGGGGGTAGCCACTGCCCCCTTAGCCATCCTCAGAGCAGGAGTTGCTGCGAATGAGAGGGATAGATTAGAGAACCTATGAGCAGACCCACTTAGCTACTCCATGCAAGCATTCCTTCTAATGCCGTTTTGCATTCTGCACACTCGGTAGCTTGACTCAATTCAGCTGGTAACAGGTTTGTTTGCCATGGGGCTTTGTGGATGTGTATGTCCTGGGGATTCAGAGCACAGCTCAGGAGAAAAAAATATAGTCCTCATATGGTGGTATGACTGATCTTGGGGTCACTGGATGTCCCATCATACCTTTTAGCAAACTCAGTTCCTTCTTAGAGGAAAGCAGCAACAATAACAAGAAAAATTAAAATCTTATCTCTAAATGCATGAAGGCTTTATAGTTCTCCTAACTCTTGTGGAGGTCAAATCAGTGCTGTTAGGACCAGGGATCAGAGCTCCTAGGAACTTCATTTAAATTTGAGCCTTTGTACCATGGGTGGGGATTCAGTCTGACCAGGTGGGAGATAGACTTGAGGAACTCTTTGGCTTTCAAGTTATTCTTTCTACAGTAAAGACCGCTCAAAATATACCCATCCACCTTGGCATGGTTGTCTTCTCCTTGATACTCTCAGGAAAGACACATAGAATGTCTTAAACCACCAATCAATGACGACCCAGAAAGTTGTTTTATTTTTTTTTTTCATCCTGGAAATTTCTACTGGTTTCTTTTGTTCAAAGCTGAAGCAGAGAAGTGGCAAAGAAAGCTGGGAGGAACCCTTTAATCAGTTACTTGAAACATTTCCCACAGCTCAAAGAAGCCATGAGAGGCAAACAAAGATTAGGTCCCTAAGCTATTATCAGGCTAATATCAGCTCCAGCCTGATAATAGCTCTGTAGCCTTGGAGAAGGGGAAGCAGGAGGCAAGTCTTCCTGTCTCTGCCAAATCCCAGCCCTCTGCTGTCCTGCATGAAGGAGAAGCTTCCCATGAATCTAGTGTTTCTGGGAACTTGGGTACGACTTCAGCAGGGATGGGGGCTAGGTAGTGCCAGGGGAACTGCCCAAGATTCTTGTGATCATTGTATGACAAACACCACTGAAAATGAAGTCAGACGAGATTGGGTGCATTCAGGGTGGTATGGTCATAGATGAACAATATTTAAAACAAAAATAGGGGGTTTTCACTTTTCATGTCAATGCTCCCTTTCCTTGCTACTTTAGATGTAGCTAAAACATCCAAGAGTTTTAAATTGCCATTTTGGGTGGGTTTTTTCCCCCTTGTATGTGTGTGTATGTGAGTTTGTGTGGTATATGGGTACATCTAAGCATGTCTGTTTGGAAGCCAAAAGACGATGACTGTCAGGTTTTGTCTTATGAGACAGGGCCCCTCGCCAAACCTGGAGTCAGAATGACAACCATCAAGCCCCATTCTCCTGCTCCCACTCTGCTGGGATTGTACCCCATGAGTGGTTATGCCTGGCTTTGTTTTTAAATATAGGTGCTAGAGATTCAAATTTAGATCCTCAGGCTTACGAAGCAACCACTGAACCATTTTCCCAAGGCCCCAGCATTGGCACTTGCCAAAGTCCATGCTTCCAGATGCATTCCAAGTGGATACCCTTTTGGGATCATCTGTGGTTTTCTGAAATGGACTCATCCCCAGATGGAGGAGTAGCAGAGAATGGCGGAGGGAAAAAATCATTTTTACTCTGCAGAAAGCTTGCCAAGGCAGTGGGGTGAATTCCCATACACTCTCCAAGCTTTTACCAAGGCTCTGCCTTTACATGTCCACTGTGTGCTTTTCAAAACTAATGTTGGTACAGTAGTCTGAACTCTAGAATGTATTCTAATTTCACCATTATTTTTTCCATGAATGTGCATTCAGGAACCAGTCCAAGGCACTATATTGCATTGAGGAGTTTGCTTTATTCTAGGTCTACTGCAGCTAAGTTTTTCTGAATTTGAATTTCTTACAATATTGGAGTAAAGAAGGGAACATACCTCACATTACTGAAAAAAAATAAGGGAAATTTGCCTGTTGCGGTAGACAGAATAATGGCTTCGTGATTTAGGTCATATCCACATGCTGAACTTCAGAACCTATGAACTTGATTATGTTAGATGCTATGTTCATTATTTTTCTCATTGCTGTGATTTTTAAAAAGCTTAAGATTTTCCTTTTGCTCACAGTTTTAGGAGAGACAGTCTATTGTGGAAGGGAAGACACAGTGCCAGAGACATGAGGCAGCTAGTCACATTGGGTCAAGAATCAGCAAGATCAATGAATGCTCATGCGCAGCTTACTGTTTCTTTTGTATTCAGGCTAAGACCATAGTGCATGGAATGGCATTGGCAACATTCTGAGTTGTTACTGTCTCCAGTTAAATCTGAAAATGCCCTCACATAGATGCCCAGAGGTACGTTTCCTAGGTTTGTCCAAATCAAGCAGACAATGAAGATTAACCATCTCAGATGGAGACTTGGAACTTAAGTTATGGGTGAATACAGTGTGTTAAAGCAGAGAGTCTCAGAATAGGACAGCTATCCAAGGGAATTTGCATGAGTCCAACGACATTGAAAGAGTCCTCGAAAGTAGATCCAGAAGACATGACTATGGAAAGGAGATGCAGAAGTCTGGTAGCACTAGAAAGGATTACCCTTACCTTGCTGGCTGTGGAAGACTTGAAGGTTGAAGCTGCAAGAGGCAAGGCAGGGAAGTCTCATCATGAGTCTGCAGAAGGAATGCACTCCTTAGGATATTTTGCTTTTAGCTTACTCAGATTCTTGCCTGGCTTCTGACTTACAGAATTACAAGATAGAAAGTGTGTCTTATAAGCCATCAAGATGGCTCAGGCCTGGTGACCTCAGTTGGATCCCTAGTGCTCTTAGTAGAAGGAGAGAATGTGCTTCTGAAAGCTGTCCTTGAACACATCCACTCTAGCATGTGCCTGAAAACACACACACACACACACACCACACATCTTCTCTGTCTCTTTCTCTTTCTCTCTCTCTCTCTCTCTCTCTCTCTCTCTCTCTCTCTCTCAAATGAAACAAGCAAAACAAAGTGGAGTTGCTTTAAGCCAATTGGTATGTGATGATTTGTTCATGCAGAAATAGAAAAATGAATACAGTTGCTCATGACAATTCTGAAACAGTGACATGCTCTTGGATATAAGATGAAATCTTTCTGAGCTGCAGCTTTTCGGGAGCTCTCTTGGGTCCTCTTCTTAGATATGCATAATCATAGACAGAGTCCCATTTCCCTGATTTGTTTTGCCTGGTTTGTGTGTGCACATCTCAGGCAGCTGTTTACAGAGTTCAGTTTACACTCTCTATTATATTTGTGGAGATTTATATCCAAAACACTAGGCTAACTGCTTCTGTGTTGGGCAGGTTGTACCAGGGCTAAAGAAAAGGAAAATTCCAACCCAACGGCAAAACTGGTGTTGATAGCACCCAACTCCCAACTCAAAATATTTAGAAGAGAAGGAAAGGGCCTGATTTCCTCAGGATTCTGAGGCTTTCCTGACAATAGCAGGGATGTTATAGTTTTCTTGGAATATGAAACTTGAAGCAAATGGCATTAAGAGAAAGAGTGAAAAATCCCAATTCTTAAGTAAACATCTGTAAAAAGATTTGGAACCTAGGAGAAGGAAGTTCTGAGAGCTACTAAAGGGAAGGAAGGCTGTATTTACCAGCCCTGGATTGTGCTTCCTGTTGTGAAGTTCAAGGCTGTTTCATAACAGCTCAGTGGGGGGAAGGGTCATGAGGAAGCCTCTCTTGGTTCCTCCATATTGCACAGCTAGTGGACCTTGCCTGAGTAGTGAAATAGATGTGGGACTTCAATTGCAGCCAATGATAAAGCTTGCTCTTTTAATTGCAAGGATATCTTTAAGTATAAAATTGTTGACTATGAGCACCGTCTTTTATTTGAATGCAGGTTCTTTGCCTTTGTGGAGATTAAAACAGCTTAAAGGGCTAATCACTCACCAGACACCTCCCCTTGACTATTAGATGTTCCCCACACTTGTATTAGCAGTCGCTCCACAGAAAAGCCAATGTAATGCCGGGGGGGAAAAATGAATTATGTTCATGTCTTTCTCGTCAGAGAACTTTGCCACATGTGCCATGAAACGTGTTTTGAGACCGATTTCCACAGGTCAGCCAGGAAGTTGAGAAAGAATGTTTTCAGTTTGATGGGAAGCTTGATAGCTTTTGAGAGTGAATGATGGGGTGGCTGGTCTGACAGGTATTTTAGAAGACACTTTTAGGCTACCTCTTTGGAGCAATGTTCAAACATATGCAGACTTTGTCAGCAAAAGATTCCTTCAGGTTAACGAACAGAAGTGGGGAAGGGACTCTAGCCAGCCTGAGCATGGCAAACATGGTTCTGGCAGGCCTTGTCCTTCTCCCTCATTCTCTCTGCCTTGATAAAAAAGCTAAAAACCAGTAGGTTACATCCCTAAAGCTAGCCACTAAGGTCTATTCCCTTATTTGGCCACTTCCTCCTCAGGCTGACTACCAACCTCCAGCTATCAAAGTATTGAAGTCCAACAATGAAAAGCCCCTTTTGGCTCACCTAATTAACATGTCCAATTAAAATTAATCAGCTCATCCTGACATGGAGGTTTCCCCTTAAGCTTTATAAATTTCCATTTGCCTATGGGCAATGTCTCCTCTCTATCCAAAGGCAGTCCTTTGGCCTATCCTCCTACAATTTATCTGTGGTCCTTTTCTCTTGTTCCCTTCCCTTATCCCTTTTCCCGTATCTCCTATCTTTGTCCCTAATCCCTCTCCTTTGTCCCTCTGGCTCAAATAAATCTTCTTTGTGCTGAGAACTTGGCCTTCAGACCCTGAGCTGATACCAATTCTTTCAGGCCACGCTCTTTGGCCATGTTCCATGTTCAAGTTCACACTGGCTTGTCTCCTGACTGTATGACCTTCAATGTGTTGATTAATAGCTTTGTGTTTCTGATCCCTTATTATAAATGGAGAAAGCAGGAATAATTTGTATTGTCCTTTGAAGAATTAAGAGAGGCAATAAATGAACCTTGTAAATTGCACCTGGCAACATAAAATGTTCCATTAATGTTTGATTAAATAGAATGAATGCCAATTCATTGCAAAGGAGTAAGAACTCAGATCAGCAGCCAAGAATGGGAGACAAAGCATGGGAGCCCAGGAACCCCCCTCACTCATGTGTATGGTATCATTTGCACCCAACATTCAACTCTCTTCTGTCTCTACCAAGTTTTATCTGCCTCCATCCTTATGAGATTCCTTTCAGAGACTTCTTTGCCAGCATCCTTGGTCTTCAGGAATTTTCATCTCCTTCCCTAGAATTGTGTTTAATCTTTACTTAAAATCTACTCTAGGAACACAACAAAGCTTAAGCAACCTAGTCAACTTTGAACTTGGAAAGTGTAGACCTGAGCCTTAGATGGTGGTACACACACATCCCCAATCATAGCATTCTGGCATGGGAGACAGAAAGATTAGGAGATCAAGATCATCTTTAGGGACAATGCAAGATCAAGGCCAAATCAGACTACAAGAGACGATTTCTCAAAAGAGAGAGAGAAGAAAACAGAAAACATATAGTCCAACTCCCAGATTTTCATGCCCTTGTATCATATAACCACAATGGTCGATAATCATTATATCATGTCAAATATTAGGGTACCATTTTTCTTGCTGCAAATGTCTGTGTTATTGGTGCTTCTGTACTCTTTGCCCAGTCATCACTTAATTTCTGATGTTTGGTTAAATTTCTTTCTATCAGATCCTAAGAATTCTGGGGTAGGGGTTATCGTGTGTTTGTGTGTTTGTGTGTATGTGTGTTATCAAAATCTCTGTATCAGTTTAGAGAAAAACAAGAGAGACTAGTAGAAACAGCTTTTAAACACAAGCTCGTTCTTTATTTCAGTCATACAAAAATCTTATAGTTTGAAGAATCTCTCTCAAGTTGAAATTGACAGGCTATCACTACTGAGAATTCATGCAAACTTTTACATGGATTCAATAATCCAGCTATAAGGAGGTGTGCACTGTGGCTATCACAACAATCTGAACTATGGCCAATCACTGTGAGAACTGCTGGCTGGACTCTTCTCCCACGCTTCTGTTGTATCTCAATGCTGTGTCCTTAGTATCCAGCCCACTGAACACATTGGAAGTGAAAGCACAGGTCTACTATTTTTTTTCTTGATGGGACACAGTGTACAGGGAAGTACAAAAAAGCAAAAAGAGAACAGACCTGTTTTGTTCCCTTTCATCTTAGGTTTGGTGGGTTCCAGAGTCTGCAGCACACTTTGGAGGTCAGTAAGTCACATACTATTTTCTCCTTCATGGTATACCAGGGAGTTCAGCTACCAAACTCCTTTTGCAGGGAAGTAAGAAGAGTCCCAGTTGCTCAACTTTGAGCATCAAACATGGAAAGGATAAAGAAGGCAAGATCCTCCCCTGTTGAGAAGACAGGGCCCAGCCAGAGGCTACATGGTGGCTAGTCTCATGGTGTCTACTTGGGTCTTGATCACTTCCGAATGAAGTTCATGTTGAAGGCTTAGGAAATCCATTTTTTGAGGGGAAGCTCACTTTATTGCCTCACTTAGTTGCATATTATCTCGGTCTACTACAGTGTAGATTAAACCTAGGGTGGTGGTGGGGGCTCATATCAGATGTGATCTCATGGTACAATTCAACAGTCATCTTATTCCATCATTCCTAGTGTTATGTCTTCACAGTCCAGGCAACAGTGAAACAATATTCTGTAGTCCTTCAATTTCCCAGTTTAAAAAAAAAAAAAATAAAACATGGCCAGGCCTTCTAGACATACCTGTCTCCCACCATTCTATCCATTGAGTCAGGTCCTAATTTCTGCATCAGGAAAAAAGTAATGGTTTTTCCCATAACTTTAGAGAGGAGGTTGGACCAGATGGCATGCCCCTTCCATTTCCAACATGCTATGCATATGCCTTTCTGCCTTCCTACAGGGTCTTGGGTCTGCTTGCTTTGCCATTGCCTAGACTCAGAAAGCATGCTTAGTTTTCTCAAAAAAAACATGACACTCTGGTATGTCTTGGGCCAGGGATGACAATTTTCACACATATTTTCATTTCTCCTGAACCTCACTGGGTGTGTCAGGAAATCATTCTTTGCATGCTTTCCAAAATTATAAGGTTTCGGGTAGACTCCCAAATTATAAGCCCCATTTGAATAGAATTAAAATATTCCTTCTGATGCCTGAAACAATTCTTTAGTCTCCAATAGACATCTTCAGAATTGAATCTAATTCCCATTCAGTAAATCCTAGCTATCTTTAATTCAAAAGAACATTGGTCTAAGAAATAGAGACAGCTTCTTGTAGGAAATATATTCAGAATTTCCCCCATAAACACTGACTCCCCATGACAACCAAACAAATAGAGAAAAGGAAGGAGAAACTCACTATCTTGAAGCCACCCGCATAGCATAACACTTTCTGCTAAACAGATCCTGTTTAAATTCTTATTTTTATGACCGAAATAAAGAATGACCTTGTGTTTAAAAGCTGTTTCTACTAGTCTCTCTAGTTTTCCTCTAAACTGATACAGAGATAGTTTTTGGTAACATACACACACACACACACACACACAGGCCCACTCAAGCACCTGCATGTGTGTGTGTGTGTGTGTGTGTGTGTGTGTGTGCACACGAGCGCGTGCTTGCATGCTTGCATGCTAGGTGTGATGCTGTACACCTATAATCCCAGAATTTAAGAGGCAGAGGCAAGAAGATTGAGGTTTTAAGGGCACCCTAAGCTATAGAGTAACATGTAGCCTGGGCTGAATGAACGCTGGCCTGGGCTACACTGAGGGTCTCTGTTGAAGAAGGAGAAGGAGAAGGAGGAGGAGGAGGAGGAGGAGGAGGAGGAGGAAGAAGAAGAAGAAGAAGAAGAAGAAGAAGAAGAAGAAGAAGAAGAAGAAGAAGAAGAGGAAGAAGAAGAAGAAGAAGAAGAAGAAGAAGAAGAAGAAATTCAAAACATAGAGACAAAAACAAACCCATCCAGTGCATAAATATCAACTTTATAAGTTTTGATTTAACTGGTTTATGTATCATGTTGACTGTTTCTACGTGTCTTCCAGTATTTTTCATATTTCTCTCTCAATGAGTAGCTTAAGTCTCATAAAATAGAGGCTTACTACGACATGCTGTCTTCTGTTTCATTCGCCTCATTAAAGTCTTCATCTTGGGATGTGAGTGACAAATACCACAAGCAGAGCCCCCTTTCCCAATACATCCTCGTTTTTATATGAGGTTCCTTTCTCCACATGTCCTTCTCTCTGCAGCATTTTAAAAACTGGAGCTAGGGGGACACATTTTTTTCTCCATAAATTACTATAGAATCAGCTTCTGACAGATAAACAGCTAGACTGACTCTCAACCAATCCTTGGATGGTTCCCTTATTCTTTAGGAGTGGCTTTCAATGCCCTGGGGCTACCTTTCCTGTTATCTGAAGATACCACACAGTGAGCAGTAGAGTTTTAATTAACTTACTAATTGTGCCATGTCTCTTCTCTGCTGATGTTGTGTGTTTTCTGCTAGAAGATAAACAAATCATCATTTTCCTTTCTTTGCCTAAGCTAGTTTGCACAAGGATTTCTCACGAGAATTCTCACAGTGTCCAATAATAGTAACAGAAAGTTTGGAATAAACCATACCCAAATAAAGAACATCAGATACTACAAAAAATAGGATAGGAAGTCTCTATTCAAATGATACATCTGACGCATATTTTGAATGTTGAAATATTTATCATGTTACAGTGAACATATTTATATAAAATCTATGCCTCTGTGAGGCATTCTATAAGAGTTATTCCTAGGAATGAAACTCATCACTAAAAACTATTAATAATTTTAGGGTCTGGAGAAATAGCTCAGAGGTACAGAGATAGTGCTGCTCTCTCTCTCTCTCTCTCTCTCTCTCTCTCTCTCTCTCTCTCTCTTTTTTTTTTTTTTGAGACAGGGTTTCTCTGTGTAGCCCTGGCTGTCCTGGAACTCACTCTGTAGACCAGGCTGGCCTCGAACTCAGAAATCCGCCTGCCTCTGCCTCCCAAGTGCGATAGTGCTGCTCTTGTAGATGACCCAGGGTTCCCAGCACCCACATCAGGGAGCTTACAACTGTCTGTGACTCCAGCTCTGGAGGTTCCAGGGTCCTGTTCACCGCAAGCACTGTCCTCACATGCACAAATTTACACTAAGAGAGATACATATAAGTATACAGAAAATTCAAAAACAAAAATTCAAAAGGGCTTAATAATTTTATATCTAATACACATTGGTTGGGGAAAAAAACTTCCAAAAACCAAACAAATTAATGATCATAAAGTAATAATCAGTTGGATGAAATGAATCGCACAGGGTCACTGTAAATGTATCTGGTTTGTTCTAGGAGTAGGCAGAAATGCTCTGACAGAAACTCAAGAACACAAACTTGTCCCTTCCCTCATCTGGTTTTCCTGGGAAAATGTGCAGAGAAGCTGCATAGAAAAGTCATTGTATATAGCATTTCTTTGATGGTACTAAATTATTCAGTAGTAAGAATGTGCATTATAAAAATGCATAGTTGGAAAACATGTCTTTTAAATATCCTAAAAGCTTCAGGCTGAAGCTTTATAAAGACAGTCCAACCTTGTCTTTAAATGCTCTGTTTGCTTCATTTTCATGATATTTATTGTTTTATAAAGGCATTTATGATCATTTAAGGGGTGCTATTTTGATTATACTTACATATAAGATTGACTTATAAAAATGAATAAGTCAAACATTCTTTTGTTGGGCAAAAAAAAAAAAAAATGCCTCCAGTCCAGCAGCTGTGCTAATAAGATCCTTTAATTCATTTATTTATACATTCAACAAGTATTTATAAACCATATGGGTTGAGCATATGTTATGGATCAACATTATGAGTAAAGCAGTCCACACCCTTGAGTTGCACAGAGGATCTGGAAAGAAACTACAATACCACGTGGTAATTGTTTATTCAGATATGTCTACAAGTCCCAGGTAGTGGAACAGTGGGAAGAAGTGAATGGTGACAGATTAAGGCATGGGGAGTGAGGTGGAAGGTTTTAGATAGTGAAGACCTATAAAATGCAACCTGAGTAGGGTAGGGAGTCAGAGACCGAGGTAGTGGGCTCCAATGTCCTGACATTTTTCAGTCAACACATAAAACTTGAGGAAATCAGGCAAGATCCTTGCTCTTTGGTAAAACAATCAGTAAGTCAACCAAGGAGTGAAGGAAACCTGTTTGCCTTTGTGGTTAACAGTGCTTGCAGAATGAAACCCAGGGATATGCTTAGGTGGAAAGGGTACACATTTATCTTCGATGGTCTGAGGAAATTCTGCTGCAGAGTGAGAAAGGTAAAGTTGGGACAGGGATGACAAGAGACAAGGGACCATAAGAAGAACATGGTGTTCCAGACTAAGGGACAGCAAGTGCAGTGGCCCTGACAGCGGAAAGATGGCTTCCTGTGTTGCAAGAAATCCCTGGGTGATCATGTAGAAGACTACTCAATCTGGTTTATATTGTTGGGCTTTTATTCATATAACACAGGTCACTGATGAAAGGGTTGAAAGGAGGAGAGCGAAGCATCTGATGATTTATAATAATAGCATCATTTAACCAAGATTGTTAACAGTTGTGAACTATGGCTCTTCTAATAGGATTAGGTAAGAGACCTCAGACTGGTGGTTCAATCAGAGAGACAGGCCCCAAGAACAGGCAGAGGTGTTGGATGAGCAAGGGAGAGAAAGTGGGACAGGACAGTAGAGTGGGGGAGTGATGTCCAAAATGGTACAACATTAGCATGTAAAAGAAACCAGTCAACAGAGAGTATGAAATCCCTTGGCCTAGGCCAATATGTTTCAGACATGTAACAGAAAAGGTATGCTCAAGAACACTGTGCTAAGCCGGTGCAAGACAGGAGGGGTGGTGGTGGTACTGTGCTACACATTAAAGAACACAAGGGACCACTGAGCTCCTAAATTTCCTCCCAGCTCTGGCTCACTGTCCCTCTTAAAAGTGTCCCTTTTTTATAAATAAATGGTCTCTGCTTTCTACTTCCATCCACTTGTCTCTTTCCAATTTCTTGTTCCAGGACTTGGGGACCTCTAAGTCACCACCCAATGTATACTGAGACCACAGGCACTGAGAAGGAGCCAGGATACTGTCTCCAAAGAGGAGGCTTAGACTAAATCTTGGCAATACAGTCTGATTCCATGCTCCTTGTTTTCTTTAGGGTCACCTCTGCTCTGCCCTCTGGCCACCAAAGAAGATAAGAGTGATTTTAAAGGAAACTTCCTGAGAGAACAACAGCTTGTTTACCTAAAATGGAAAATTCTTTGGAACAAGACTGGCCCCTGCCCATGGATTCTAAACTGATGAGGTCAATCTACCTTTGAACCTGGACAAGATCACTAGGAGCTAAATAGAACTGGAGTCATTAGCCCTGGAGCTCCGTGGAATGTCATCAACATTTCCTGGATCTGCTTTCAGGTGTGTTCAACATTTTGACATCATAACAATCAGGTGTTCTCTACAAAGTTCATGCTTGGGTACCCTAGAATAGTTTCAAAATAAAAAAGGAGAATAAAAGATAAAAAGGCAAAGGAATCTTATAATGATATATCGGCTATATTCTTAGGCTTCGAGTTTGAGATGCCTGTAAGCAGATTTGCTAGAAATATTTACTACTGTCACACAGGGTCAGTTCAGTCAAACAACCGCTCAATAGAAGGGAAAGGAAATCAGGCAAAACAGGATTTGGTGTCAAGTAAACACAGCCATTGACTCTTAATCGAATATATAGCCTTCTCAGCTAGTTATTTTGTTATTGTGTAGACAGAGCCTCAAGCAGCTGTCCACTGGAAAATACACCCCTCCCTCACCTCAAAGGGAAGAGAACTCTTGGGACTGGTATCTGGCTTCCTTGGTATAGTGCTTGCTTGCCTGTTGAAGTCCAGAATTAGATCCCTCACATTACATACAACCTAACCAACCTTGATGTCTTGTTCCTGTAATCTCAGAATTCAGAAGATGGAGGCAGGAAGATCAGAAGTTCCAGGTCATCCACAACTACATATCAAATTTGAGGCCAACGTAGGATACATGAGACACAGAAGTAGGTGTAGAAACTATACCTTATTCTAGAGTCAAATACAAGTGATCATGACTCTAGAACATGGGTTAAACTTTCCCCAAATAACTTGTTTCAACATAAGTTTCTTGAATTTGGTTTACAGTTACAGAACAAAAGAAAAACATAAAGCAAAGCACCATTCAAATACGTTTGGAGGAATATCAGGTTGGCGGGTTACAGCAAAGTAAAAAAAAAAAATCTCTGCTCTGTGATAATGAAGTGCTGGATCTTGGAGGAAATACTACAATCACCACTTTATTAAACCATCATAATCCTAAACTACATTCTCAACATTTGTCCTTATACCCACAGACAAATGTAGTCATCATCTCTAATCAAGGAAACTTCTGTTTGCAACCGAAGAAGATGACTATAGAAAACCATAACCAATAAAAATGCAAAGTTGTAGAGCCCAGTCCCAGCTGATGCATCTCCAACGCCCCTCCTAAGCATGAAGCTCACAGAACATTCCAAAAGGGGAGGTGGAAAGATAAGAGTCATAAGTTAAGACTGTTTGCTGTGAGATTGTGTTTCCAAGTACTATCAGAAGCTACAGCCATAAAGTCTTACCAGCACCACCACCTAAACAAGAGCTGAACAAGAACAACAACAACAGACATGTCGAAGTGGATAGGAAAAAGCCCATGAGGTCTCAGTCCTACACAAAGGACTACAGGCAGCTAAGGAATTCTAACAGCAGAAATAGTCTTCCCCAGAGAAGAGCATATCAAGCTGTTATCTAATATCACATCATCAGCCTTGAAAAAAATGCACAAAAAATAACTTTGGACAGATTGATCAGGGAAGGCATGAATGTGAAAGAGAGCAAGGAAAGGGCTACATGAGAGGATTTGGGGGGAGGAAAGGGAGAGGAGATATAATGTAATTATATTATAATCTCAAAGGAAAGTCTACGATATAGATCTTGGATGTTATCTGGTGCCATCCTTAATCATTGAGTTGGTAGAAACTAGTAATCTATTAATATATTCCATGATTTGCCTAATAGTCACAAGAATGGATGTTAGGCTAAACACAGAGGATGATAATAATTGGCTATTAGGGAAGCTAAAGTTAACCCAGAGCAATTTGTTTCTGGATGTGCAACATTCCAATTCTCCACAATCAAAGTTTCAATCAGTTCCTTGGCCTTGCAGATTCTTTAGCCAATTAGGTGTGGCTTTCTTCTAGCAATTTCAGTTTATACCCAGACCCTAGCATTTTGAGACTCCTCCACATTCTTCCTGGTTGCACAGAGGGCTCCTCCCGGGTGACCTTCCTGCCTGGAGCTCCTACGCAGCCAGTCTGAAAGCTCAGAATTCCAAAATATGAGAGAAAAGAAGAGTTTGGAGTGCTTCATGTCAAGCAATTTCCTCTCCCATCACTGATGAAGAATGGCCCAGCTGTTCTCTTACAAGAGAAAGTGTGAACACCCTCCATGATAGGAAGTGGTTTACAATGCCCTATGGGTCTTTATGAGTCACTGTGCAAAAGACAATCTAAAAATCCACCCAGTTTGGGAGTATTAGATTTTACAAAGCCAGCACTTTTCCTATTTCCCATTGGACATCTTTAGAGGTTGATAGTTCAGTATAAAGTGCTTGCCTAGCAAACACGGGGCATTGGATTTAATTTCTCATCACTGAGAAAGCACCATCAGCATTAACAATAACAAAAAACCTCAAAGCTACCACAACATAAACAAAAACAAGGTAATGAAGAGACTGGACATTTCAATGGAGGATACTATCTTAAGAGACCTATGTTGCCCTTTCTAGTAGTTTTAGAGAGGATATTCATTCTCCCTTTCTGTCTCTCTTTTTTTCCCAGATGCTCTTTCTACAGTTCATCCAATTCATTCTCATTTTCTCCCTTGCAAGGGAGAATTAAAGGCTACCCCATGTCTAGGTTAGTCCCACAATGAACATGAGCAGTTAGTTATAACTTATGAAAGGGAATTCCTCCTGCAAACCTGCAACCAGGAAAAGGATGGTTTCCTTTGTATTGGACACATTTAAGGGACAGCCTGGGTTGGCAGAAAATAGTTGTCTCCATTTCATTTTAGCTTCTTTCAGAATCTTCTTTTTCACAATGAAGAGAGGCCTAGGGATGCAGCCCAGTTGATACAGTGCTTGCTTAGCATGATTGAAGCCTTGGGATTCCATCTCATGAACCAAATAACTTGAGTATTCATGCTACATAGTGACTCTGAGACCAGCCTGGGATACAGGAGACACTGTTTCAAAAACAAAAAAAAAAAAATGAAAAGATGCACAAAGAGTGGTACAGTAGATAAGACTCAATCTTGCAATCTTCTACAGATCATGATTGTAGAGAAGTCTATGAAAAGGAGGGGCCAAGGAGGAAGTATTCTGATACAGAAATAATGTAGAGAGCTGTATTTTTCTACAAAGTAAATTCAGTTAGGGCTGCTGTTTTCCCAGCTGAGAAGTACTGTTTAGATGGTTAATAAATCACTACAAGGATACAAAACTCTGACTTAAATACAACTCTTTCCATCATTTGGAAACAGGTTTACTTCTCTGTAAGAAAGCTGTAAAAATCCATGACCTAAATATGGAAACTTGGGTATTTCCATGTAAACCACCAGACTTCCACATTGCTTAGATAAAACACAATTAATGCATTGTTTAACATGACCCAGTGATACTTTTGGGTAATTAGATAGACAGCAGTTTAGAATATTGTCTGCAGGATAATATCAAGAATATCTATTTGTCTCCAACCAAACCCCATAGACTTAGTAACATATCCAAGTGGAAACAAGGAAGGTATGAAACTCAAGTGCCCTCCACAACAAGACCATCTCCCAGAGCACCAAGAAAACTGCAGATGCAACTAAAAATCTATGCTCAATAAAAGTATAATTCAGTGGTAAACCATTTGCCTAGGATGCACAAAGTCCTGGGTTCATTTGAAATACTAAATCACTGAAAATAAGCTGGAGGCTACAGAAAATATGGTCAAAATCAAATAGAACCCAAGATACCTCCCCAAAGGAAAAGAGTTAGGTAAAGCACAAGTAAGTCATTTGGGATTTTTAGTAAAATATGGTTTGCCATGCTTTCATAGATGTAGATTGATATTATACTAGCACCATTTTACTGGTGTTCAAAGAGCAACCAGTAATTCTGATATCTAAAAGAAGGCAAGATCAGAATTCACACACACTATCTAGGCCTTTAGTGTATAAAGATTATATTGTCTCCTTAACAGTCTCTGGGCTCACAAGGTAAAGATAATTTTTTTTGAAATTAAGGATGGAATGTAATTCAGTTGGCAGAACATCTGTGTAACATGCCAAAATCCCTAGGCTCAATCCTCACCATCACAGAAAAGCAAAGTTGATGGTACAAGCCTGTAACCTCAGCACTTGATAGGAGAGGCAAGAGGGTCAGAAATTTAAGGCTGCCCTCAGCTACTTCACAACCTCAAGGCTCTAGTACACGAGACTATGTGCCAGGAAAATAAAGAAAAGAAAGGTAAGGAAGAAGAAACAGGATAAAACATGACACAAGCATGATCGTGTGTGTGTGTGTGTGTGTGTGTGTGTGTATGATAGTTTATTAGCATTCCAGTTCATGAATGATCCAAGGTGTGAATGACCAGGAACTAATAAACTACAATGCACATGAAAACATTCCAAACACAGTTGATTATACCCTCTGGGGATGGGGGGTGAGGGAGCCAAAGACTACGCAGAAAAAAAATGCCAAGAAACTGGAAGACAGGACCAGAATTGAGAAAAATAACAGAGGAAATTCAAAAGGAGTTCGTCAAAAAAGGACAGCAGTGTGACAAGGGTTAGGGGGTGTAGTTTTGTTGGTAGAGTACTTGTCTAGTATACCCAAAACCCTTAGTTTGATTCCTAGCTTCATATAAACTGGGCACAGTGGTGCATACCTGTAATCCCAGCACTTAGAACAGTGGTTCTCAATCGGTGGGTCACAACCCCTTTGGGGTATATATCAGATATTTACATTACAATTCATAACAGTAGCAAAATTAAAGGTATGAAGTAGCAACAAAATAATTTTATGGTTCAGAGTCACCAAAACATGAGGAACTGTATTAAAATGTGGCATTAGGAAGGTTGAGCACCACTGCCTTAGAAGACTGAAGCAGGGTGATCAGAAGTCCAAAGTCTTTCTGGCTATTTAGGGAGCTCCAGGCCAGTCCGGAATACATGACACCTGGTATCAAAAATCAAATCAAGTGCTTGGTGTGTACCTCAGTTAGTGGAGAGCTTGTCTAGCATGCATGAAGTCCTGAGTTTCATGAGCAGAACCAAAAAATAAAGTATGATGCTCCATGCCTATGGTCCTAGCACTTAGGAGATGCTGAAAGGAAGAGGGACAGTTCAAGTTCATCCTCAGCTACAGGAGACCCTGTCTCTAAGCAAAACAAAATGCAGCAAAAATGGAAAAGAAAAGCAAATTCAAATGTCTGCCAGCCATGGTAATGGTACTTTCAGGTTTGTGATGGTTAATTGTGATCAATAACTTCCTGCAAATTACAGTTACTATGGAAACTATCCTTTGAAATGTTTGTGATTAATTTCCCAGGTTAGGTTAGTTGAGGCATATAGATCCACTCTAGATCTAGGTAGTGTCTCTCTGGGCTGAGGTCTTCAACTAAATAGGGGAAAAGTAAGCTAAGCACCAACATTCATCTCTCTCCCTCTTTTGATTGTGGGTACAATGTGACTAGCTAGCTACCTAACACTTCTGTTGCCAGGGCTTCTGGCTATTATGGACTATATTCTCAAGCTGTAAGCTAAAACAAAACCTCCCTTCCCTAAGTTAATTTGGTTGGGTATTTTTGTCACAGAAACAGGAGCAGCAACCAACACAGCTTCTGAAATAAAACCTTAAAATGTGACCAGGACAACCATAGCAATACTTTGTTAGCACCAATATATAACATGTACAGTCTTGACAACTTGTGTTAAAATCCTGATGCTGTCATAAAGAAAAGGAAAATGAGACCCATAGGAACCAGTTCAACTGACCGTTGGGCTCTCAGGACATGGGAAGATTAGGGAACACAAGGATGATAATATTACAAATCCATAATTGTTTTGTTTGAGTCCTATCTCCCATGCTCTTGCATTTGAAGGAGAGGAAATAGACAACAAACACCATAAAAACAAACGTGACATACGTTAGAATGGTAGAATGTGCTGTGAAAGATTTGGAAACAGAGAAATGGGTCAACCAACTACCTGATGTCATCTTAATGGTGCAGCTCTGATTCTGAACCGCTCATACAAATTGGAGTGAGCCAGTCTTTGAAGTGTTTTTCTCAAATTCCTAAGGGCCTTGCGGAAATCCATTTTCAATAAGACTTAAAGGAAAAACAAAGCTGCCATACGGCCAGAACTTAAGGAATGAGGTCATCCTTCCCCTGGAAATCCCCTTCCTTTTCTCACGTCTATTAGACTTTGTGCCCACCTGGAGGAGAAGGGCCACAGCATAAATACAAGTCTTCTTTCTCCACTGGGAACATCAAGTCAAGACTTTACAGTGGGGTAACACCTTCCAAATATTTAAAGATCAGTCCCTCATCCTGATGCCCTGTTCCAGCCGTAGACCTGCCAGGGAGGTGTATGCACTCCATTTATTCCAAGCACTCATCGATTCCATTTGGGGAAGGAGAGACAATAAAGGCAAAATGAACTAGAAGTTCAGTTCACATCTCCTTCCATGCTGATGAAATGGAGCCCCAAATCTATAACCGAAGGATGGCGGACACATTCTTCTTGGTGTCTTTCAGCTAAGACCAGGTTGAAAGATGAGCATGAGGAGACTGTTTCTGTTAAGTAGAAGAATGGAAGCTTGTTTGCCTGCGTCAGTCTTAACTCAGAGTGATCTGGCCCCTATCCAAAAGGGCCTGGGCTTGCTGAGAAGCCTGATTCCCTGTTCCCAGTGTTTGAGCCAAATCAAAGACAGGGTTGGTAAAAGCAGTGCAGCATGAGGCATAGTTAGCTTAGGAACAAGGACTGTGAACCATTCATTCCAATATGCTTCAAGATTCTTTTAGCAGCAACTGTCAAAGAACTTTGAGCTCTAGAAACAGTTTTCTCCTTTACACAGGAAACTTCCACCACAATGTTCTTAAGTGTCTCTCAAAAAGACATTTGCTTCAGAATAACTTATTTATTTATTGCATATTCTCTGTTTCTCTATCTGTCGTTGTCTCCTCTGTCTCTGTCTCCTCTGTCTCCCCTTCTGTCTCTGTCTGTTTCTCTCTGTGTGTCTGTCTCTCTGTCTGTCTCTGTCTGTCTCTGTCTCTGTCTTTCTCTCTGTCTCTCTGTCTCTCTGTCTCTTTGTCTCTCTCTGTCTCTCTCTGTCTCTCTGTCTCTCTCTCTCTCTGTCTCTCTCTCTCTCTCTCTCTCTCTCTCTCTCTCTGTGTGTGTGTGTGTGTGTGTAAACACATCTCCTTTCACCAGGTGGGCCACTGGAATTGAATTCAGGTCATCTGGCATGGTGGCTAGCAATTGGATTTGCTGCTAACCCATTCCACTGGCTCTATGGAGTCATTTAAATCATTAAACTATAGACTAGTACTACAGAAAGGATTCCTTTTTGGTTCTTCATTATTTTTTTTTTCTAGTATTGGGAATTGAACCTAGGTCCCTGTGCATGCCTAGAAAGTACTGAACCACAAAGCTATTTTCCAGTCTTTTTTTTTTTTTTAAATAGAGTCTCATTAGCTTACCCAGGCAGGCCTTGAATTTGAAATTCTCCTACCTCACCCTCCAGAGTAGCTGAGATTACAAGTTTGTGCCACCAGGCCGAACCTGCTCTTACAAGCTCACGTTGCTCACATGATCACAAAAAGTTCAGAGACACTGTGACAAGGGTGGGGGCAGGGAGGCGCACAATCTCCACTTCCTGGCTTTAAATAGAATGTAATTTCAATTAGGGATTATAGAAAATATAATTCCAAATACCAGGCTTTTGGATGAAAGCTACTATATGAAAATTATACCTTACAATCTGGTGAAGAAAGGAAGAGTGTTAGCCAAGTCCTGTCTTGCTTTTGGGTCTGCCAGACTGCAAATCTGGTGACTTTTTGCATTTTGCCCTTCAGAAGCATTATTGGTCCTCTTTCCCGTTGTGTCTTAGGAGGAAGCTGTGGAATGAATAAACTGTGCAGCACAAAAGCATTAACCACGTGACTGGAAAGAAAGGCTTGTTCATTTCCAAGCCTGGCAGGGCGTGTCAGGAGCTTCTGTGGAATCAATCACTCTCCTCTGATGGAGGGCGTCATATCCCCAACCAGTTCCTGCCTGGGCTTCAGAACACAAAACAAAACTGTTCACCAGTGATGGGAAAAGGACATTTGGTGTTCTTGTTGGCTTCCTGGCTAATTATAAAGTGTTAATGACATTCAAAGGAAATTTGTCTCCCTTGGGAGACCTACAACTAAGGGAGGGCGACAGAAGGTGAGCCAAAGAAAAGACTAGGACCCTCTAGAGAAACACAGCACAAAATGGATCAACCCCAAGAACTGCCAGAAAAAGGAGCCCATTTTTATTTACAAAAGAAAAAAGACACCTACCCCAGTAACTTAGAAAACTAGCACATGTGCTTAATTGGGTGAAACCAAGAGCTCTTAAACTCATCATAGCTGACGTTCAAAACTCAAAGATGGGTTACTGCAATCTATTTCTCAAATTATAAACTGACAGAGTAAGGGCCAGACTCTTTTTAATGCCCATATTAAACATGGGCACTTGAAAAGGGACAATTTCCAAATAGAAGGAATTTGGAAGCAAGAAGAGATTCTAGATAATAAAGCTATTAGCTTTCAATGGTCAAAGACAATGAATGTTCTAGTATATAGAGTCTTTCCTTATTAAGCTGCCTCAGAACAAGATTAGTATAATACTGTGGCTGCCTTTTGTGAATATTCTTTTTCCTTTGAGACAGGGTCTGGCTATGTGGCCTAGGCTAACACTGAACTCATGACCATTCTTTCTCAGCCTCCCAGGTACTTGGATTACATGCTTATGCTGCCATGCCTAGCATTATGAAAATATCTTTTAATTAAAAAATATTACATTTTATTAGTTTAGTGTGGATGTGTGTGTGCATACATGTGTGTGTGAGTGTTGCGGGGGTGGGGGAGCAGTCAGAGGACAACTTCAGCAGCTGATTCTCTCCTCCTACTACATAGGTCCTGGGGGTTGAACTCGTGTTTTCTGGCTTGGCATCAAATCCCTTTATCCACTGAGCCATCTCATCCGATCTCTTATGGAAAGTCTTAACAATTTTTTTTTTCTTAGTGGTTAAAACGCCATTAAATTCAGGAGCTTCAGATTTCATCTAGAGATGGAAACTTGTTTGTCAAGAGTAATCCGTTGAGTCTTCCTACACTCTGTGCTACATCAGAGTTGAGTTGTTGAGACTAAAAGGGGCGAGACCTTCCCTTGACTAGCTTAAAGGTCACAAGCAACATTTCCTTAATCATTTAAGGATTTATTTACTCGAAGTTGCTTCTATAAGATATTTATTTTTATTTGTGCATATGAATGTTTGCCTGCATGTACGTATGTGTACCACATTTGGGCCTGATGCCTGACTAGGGAGAGACAAAGGACAAAGGTATTGGATCTCCTGGAACTGGAGCTCTGGACAATTTTGAGCTGCCATGTTGTTATTTAGAACAGAACCCAAATCCTCTGCAAGAACAATGCTCCTAACCACTGAACCATCTCTCCAGCCTCTTGTTAAAAGTTTTATATGACACGATAGACTACAGAATGGGCACATGAAGATCGAGGGAAAACTGTCCATTTTTATAGTTACATTTAATTCCAAATAGACAATATGATCTAATAGAATACCCTGAAGTCGAGAGGCCAAATAAGTTGTCCATCTCTCTGTGTAGCATCCCTTCCTTCCTGGAGTATGGTAGGCCCTATTTTGGAGTGAGGATATTACAACAAGGTAGTTCAGAGCATTTCTTTGGGGCCAGATACTCCAAAGACAGTGTTGAATGCTAGCTTTAGGAAATAGGGCTTCTCGTTCCTATGATTCATTTCCAAGAGAAGGAATTACAGATTCTCTTCACTGCTGTGCAAAGGAATGATAAGGGATGTGGGAGAAGAACAGGACACAGAGGGACTTTGCTTTGGAGGCAGGCCCTTGCAGTGACTTCTGTTGAAAGTACTGCATATGCTGAAGCATCACACTTGGCACAACACAGTCTTAGTGTTCCAGAGACCAGGCCCATTTTATTCCTTAACACTTGCAATTGTGCTTGCTTCTTAGTCTGTACAGAGATTGCTGGAGGAAAGAATCCATTTGTTATAATTACATCTTGTTACCCTGACTCAGTATCTTTCCACTCTTTTTACGTGTTTGCATATAAGGTTCTTGGATAGTCCAGGCTGGCCTCTAACTTGTTCTGTAGCTGAGGCTGTCCTTTTTTCTTCCACTTGCCTCAGTCTTCTGAATGCTTAGATGATAGGCATGATACAGGACCACAGGGTATGTGTTACCACACCCAGTCCATGCATTGCTAGGGTTAGAATTCAGCACTTGTGCATTCCAGGCAAATATGCTACCAACTGAGTTACATCCCCAGTGTCAAGCAATTCTATTTGTATTATGTTATATAGAGTTGGGGGTGGAATCCAGTGCCTCAGCACACACTGAGCCATACTCCCAGCCCCTGAGCCATACATCTATCATCCTCACCTTTTCTGATGTCAAGTTTGAGCTTCAAAGTGTTTCCATGCTTCACACTAGATTGATTTATTTCCCATAGATGGTATAAACAATAATTTCTGGGGTCTCAAACTCTTTAAAAATGCAGGCCAAGATGTCATATGGGCCAAATATGTTCATTGAATTAGAATAATCACCCAGTAAAGGTAATAGGTTATTTCTCTGCTGGTGAAGTGAGCCAATTCAAGCGAGATTAGATTATATATTTTATTTATTTATTTATTTATTTATTATTATTATTATTTTGATTTTTCGAGACAGGGTTTCTCTGTATAGCCTTGGCTGTCCTGGCACTCACTCTGTAGACCAGGCTGGCCTCAGAAATCCGCCTGCCTCTACCTCCCAAGTGCTGGGATTAAAGGCATGTGCCACCACCGCCCAGCTGAGATTAGATTATATTAAAAGCAGGATTATTGGGAAGCTCTCAGGAAAGTTCACTGGCCCCAAGGATTGAGGCAGGGGAGTCACCATGGGGAAATGGGTGGGGGTGGGAAGAAAGAGAGAAAGAAAGGGTGCATGCTGAGGGAGAGTGGGGAGGGAGGGATGGAGAGAGAGAGAGAGAGAGAGAGAGAGAGAGAGAGAGAGAGAGAGAGAGAGCAAAATGTCTGGATTATATAAAAAGGAGCCTGAGGGAAAGGGCAGCCCAGCCTCTGGGCTGGAAAGTTCAGGGGTTGGGGGCAGAGTATGCCAGGTAGGGACTGAGGGATGGATGCTGAGAGAACCTGAAGACCAGGTCTGATTTGATATATAAAATATGCACCTCAGTCCTGGGTCTGAAACCAAACAAAAGGGGATAGTTATTTTAAAGTATATTTAATGGTGTATTAATTCTCCACTTTTAGAACGGGTGAGGCATGCCTGCAATCCCAGAATCTGGGATGTGGAGGCATCAGAACGAGGAGTTCAAGGCAAGCTATGTAGTAGGCTCAAAGCCAGCCTGGGGACCTGTCTCAAAAAAGAGTGACTATGCGGCTGGAGAGATAGCTCAGAAGTTAAGAGCATAGGCTTCTTTTGTAAAAGAACTGAGTACCCAGTACCCATGATGGGTGGTTGACAACTGTCTGTAACTCCAAATTCATAATAATCAGATGCCTCTAGTCTCCATGGAAACACACACACAAGTGCACACATACAACCTACACACCTCAAATTAAAAGGTAGTTTATTCAGCAGTCAGTGTTCTTATGGTATTTCCCTGGAGCCAAGTGCATTTCACTCTTTTCATCCTCTGTTTGCTCTCATCAGACCATACACGATTCTGTAGTGATCCTTCAAAGCAGAAGACCTGCCCAACAAAAATTCATGGCACAGGCCTGAGCTAAACAGAATGTTCTAGAAGGAATAACCTAAGGCTTTCTGCAACTAGAACATGCTTCTCTCTAGCATTGAATTTACCATCATGTAAACTGTATTGCTTCAAGAAAACACAAAGAGCCAGAAACCATGTTCAGGGGCATCAAAACCTCACAGTCTTTAAATGCCTTCCTTCCTTTTACACAAGGGCTGATCCTAGTGCCCACACTTTCACTTGTCTGGCCTCCAGAAAAATCCTGGAGTCCAAGAGCATAGAACCAAATGTCTTTGGCATCCAACAGGATTCAGGTGCTCACATCATGAAGAGAAAAATAAACAACCAGAATCCTTTTAGCTAAGCACACAGGCCCATTTCCTCTGCTAGGAAATGGCTTAAAACCCCATTTTCCCTTCTAGAATATCGAAGAGTAGAAGGGATTTGAAACAACCCAGACCTTTTATGTTCTACTGGGCACGGGACCAGTGGGCATACAAAGCCTCTGCTCAGAACTGTGAACATCCTAGCCCCAGAGAACAGAAGTGATCTTGCGCACAGTTCTTTCTCTGTTTCTAGGGGCACACCAAACTGCTTCTCTCCCTGCTTCTTCCACATGGGCTACTTTTGACAGTCTTCATCCCGGTGTTTCTCAATTATCCTCCAACTTCAACACTGGTTCCTGTCTCCGGTACATGCACAGCTCTACCTTGTAAAGTACTACATGGGCTGCAACTCGCTCTTAGCGTCCATGAGCGTTCATCTTTTCTGCCAACCTAACATGATTTATAATCACCTCGGAGACTCACCCCAGTGTGTGTCTATGAGGGAAGACCCACTCTGAATGGCAGCAGTCTGAGTCCTTCAGAGGAAGTAAGCTGAGTGTCAGCATTCATTTGTGTCTCTGCATCCTGTCTCTGGTACCAGGGCACAGTGTGACCAGCTCCATCATCCACACTCCTTTGTTCACGCTGCCTTCCTTTTAACATTCTGTACTAATGTAACCATTACACTCACTGGTGAAATTAGTCAGGATGCTGGATGTCAGGGTGTTTCCCTTGCTGGCTGGGTGGGTGGGGGGGCACTATCACCCTTCACAAGGCAATGCACTTTATAGCTACAACCTGCCCTGTTCTCAGAAACTAGCAAGAAACCTTTTAATTTCTGACACCAAACAGCAGCAGCAGCAGCAGCAGCAGCAGCAGTAGCAGCAGCAGTAGCAGCAGCAGCAGCAGCAGCAGTCCCTACTTCCCTACAATCTTTTTGGTACTCAAATTAGCCAATGAAATATCTTGGGCAACTGGAAGCCATCCTTGCCTCAGATTTCCTTCTATTTTTGAGCTTCAGATATGTAACAGTTAAGAAAAAAAAAAAGGACAAATTTTGCTGAAGGCTTTGTGCAACTACTCTTGCTGCTTTATAGCCCATTTGGGTACACACAATTTACTAATGCTTCATCAATGATTTCAGCTGTAAGTATTATCTCTTACAGTTGCCCTGCCTGCAACAATAACAACAACAACAACAACACACACACACACACACACACACACTAGTATTCTGCTAAGAAGCCAATGCTGTCTCTTTTTTTTCTGTGTCTCTGTCTCTCTCTCTCTGTTTTTCCCTCTCCCTCTTCCTCTCCCCCCCCCCCCCCCCCGAAAGAATGACACACCAAGGAACAATTCCCCATCAAAGTGGGATTTGATGTCAGGTGGAGACAAATGAGAATTGCAGAGTGACTTCCTTGATGTAACCAGCAAGATGTGGACTGAAAAGGATTTGGCATTGTTCAACAACACAACAAAGTCTGAGTTACAATAGTCCCCACCTCCACACCTAGCCCAAGACTTTCTAAATTTTCAGATGAGGCAACTGATTTTCTTTCCTAGGGGGAAAATTCTTCAGCTGTCTCAGAAAGAAGAAGCAACTTTGCCCTTCCGGATACAAATCTTCAAGCAGGAGGAAGTCTGGCTGAAGCTACTGTGGAGGAGAAAGCACAGACACTTGAAAATGCATTTTTCACATGGGTTTTGTGAGCTAACCAACGTGATCAGAGTGAGCATGGGCCCTGTAAGTTTTTCTTTCTTTCTCTCACTAGAGGTTATCTATAAAGCCCACAGGAAATGTTTTAGCAAATTTCAATGCTATGTCTTAAGAGTGACCAGGATGAGGATAGTAATTTAGAGAGTCGGTTGCTAACAACAGCAACTCTGACCCACTTATGTCCCCAACAACCAACTCAACCCTGTTATGTAAACTGACAAACTGATATTAATGATTTCTACCCCCAAAAAATAAGAAGACCATTTTTAAACAGTTAATCTTTCCATGCTCATTTTGATTTACAAAAAGACCGAGGGACAGAAAGTTGAATAGGTATGTAATACGTAAATAGGTGTGTAATACGTAAATACATTTTGATCGTCTTTTTTTGGGGGGGTGGGGGGTTTCTAGACAGGGTTTCTCTGTGTAAGCCTGGCTGTCCTGGAACTCACTCGATAGACCAGGCTGACCTCGAACTCAGAAATCCTCCTGCCTCTGCCTCCCAAGTGCTGGGATTAAAGGCGTGCGCCACCACTGCCTGGCCTCATTTTGATTGTCTTTAATCTGAAAACTCAACATGTGAGATTGTTCAAAACCTAAGATTTTTTTTTGAGAACCATTATGATATCACAAAAAATATTCACATCTCACCTAATAGGATCCATCATAGTCAAAATGAAGGGAACACTAAATATGTATATAGGCATAAAAGAAACAGAAATAAATTTCATGTTTATACTTAGGTTTCAACTTCAAGCTATACTACTGTATATATGCAACCATTTAAAAATCAGAAGAAAAAAATCCAAACAAACCACTTTTGGTTCCAATCATTTTTCATAAAGGACATTTAACCTGCATAGCCAAATATTACTGGTAGAATGTAGGGAGCTTTGATTATCCTCTAGAGAATTCCTTTAATTTTGATAAATGTTTGCAATTTATAATAATAAAATGTCAGAAAAAATCACAGGCAAAAAAAAAAATCACACCCTGTTGTCTGAATTAATGCCATAAGCTTCAATAGCCAATCATGGTGTTGAGTTTAAGCAGGTGACCCATAGCCCATGTGATAAAGTCTCTGCCAATAATCTTCCAGATGTTTAAATAAACCATTTTCCCCTGAAATATAGCAGCTCTCGTTACTTAAAAAAAAAAAAAAAGTTAGCAGACATGATGGGTACGTGCCTGTAATTTAGCTTTCTAGAGGTGAAGTCTGGAGGATCACAGAGTTCAAGGTCACCTTAGGCTACAAACACAGAGGGAAAAAAAAGAACAGAAGAGTAGAGTACCCTATGTCTTTTAGAAAGACTAACCTGGTTTACTATTCTGTGCTCCCTCTAGAAAGTGGAGCAAAACTCTTCATAAGGTGCCTGTGGGGAGTCTCTCAGACTAGATTATAATACTCTCAGCACAGGAGCAAAGTCTTAGCTGATTTGTCATCCAGGATGTAGTGGAGCACTGGAAAATGCTTCCTCGTCTAAGTATGGACTTGCTTCATTTACTTGTAGAGAGACACAGGCCCAGGACCTATAATATTTCCAAGACCTGCACTACATGGCTTAGTGCTTAGAAACCTGAGTAGAGGCAACAAAGGCATGAGAAGAAAGGACAGTGACACAGACAGGCAAACAGAAAAGCTGGGTTCAGGTGGACTGCACATGCTCTGATCGAATGGCACCAACTACCACACAACCCTGACTCTCAGTGCATTTATTATGAACAGGACAGAGGAATTAGTTAGTTGCCCTCAGTAGGAGGTGTCTGTAGGCCTGCTGTCTAAGGCTGGAAACATCCTGGAGGAGGAGGAGGCGGGGGGCAGGGGGCGGAGGAGGCAGTTGCTAGTTTTTTTGCGTTATAAACATTTGTACTTGCACACACTGTCAACATTTGAACTCAGACCCAAGGAAGGCTTTTTGCCATGGGTTTGAAGCACTAGACCTTGACATGACCTCAGCCATGTCAACAACACACCTTCCCTCAGGACTTCACTCTACAAATTCAAGGCGTCTGTGGCTTCCCACATCAGCATATGGCAAATTTAAACACCAAATACTGAGGATGAAATAGCAGGTTAAAGCAGGAACCTCTCTCTAACTCTGCATTCCCTGAGCTCACTGACTGACTCCAAAGCATGCCTGTGTCCCTTTCCTCCCCACTGAGCTCTTGATGGACTGTTGCTTTGTGGCAGGATGGTAAACTCTCCTGAGTATTAAAGACGCCAAGAACACCTGAGTTAAGGCTTTCCTCGTCCTCAGTTCTGTTTCCACTTGCCTTTCGTTTGATTCTCAAGACCATCTACTATAGTGGTTCTCACCCTTCCTAATGATGTGACTCTTTAATACAGTTCCTCATGGTATGATCCCCAACTATAAAATTACTTTGTTGCTACTTCATAACTGTAAATTTACCACTGTTACCAGTCATAATGTAAATATCTGATTCCAAAGGGGCCATGACCCACAGATTGAGAACCACTGATCTACTAGCTTTCCAATGCACAAAATTATCCTGTATGTCTCTACTGGCAGCTGTTTTTTTTTTTTTTTTTTTTTTTTTTTTTTTTTTTTTTTTTTTTTTTTTTGTTTTGCCTCTCAGGAGACAATTGATATGCCCAGAAATATTTTTGGTTGTCACACCTGGAAGTGGATACTACTGGCACCTAGCAGGTCAAGGTAAACACCACAACTCCAGGTTTCCACACAAAGGTGGACCATGCCTGGGGTTGTAACTCAATTAATAGAGGGCTTGCCTAGAATGATCAAAGCCCTGGGTCTGACTCAAAACAATGCATCAAACAGGCCTAGAGGTACACACCTGTAATTCCAGTACTTGGGTAGAGGAAAGGAGTTCAGGAATTCAAGATCATTGTCTAAAACATAGTTAGTCCAAAGCCAACCTAGCCTACATGAGACAGTATGTAAACATAAATAAATAAATAAATAAATAAATAAATAAGAAATCAACTTCAAGTACCCAAAGTGCTCAGATTGAGGCACCTGATTCTATTAATTCTATTACAGCTGTCAGATTATCTAGGTTTTCTAGGGGCTGGAACTGAAATTTAGTAGTAGAGTTCTTGTCTACCATGAACAGTGTCCTGGGTTTGATGTCTAACACCTTCATAAACATATTAACAGACAAATATGGGCCTAGGGTGTCTTGGTTAAAGTAACTCCTTTGTTTCCATTTCCCTAAACATATGGTCCATATGCTCAGACCTCATATAAACAGGTACACACCCTTGTATTCCAGAGTACGTGTGAGTCAACTGTTGTTGCAGGTAGAACTGACTTCAGCAGATGACACTCAATGGGTGTTTTCTTTGTACTAGTCATTTTCTATATAGGAAATAATGTTCTTCATAACAATCTGGAGCCAGGCAGTGGTGGCACACACCTTTAATCCCAGCATTTAGGAGGCAGAGGCAGGCGGATTTCTCAATTCAAGGCCAGCCTGGTCTACAGAGTGAGTTCCAGGACAGCCAGAACTACACAGAGAAACCCTGTCTCAAAAAACAAAACAAAACAAACAAACAAAAAAAATCTGGAGAACATAGAGATTCTAAACTTGAAAGCTATATTCATTATGTAGATTCCATGTTTAATTAATAGGTTGAGTCCTTAGTTTTATTTCAAAGATAGGTTACATCAGAGCCCTGATAAATTTGTGTTGTTTAACATATGATTAGTAATATCCCCCCCTCATTTGAGAGAACAAAGTCCATCTTTTCCTCTCTCAGTGTAAAACTGATGTTGCATACAAGCATGATCATTCACAAGTCATGCAAACCCTCTTTTCCCAGCTCAGCAAGAATCCACCAGATACTTTCTAAGGATAAATTCAATTACTTTGTATCAGAACCATGCCTATACCTTTGTTGTTATACATAATTGAAGCAACTGTGTGGGAATGACAACTTCGGAAAGCTCTAATGACAGATCTATTAATACAGTATTAAATGTCACAGTTATAAAAGGAAGATGCTAATCTAGAGTGTTGTTGGGATCCAGCCCAGTTCTTGGCATAAGGCTTGTTGCTTGATAAACATGGCTGATCAAAGAAGTAAAGGAAGTAGCAACAGATGGATGTGATCTTTAGAAGACAAATGCAGTGTTTGTACCTGCAACTGATATGTTCTCTAACAGCAGTTGGAAACGTTCGTAGCTGCCTTTCATTTTATCATTAAGGCATATCCATACATAGTTTTCATATTCACCTCAACATTTCTTTTCTTGTGAGTAAATATACCTTTTTTTCTTCTAGAAAGAATAAGAGTTAAAATAGAAAATATTTAATGATTAGATTTTTTTTTTTTCTTGAGGCAGGGGTTTGCTTTGTAGCCCTGGCTGGCCTGAAGCTCACATACACCCACCTGCCCCTGCATCCGCAGTGCTAGGATTGAAGACATTTGCCACCACGCTTAGCTCAGAAATCTTTTAAAAAGCATTTTTGGGTTTTTTTGTCAGCATCTGGGCAAAGAGTACAGGATAAACTTTTTGTTAAGGTATAGAGATGATGGTTCATAATATTACTTTATTTTCTTCCCCTCCCTCTGAAGTAGAAACTTCAGGGTTCTTTGGAAAGTCAAATTGGTCAGGTGTTTTGCTGGGGCAAACATGTGAAGGATTGTTTAGTTGAAGTGGGCACATGTAAAAGGATGTTCTGATAAAGCAATCACATGAAAGGCCACATGATGAAGGATTCTTTGCTGATGACATGCATGTATTGGTCCACCTTACATTGAATAGTTGAGCTGCATTTGTTGGAACTCCATAGAAAAAGGCACCAAAAAAACTTCTGCTGGTGTACTGCCATTTCTTGCTACTTCTTCCTTCCTTCCTTCCTTCCTTCCTTCCTTCCTTCCTTCCTTTCTCTCTCTCTCTCTCTCTCTCTCTCTCTCTCTCTCTCTCTCTCTCTCTCTCTTTCTTTCTTTTTCAATTTCTCCTTCATTTCCTTTTCTTTCCAGATCTCAAGTAGCACAGGTTGGCCTTGAACTCCTGATATTCTGGCCTATGCTTCTTGAATGGTGGTATTATAGGCCTTTTTCAACACACAAACACACACACACACAGAGAGAGAGAGAGAGAGAGAGAGAGAGAGAGAGAGAGAGAGAGAGAGCTTTGCTTTTTCTTTTTTGATTGGTTTATTTTCTTTAATGTGTATGATTATTTCAATCACAGGTATGTCTGTGTATTGAATGCATCCTGGAGCTGGAGTTACGAATAATTGTGAACTGCCATGTGGGTGCTGGGAATCAAACCCAGGTACTCTGAAAAAACAAGTGCTCTCAAACATGGAGCCATCTTTCTAGCTCAGGATTTTAGTTTTTAAAGAGAGTTTTGGTGATTATCTATGGTCCCCTGGCTCTGTCTTTGGAGGGAAGCTGACATCTGTGGATATTTTTGTATCTATTTGAGGACAAGGCACTGACTTGGGGAGAGAAGGTTGTCATTGAAGAGGGAATATAGTTTATACGGGTCAAAGACGATTAAGAATTTTAGCTCTGAGATCATAGAAGATGAAGTTGCGGTTATCTAAATCACCACAAGGAAAGAATGTGAGAGAAAATGGTTGATAGGTTTCCTAAAGATTAGGACTGGAAAGGATCAAGCTAACACTGGCTAAAAATGAAAGAAAGTGAGCCAGTACTACAGTCTGTAGCAAATTGGGAATGCACTGGAAGACAAGCTGGTAAGCTGAGTCTACAGAACTGGAAGAGGTAAGGGTTTTATAGAGAATGCTTAGGACATTGGATGCTATCTGAGGATCAGGAAGTTAAATATAGGACACCCACTCCAAGCTTTGAGAACCAGGATGTCATCAGAAGTCTTTGCAGAACTATTTCGGAGTTATCATGTATAGGGAGGCTGGGTTGTTGTAGACAGAAGGCAAACAAGCAGAGGAGAAAAGAGAGACTTCTTTTCTAGAGGGCCAGCACTTCCTCGAGTGGAAGTTGAAGAAAAGAATATAGTGATCAGGGAGTAAAAAGGAACATGCCACTCTTTTTGTTATTGTTTTCTTCTGTTTGTTAAAATAATATTCTCAAAGTCAAAGGGGTTGGGGGCTAAATCTGGATTGTCACCCATACTTTCTAAATTAAGTTTTATTGGCACACAGCCATGTTCACTTGATGATGAATTTTTTAGGGCTACCTTTAAAGACAGGAGGGGAGTAGAATAAGTGTAACTGTGACATAAAAAATGTTGACTCTTAGGCCCTTTAAGGAGAATTAACTAACCAAATTCTTGGTTAATTTTCTCTAGAAAATTGATGAAACCAAACAAAACAATACAACTCCATTTGATGTTTCCAGCCATTTGCTTTCTTGTCCAGAAGTGCCTCCTGGACATGCTAATAGACCCATCCTTGCCACTATTTTGAAGGGCTATTTATTCTAATACAGAGTAATTCAGCTGTACTCTCTTCAAGATGAATGTTCCCCTCCATTCTAGCTACAAACTAAAACTAAAGCAAACTAAAACTAAACCTACTTCTGTCTTTTATACAGGCTTCGCATCAGGGATGTTTATGGCTACGTTCATGAGCAGGTGGGACATCACTTCATGATTGCAGACAATCTGGAGATTTAAGTGAAAAGAAAATACTTTGGTGACTGCCTTTGTCCTATCAAAGTGAATCAAAGTTAATAGCTTGTGGTTGGCTTGGCAGTTCACAAGAAAGGGAGAGGTTGTCAGAGAATCAAAATCACAGTTTCCTGTTTTTGAAGATGTATTTCAATAATATCACTGAGGGCTTCAAAGACAAAGGACAGCTGTTCACCAGCGCCAAAGCAACCCCAAATGCCTTTGCTTGCTTTATTGTGATGCTGAAAGGTCAAGGGACCCTTTCCACTGCATGCTTCTGGCTGCACCCTGCTGCTGTTATTTTGCTGTTGTTGTTATGTTACTGAGATTCTTGCTGAAAATTCAATTAAGCACTCCTAATTCTGACTATCTTAGCCCAAGTAAGTCTTTATGGAGAAATTAGAAAAGATTTGTAACGCCAGAACATTTTTAAAGTTGTAACTGGCCACACACAAAGAAATTTAGTAAACGGATAGGTAGTTGTCTATCCTGATTTTTCAATTCATATTTTTATATTGTGATATCAACATTCTTCTCATTTACTGCATTAAAAAATGAAAAGGTACTTCTTAGGGTGCTGTTGCCTTACACACCTTACTTTTTTTCATTATTAGACATAGCCCACACTCTTTTCTTCCTTAATTTTTTTTCTTTCTCATTTTGTTTATGTGTATGTATATGCATATGTATATGTAAATGTGTATGTGCCTATAAGTTTATGCAGCTGTCCGATGAGTTTGTTGATCCTCCAAAATTTGAGTTATAGGCAATTATGAACTACCTGATATGGGTACTGGGAACAGAACCCAGCCCCTTTGCAAGAGCAGTATGCACTCTTAACCACTGAGCCATCTCTTCTGTCCACCCACCCCTGCTTTTTTTTCTGTTTATTTGAGACAGAGTCTCATGCAGCTTAAACTGGTCTTGAACAGTCTATTTAGTGGAGGCTGGACTTAAATTTCTGATCTTCCTGTTTCTACCTCCAAAGTGCTAGGATTACAAGAATTCATCACCATGCCCAGTTTTAAAAATGTGACTCTGGGGATCAAACTTTCCTGCTTACTAAGCAAATACTCTACCAACTTAGCTATATCCTCAACCTGACCCAAACTGTTTTTTAAATTATGGCATTTAGCTACTGTAACTCTGAAGCCAAAACTGCACTCTTGGATTTCTCTGTCTTTGCCACTTGTGTTCACAACTATGACTTTGATGTGATTGGTAAGTCTTCCAAATAAATCCAACAATATTAGGGGTTTTTTTTAAAAGGGCCTGCTGTGCCAAGTCAGAGGATTACAGTCAATCTGTATTACATCCCTCAGTACAGAATTCTGAGAAGCCCATTCACAGAATAGCAAAAAAAAAAACAAAACAAAACAAAAAAAAACCCTGAGTTTGAGTCAAGACCATGTGGCCACTACAGACAGGAATGGTTTGGTCTTCTGCCACAATTTAAATTAGATCTTTGTAAAAATAGGTTTATTTTATTTTTCATGTATAGGTGTTTTTTCTAGATGTCTACATGCCTGCTTGGTGCCCAAGGAAGGCAGAAGAAGGCATCAGATCTCTTGAAATTGGAGTTTCAGGTGGTTGTGAGCATTTGTATGAATTCTGAGAACTGAACCCAGGTTCTGTGCAGGAATATTATGCTCATAACAGCTGGGCATCCCTTGTAGCCACTCCAATTAGATTCTCGAAGAAGACAAAGTTCTGGGGAATCTTTTTTAGATGTGAGACTTTAGGCTCGGATCATCTTAAAATGTTTCTTTATAAGCCATATTGGATATAGAAGTTATGTCTGATTTTTTTAATTTGAAAGATATGCAAGAATAGATATCTACAGAATAAGAAATTTCTAATGGCAGTTCTGTAATTTGTGTCCTCTGAGTTTTCTATAAGGAAATATTTTTCTGGGATTGTTTTTTTTTTCCCTATATAGGTTGGATATGAAGGTCAGTAAACCTCACCAGATCTTGGGCCCAGGACATCACACAAATGGCATCAAAGAGGAAAATTCTGTTCATAATGACATCAAGTGAAGGCACTGCTAACTTTGAAACCTGGAGGTGGGATACCTGCTGTCATTACTACAATCATACTTTGTGAAGTATACATCAACCAGTTAGGGATATAAGCAGCCACTAACAGGCCTCCAATGATGTTTTAGGTAAGATTTTCTAGGGCTGTAGATGTAGCTAAGTTGGTAGCATGCTTTTGACTAGAATGCACAAAGCCCAGAGTTTGAACTTCGGTGCCATATAAGGTGGAAATGGTAGTGTAGCTCTGTAATTCCTACATTTAGGAGGATTGGAAGTTCAAAATCATCTTCAGGTACATAGGGAAGTCAAGCTGAAATACATGAGACCCTGATGGAAACAAAACAAAAACAAAAAATAAAAGATTTTTCTGTATTAAAGCCATTGTACATTTTGTTTGAAACAGGGTTTTGCTATATAGTACAGGTTGGCTTTCATATTCAGTCCTCCTGAGAGTTAGTTACCATCATGTCCATCTAGAAAGCTTTTGCCTACCCATATAGAATTCCTTTAGAGGTACTTATTGACAAGAAATTATCTATCTTTTTATTGAGTTATGAATGATTACTAGTCAGAGATACTCTATCAGTGTTTAGTACTGAACTAAACACTGTTTCGACTTTGGGATTCACATCCTCACTTGAACTTTGATTCCATGTTAGTTTGTCAACAAAAGGAATTGAGACATGTGTCATGGTATTTAGATATTAGTCATGGTCATGATATATAGCTATTATATATTTACCATGGAGATTACCTAGATAACTGTAAAGCATCATAAAACTCAAGAGGTTATAGCTTAGTCCCATAAAACCCAAATTATAATGCCTTGTAAATTAGTGTTGCTCATGCTAATTATGAGCAATAATTACTCACTCAGGAGACTTTTCTAAGTATTCCATAGACTTACATCAAGGTTTCCTACTTGTGGAAGTCGCAGCATTTTCCTAACCCTAAACATAATGTGGACTCAGGACAGAAGATCATGGTCTACACACTCTTGGTATGATGTCTTAGAGCAAAGCTAACATTATGTAAGTTCTTAGACTAGTTCTAGGATACTCATAAAATGTCACTGGCATTGGCTCTTTCTTCCCCAGTCACCCCGAGAGGAAGCTTATACCAACTGATATATAGTTTATATAATTTTAGTTTTTTGTTTTCCTTTTGAGACAAGGTCTTTCTGTATAGCCCTGGCTAACTTCTAACTTGTGATCCTCTTGCCTTAGACCCCCAAGATTTGGTATTACAAGAGTATACCACCATATACCATGGCTCTTTCTACTCTTTCTTTCTTCATTAGGACTACACTAAACATCACATTTTATCTTTTTTAACCTAACAGCATATTGTGGGCATCCATGTGTATTATTACTAATATATGTGCCTTAATTAATGGTGGTATAGTATCCTATTGTATCTGCAAGATTTTAACCAGTTGCTTCCTGATAGTTACATTCATTGCAGATCTCCTCCTTACTTGTATAAATATTTTTGTGATGGTTAGTTTTAATTGTCAACTTGACACATCCTTAGGAGGAGAGTCCCATGATGGATTGTCTAGATCAGATTGGCCTGTGGGCATGTTTACTTGTGTAAACTCCTAGAAATTACCTAACTAGCTCACTTGGAGCCTATTTTAAAACTGGGATTTGTTGCTGAGTTGCTTATCCCCAAATCATCTCAGCTTACATTTTCTTATTTTTAAACTATAAATGTCATTATGACTCCTTTTAAAGCCATTGTTATAGTTAAGGCATAAACCATTACTATTTAGTACTTTGCCCCATTTTATGAAGTACTTCAATAAGCCCTTGGTATTTTTTAATCAATAAAGAGATGACTCAAACACTAGTTAGACAATTGTAAACTTTGAAAGCTGAAGATTAAGGAAGATGTTCACCCTAAACAACTAATGAATAAGCAAAAGAAAGTGCAAATGAGTGAAAGAAAAAAAGTATCTCTGGAATAAGAATTATTGGCAGGCTGTGGTCCCAAACACCTTTAATCCCAGTACTCAGGTGACAAAGCAGGTAGAGCTCTGTGAGTTCAGGGTCAGCCTGGTCTACAAAGTGAATTCCAGTACAGCCATGGCTGTTAAACCCCCCCCCCCAAAAAAAAACCATGTCTTGTAAAAACAAAACAAAACAAAACAAAACAAAACAAATAAAATAAAATAAATAGAACAAATAAATAAACAAAAAAACCTGTAACTCTGGATGTGGTGGCTAGCTCATGTCTGTAATCCCAACAAAAACAAAACAAGATGAAACAAAACAAAGCTTTTGGAGTATGTAGATGCCTTTTTACAGTTTATTGCTGCTCCCCTACCCCCGACTTGGAGACAGGGTCTTACTGTGCAGCCCTGGCTAGCCTGGAACTTATTAAGTAGATTAGGCTGGCCTTGAATTCAGACATCTGCCTCTTGAGTGCTAGCATTAGAGATCTGTGCCATCGTGCCCAGCAATTGACCCACTTTAATTCTTAAGAGTGTTTTCCCTTTCTGAATAAGGTGTCTCTATTTCTATTTTTATATAACAAACAAAAAGCAAAAAGCAAAACAAAACCCCAATCCAATATGCTCCATATCAAAGGAAGGACATGATATACTCAGCGACTCACATGCTGTCCCTTTGAGATGTCATCCTCTACTTTAAATTTAGTGAACGTGGCCTCTCCTCCTTGAAGATCAAATTGTTCTTCTATACGCTGTTTGGTTTGTCTGGCATGATATGGGTGCTGTTATTTCATGTCAGGAAGTGAACCTGATGGTTATCTTTGTTCTCAGAATTTTCTTGTTAAATGAGGCTACAAGAGACTACAACATTCCATTTTACATGCCGCTTATTCTGCCATTGATGGTTTTCATTCCAGTGAGATAATTACTCTGGCTTTTGGGCAAATCCTACTGTGATTTTGAATGGGGCCTCCTTATACGTTCCAAGGGGGTCTGCTTTTGACATGTTTTCCTCTGTGTAACCTATGAACTCTCTGATCTCTCTAAAATTTGATTTCTGCCCAACAATGTCCTGAGAAATTACCCATCAGAATCTCCCTGGATGTAAACTGAAGTGAGATTTCCCAGATGAAGTCTAGGTCTTCTGAATCAGATTTTCTGCTGAGGAAACAGGGTCTCATATTCTTGGCTGGCCTCTAAACTTGAGGCTGATGTTGACTTTGAAAGCATAATCTTCCTGCTTGATTTCCAGAGTCCTAGGACAGGTATAACCACCACAACAAGTACATGAACTGCGAGAGACCAAACTTATGATTTTATGATTGCTGGGCAAGCATTCTACCATCTACCAACAGAGCTACACCTCAGCCTATGTTTTCTTTTTCTTTCTTTTCCCTTTTCCTTTTCTGTTCTTTTCACCCCACAACCCGCTCTCATTTGAAGACTGTCTTACTCTTTAATCCACACTGATCTTGAACTCATGACAGTCTTCCTGCTTCCATCTTACAAGTGGTAGGGCTTTGGGTATGAGCTACCATGGTTAGCTTGAATCTGAATTTTAAGGGATGGATCAAAAAAAAATCACATTCTTTCTGAGCACATACCCAAGTGTGGGCAGTGTGGCCTTATCTTATACCCAGGGTCTTCTGTGTGCTCCCCCAGTAAAATTTTTCAGCATCTTTATTTTGCCCACTCAGAAACTGCCTCCTGTATGGGTTACAAAGTACCCATAAAAAGGAGTGTGATCTTTCGATATGCTTTAAGGCAAGGGGACAGAGTTTCCAAATGAAGCTTTCAGGTTCTATCTGGAGCCCCAGGCTGACCCATAGACGAGTTGAGTCATCCACGGAAAGGGTGAAGAGGTCAGCTAGCCTGAACTGAGGAACGTCAGACCCAACTAAGTTGAGCCACGTTCTTGGATCCATAAATAGTTTCAGGATGAAACAGATGATTTACTGATATCAGAATGGCCAGACTAGTTACTTTGGTTATCTCTTTGGGTATGTGGTATCTGTTTTTGAGACATCACACAGTATTGTTAAACACTTTGTGCATTCTCCAAGCAGACTAGGACTGCCCCAGACTTTGACCTGGATTGCTTTTATTTCATGAATAATTCCAAGAACATAGATTATGTGATTAGTCAGGCCTCGGAGAAGAGGAAGCTGCTGACTAGAAGCAGTTTGCAAGAATAAGAGGAAATGCGGATACAGACAGAGGCCTGAGAAGGCAGAGAGTAGAATTTTGAAAATTTTGCTTTTGTAGAACTCACCATTCCATGATGATAACACATATGTTAGGTGAGAAAATAAAGACATAAAACCTGAGCCAGATTTGCTGGCAAACACCTATAATCCTAGCACATGGAAGATGTAGGCAGGAGGATTAGGAATGCAGTCTTGTCTTTTAAAATAAATATAGAGAGCTAAGAAACAAACCAGATATAGAAATAGAATATTTTCAACTCCAAGACTTTACCTTTAGAATATTTTAGTGCTAAAAAAAAAAAAAACCCTAAGTGTTGGTGATGAAGTATGATGTTGCTTAGTTTGGAATGGGAAAGCAGAGAATGATGAAACGCCAAAAGGCTTTCCATGGGTCAGGGGTTTGAGTCAGTCAATGTCCCCGGGGTTGCAACTCAATTCTGAATTTATAGTCAGAGTCGTTGTGAATTTATAGATTTTGTTTGTAAAGGGAAAGCAGCAGCCTAAAAATCAACATTCAGCTTCTATTTGATTGACCTAGATTTCTTTTAGCGTTGGCTGATTACCGAAGCATTAGCAAACTGCTTCCCCACTAGTGTAGACATTTAAGCTGAAAATCCAATACTCAAGCAATTAGAATCAATGTTCACTACACAAGAATAAGTGATAGCTCAGATGTTTTCTGCACAAGGCGGGGGGACCTAAAGCCATGCTCTGGCATAGTTTTATAAATATTACCTATTTTTAGATCACTCTAGCAATGCCATCAGAAAGTAGGAGAGGTAAAACACAAATTCTCAAATGTGATTCAACAGTGCCATGCCTAATTGTATCCCTTTGATATTTGAGGTTCCAAGGCATCCAGATGGCAATGTGGGTAAAAGCACTTGCTGAACAAGCCTGATCATCTGAGTATCAGCCCCGGAACCCACCAAGGAAGGAGAGAAATGTTATCCTCTGACCTCCACATCTGCCCACTTGCACTCTCACACACAGACATTTCACACACATACAGTAATTAAAATATAAAAAATGCATACTTAAGGCTATGATAAGAGAAAAATAATAGTAAATGTTAACTATTGACAAAATGAAATATTAAAAGGCAATCAATCCCATTGTCTCATTTAGTTTGCCTATGTGCATACTGTCTTAACAGGAAAAAAGTGAAAATTAAAGGTAGGGAAGTTGTTAGAAATAATTAAGTAAAAAAATTTAAAACTTAAATCTCAGGCAAGTGTGATGAGTCACACCTAATGATCCTAGCACCTGGAAGACTCCTGTAAGTTCAAGGCCAGCCTAGGCTACATAGCAAGAGTATACCTTAAACAAACAAACAAATGACCATGTGTAAGAGTGTATCTCCGTTGATAGAGTGCTTGGTGGCCATGAAGAAAGGCCTGCGTTTGGTCCCTAGCACTAGGTAATGGTAATACACATCTGTAATTAGGAGATGGAAGCAGGAGGAACAGAAAGAAGTTCAAGGCTATTCTCAGCTTCATAAGCAGACTTGAGGCCAGACTTAGTCAATGAGACCCTATCTCAGAAAACAAAACACACTTCAATGTCAAATAGGCATTTGTAAAATTCATCGCCTGCTGCAAAACCCAGTTCTCATGAACTCGAAAAGAGATCTGAAGCTCTGTCCCTCTGCGACTTCCCTTTTCCAAGTGGGCCAGACTCATTCTTGCCAGTGTGTTCTTAGTTTTTCCTTGTACACAGTGCTCATCATAGCACAGTAACCCTAAAGTAATAGTAAATTTCAAATGATTAGTGTTGTTTACTGAGAGAATCAGTAACATTTGAGCAGAGAACTTGGAGGGTGGGCCCTGACCTGAATAAACTTCTAGCTTTATGATGCTGTTCTTGTAAGAAAATAGTCAGAGAAATTCAGTGGCTCCACCATCTCTCTTAATCTCTGCAGGACCAAGATCAGGGTGAGTCTCCTCAGCTGTAGGAACTCCTTGTAGGCACGGGCCATATCTTAGTCATCTCAATGTGTCTCTGTCCTTGCACAGTGCCAAGAGCACAGAAGATGTTTGCTATTTCATAAATAAGTTGTTAAAGCAAGTCAGAAAACGAGTGTTTCTGGTAACCAGACTCCTAGCCAGCCTGCCCAAATTATGTCTCAGCTCTGTAAACATTCTGAACAAATATGTCAGTTCAGAACATTCTGGACTCTTGGAGGGATTTGTTTCAGTCATACTCTGTGGGGAAGCCCCGAGTGAAATGTGTGAAGAGAGGATGAAGTCCTGAGGGTATGTGTCCTGCTGACATGAGCACAGCCATGTTTAGGACCCAAATATCTCAGCTTCATGGGAATGGCATAGCATCCCCTAGGTCAGAGGCAGCGAATTGGCAAAGTCTTCTTGTGATCCAAGTACCAGTGTTTAGGAATGATTGACCAGTGTATGCAAAAACTAGCAACCACAAATTCCACCTCCTAGGTGACTGAACCTGGGACTTCTCTTCTACAAAGGCTCCCCACTAAGAGCAGCTAACTCCTTCTCCTTGTGATGTACAGAATAACCTCACTGCACTCCAGGTTACGTAGCAGGTCCCCTCAATCAAAGCCAGCACAGCTTACCAGCTTTTTATAAGTGTGTCTATGATTTCCTTGGTTCTTCTTTTGCCCCCCCCCCTCCATTCCTGGGTTGCCTCAGTTAGGTTTCTAGGACCATGCTAAGCAGGATGCAGCACTAGCATAGTGAAGTGAAATGTTTAAGCTTCTTTGATGAGAGTCCTGTCTGTCTAACCAAGGCCACAGAAATATGACCGGATTCTCTGGGTCACTGGTTCCTTGGCGGGACCCTTTGAGGATTGTGATAGTGAATTTATTAGCCTGGTGTCGCTGGAGAGTAGCCTGGTCCTTGATGGACTGTAGTGGCTCAGTGAGTGATTCTTGTTCAATACAGATCATGTACCAGATAGCATCTAAAGCCCTTTACCTGAGGAATCCTCTTAAACCCCTCACAATGATACTCACACTGTCACTCCTTAGGCTTCTGGATGAAGAAATGGGTGCAGACATGCTTACACAGGAGCAAAATTGCAGAGCTAGTATGGTGAAGTATGGCATGAATATAGGGGAAATGACCATTCCAGTGACTCTTCAAGTGTTGGTCTCAAATCCCTTTTAGGATGTTAGAATTGAGCATCTTTGGAGATTTGCTTTGTTTTGGGGTTTTTTTGTTATTTGTTTGTTTGTTTATCTATAGCTGTTTGTTTTGAGACCTGGCTAGTCTAGCCTCAAACCTGCTTCGATCTTTTTATCTCTACTTTCTGAGTGCTAGGATTGTAGGTGTGAAACAATGTGTCCCCCAAAAGAGGCTTTCTTTACTTAACACCTAAAGGAGCCAAAGCCAAGTTTAGTGTAAAAGCAATTAATCCAGGGACATTTAGATACATACCATATATGATATATATGATATATATGATATATATATATATATATATCAAATACATATATATCTCAAATATTTAAATAGAAAAGTAAGTCAGTTGCATGTCAATATGTTAGAGTTTTTAATTTTCTTAACATTATTTATTTATTTATTTAATCTGTTTATGAACTTGCCACACTGTGACTTGTGGACTTCAGAGGACAACTTGCAGGAGTCAGTTCTCTCCTTCAGCCATGTTGAATTCAGGGATCAAACTCAGATTATAAAGCTTGGTGGCAGGCATCTTTATTTATAAAGAATTTATATATTATTTAACTATATATACCATGTGAGATACACACACACACACACACACACACACACACACACAGAGTTTCTCAAGACATCAAGACAGGGCTGTCCTAGACTCAATTTGTAGACCAGGCAGGCCTCAAACTCACAAAAATACACCTTCCTCTGCCTATAGAGTGCTGAGATTAAAGGCTTGCCTCACCATGCCTGGCTTAAAGACTAATTATTAATTAAAAAAATAGGGCTGGGAATGTAGCTCAGTTGGTAGAGTGCTTTTCTATCTTGTATAAGTCTCTAGATTAGATCACCAGCACTACACACACCAGGCATGGTGAACACACTTGTCATCTCAGCATTTGGGATATGGAAGCAGAAGAATCAGGTGTTCGAGGTCATCTCTACTATATAGAGAATTCAAGTCCAGCCTAAGACTACATGAGAATCTATCTAAATAATAATGATAATAATAATAATAATGATAATAATAATAATGTAATAATAAACTATGTATTTCTCCAAACTACAGTATTGTAAGTAGCAATGTTATTTGTAAGGTTGCCAGTCTTTTCAATATTTGTGTGAATGATATCTAGACTCCCCTTTCTGCTCTGTGTTGAGCCTTTTTCCATATGTCCTGTGCTCTCTGAATAACTACACTATATGTTTGTAAGAGAGTAGGAGTGAGGAAGCCATGATATTTTGGGTTTCAGTGAACCTTAAGGGTCTTTGAGTATGGCTTTCCATATCTAGCCTCCTCTCTGCATGGACCCCAAGGATATGATGGGAATCATAGGAAGCCACTCCCTTTCAAGAGATGTTTATGCTGCAGAGGTGATTGATACAACCTTCTCTAACCTGGTACATAGCCTATGATGGGAGTGTGGTCCGATGAAATCTGGCTCACAGCATCTATCTTCTGTGCTTCTGTTCTTTGCCATGCTTTCTGCCTGGTGGGTTGCTCAAACAGCATCACAGAGACCCAGGCTAGACCCCACACCACCCTCTTGGATCTTCCTCCACCATTTTGCAGAAGTCTATTCCCCAGGCCATGTGTTTCCCCAAGGGCAGGGATTTAAATGTTTTCCTCCTCACCTTGCCAGCATATAAGATAGAGTAGCAGAGCAAATTGCTGGGGAGCATGGCAGTCGAGGAGAAACAAAATATAATCTGAAATGAAGGGAAACTTCCTGGAAAAAGAGAAAATAACCAGATCCTGGCATAAAGCAGAAAACAGTTTGAGCTGGGGCTGGAGCATCTCCTGTGGAAAGAGGTAGGTGCTTGAAATGGCTGGAGGAGGGTCCATGGAATATGAATGGTGGTCCAGCATCTCCAGAGCAAGAAGTCACTAGACTGAAGGTCTTCATTTCATTTCAACCTCTGTGAACTAGGTGGTAAAGTAGTGACCTTTATGCCTGACTCAGAGCAAGTAATTAAAGGTCCTGGCCTTTCCAGTGAGATGAAAATGACTTTCATGATCTCACCTTTCAGGAGCCACTTGGTCCCAGAGTGACCGCTAGCTTGATGACATAGGACCAAACTTGAAGTCAAAGAAAGCCTATGGCCTCTGAAAAGGTAAATTGATTTCTTCTCCAGGATGTAGATTACAGCCTTCATTTGAATGTAAGAGAAAGCAACCACATGCTGAGCTAAATGATGAACAAGGGGAATGCCTAAAGAGGCAAGGGTTCATTTCTTATGGACAGCAAATAGCACTCTCTTCTTGTTCATCAGCTAGTACTTTAGATAGTTATTCTTTTAGAGACAAAGTCAAAACCAAAAAAAAAAAAATCTTGGAGACATGGCAGATGTCATGTTTGTACTGACATCTCTCTCTTGATCTGTTCATTCCCAATATTCAAGTTGACACTATTTAATAAATTATGAGTACAAACATCTCACAGTTTAAAAATTATTGTTTTGTAGACATGATGGTACATGCCTACAATCCCATCACATGAGAAGCTGAGGCAGGAGGGCTGTTGTGAGGCCAACCTGGGCTGTATCTGAAGATCCAGGTCAGCCAGGTCGACTGATGAAAATAAATTATGTTAATTACCATTTAGATATTATTTTTAAAAATGGAAAGAATAGAACAAGAAAATGTAACACGGACTGGCATTAAGTTCAGACATTGGCTTGCTTGTGCAATACCCACAAAGCCCTGGTTCCTTCTGCACCACTTGAACTGGGTAAGGTAGTGCCCTCCTGTAATCCTAGCCCTTAGGAGGTAGAGATAGTAGTATCACAAATTCAAGGTCATCTTTGGCTTTAATGAGAGATTCAAGGTCAGCCTGGGATACATATGACTATTTCAGAGGAAAAAAGAAGTATTACTACTAGTCTTAGGGTTCCAAACAAGAGGTAGTCTTACCCCTGTGTGGTACTCCTTCAAGGTAATGTCCATCAATTGCATCTGTTTCCATATGTACATGCTTTAGAAGTAGTGTTGTCTCCTTTTCAGCCATGCTAATGGTCTGAATTGTTTTGACCTCAAGAAGCCTGTAGAAGTGTTGTCATATCAATTCTAGACCTAGAATTTGTTTTGGTTCTTACTAACCCAGTACCTGTGCATGCTAATCATTACCTCTGAGCTACATCCCCAGTCCTAGACCTTGGCTTTAAGAGGCATAGTCACTTTCTTTATGGGTACCAGATGATGTAAGAGGTCTGGCAATGAAGAAACTTTGTACTGTGAAGAAGCCTAAGCTTTCTTGTGGAAATATTATGTAGAAGAGTGCTTCTGTTTTTGCAGGAAACATTTGAGGTTTTTCTCAATAAATTCTTCACTTAGTCTGGGTGTATAGCTCAGTGGTAGAATTTGTACTTTGCATGCTGATACCCTGTCGTCAGTCCTTAGTGTCCAAAACAAGGGTCAGGGACTGGAGTGACAGTTCCATGATTCAGAGTGTCTACTGCTCTTCCACAGGACCTGGATTAAATTCCTAGCACCCATATCAGGTGTTTACAACTTCCTGTATCTTCAGTTCCAGAAGATTTTATGACCTCTGGCCTCCAAGGACACCTTCATCCACAATGGTGCAAGTGAACTCATGAAGGTACACACACATACACATGAAAATAAAACAAAATTTTAAAGTGGTACTCTCTCTCTTTCTCTGTGTGTGTGTGTGATATATATGTGTGTGTTATAAAGTGAGTAGATGTATCTGTGTATGAATGAATACAAAGGTCATGGGTCAATGTTGACCATATTTTTCAATTGCTCACTCTGTGTGTGTGTGTGTGTGTGTGTGTGTGTGTGTGTGTGTGTGTGTGTGTTGCTGGGTGCCCTGGTCTATCACTTACCAACTTATTTCTTTGAGATATGGTCCTTCACTGAACTTGGAGACACGCTGGTGACCAGCAAGTACCAGTGAGCCACCAGTCTCTATTATCACAACACTTAGGGTGACAAGCATACATAACATTGCCCTACTTCTGATATGTGTTCAGAGGACTTTAACTCATGTCCTCACATGTGTACAGAGAGCACTCTTTCCCACAGGGACATCGCTCAGCCACTTCACTCCCTATATTTATTTTTTTTCTATTAGATTTTATTAGGTATGTATGCAAATATGTGTACATCCCAAAAGTGAATGTGGAAGTCAGAGGACAACTCACAGGAGTTGGTTCTCTTCTTCCACCATATGGATCCTGGGATTCCAACTCAGGTCATCAGGAGTGTAGGCAGGCACCTTTATAGCAAGCACTTTTAGCCTCTGAATCATCTCAGTGGCCCTCCATTCATTTTTAAAGCACTTTGAGAGGCTAATGGCTGTTGAAAAGGTCAGTGGTATAGAGAGAAGAGCAGGAAGAGATATGATCTTAAAGAGGCAGGGAAGACCTTTTCTGGGAAAATGAACTTGTCGCTTCATTTCCTGAGGATGATTCAGCTCGGCAGCTTGGAAATGAACAACCAGGAGACTGCTTGCACAGAGCAGGTCTATTAATGAAGGCATATTCTGTCTGGGGACAGCCACAATTAAGATCCACTTCGGATCTTGTATTTGGATTCCAAAAGGAACAGAGTCCAGAAGCTATATGTTCCCCTGAAGAAACAGTGGCATTTTTTTTTCCACCTAAAAATACACTCTGCCGCTGTGATGGGGACTTATTCAGTTTTTTTCTAAATGCAATCATAGTTTGTGAAATGAAGTACATCTAAATTCTCTCCTCCATTTTCTCTCCATCCCCCTCTCTTTCTTTTCTTCTCTCAGTCTCTGTCTCTGTCTGCCAATCTGCCTGTCTGCCTGCCTGTCTGTCTGTCCCTGCCTGTCTGCCTGCCTGCCTGTCTGTCTGTCTGTCTATATCTTTCTCTGCCAGTGTATGTACAACATTAATACTCTATTTCAAGGCTAGGGGATCAGAAATCATTCTATAACAGCATACACAAAGGTACTTTCATATTATGATAATATTTAATTTCCTTCTCGACAATTTTCTGAAGTAAATTTCTTGGTGGTCACTTTTAAATAAACAGTCAGGGATATTTTAAATTCCCCAGATTATTTTCCAGTGTTTTAGATGTATAGGAACCGAACCAACTCGAACATCTTACCTCCAGCCAAGTAGTTATTAGAACATTTTGATAGGTGTCCTTTTGTATACAGTAGCCAGCACTCACACATGGCTGTGGTATGTGAACAACTGAATGTATCAAATCCACATTCAGATGGTCTGTAGTATAAAATGCATTCCTAATCTTGATGGCTCATTTTGAAAAGTTAGTATAAAATATCTCCATTGTATACACAAAGACAGTATCTTACTCTGTTGTCCAGGTTGGCCTCAAACTCACTGTAGCTCAGCCTGGCGTGAGACTTGTGAGTATTCTCCTGCTTCAGGAGTGCTGATATTACAGATATGAGCCATCACATTCAGCTGATCATACATTGAAATGGTAGTATTTTGGATATGTTGGGTCAAATAAAGTATATTACATTACGAGCTGGGAGTAGTGGTGCATGTCTTCAATCCCAACACTAAAAAGGCAGAGGAAGGTGTATCTCTGGGTGTTTGAGGACAACTCAGCCTATATAGCAAGTTCTGGGCTAGCCAAGTGCTCCATAGTGAGATCCTGTCCCTCAAATAACAGTAACAACAAATATGCTATATTATCTTTACAAGTGTCAATATACTTATGAAAAAAACTTTTATAATTTAAGCTGCAGTGGAAGGGCTGGGGATGTAGCTCTAGTTGATCGAGTTTAGCCTAGTATACATGAAGCCCAAGGGTCCATTCTCAACATTGCAGAAATTGGTGTGGTGGTGTAGGGTGGTAATCTCAGCACTTGGGAAGTAGAGGCAGGAGATTCAATTTGAGTCCACTAAGCAACATGAGATACTGTCTCAAAAAGGAAAACAATTCAATGGAATTTTTCAATTATGCATGGGGTTCATTCTTGGGGCTTGAATTTTATTTCTGATGGAGAACTCCTCTCTATGGAATAGATTAAAAGCTTCTTTGAGTCTGTCTGGGGCCCCAATCAATAGACACTCATAGCCTTAAAGTCCTAGCATATTTCTTTTGGGGGACTTCATGAACTAGAGCAAGCAAATCACAGAATCGAGAGCAGGAGCCTTGGATGTTTTGCTTCTTTGCCCTCCTCTCAACTTTAGGCTACATCCTGTTATTCCTAAGTCACAAATGCCACCTGGAGAACTGACCCAGTTCTCTTCTCAAGACATCTCCCTGAGCTCCACCGTTGCTCAGTATGCCTTTTCATTATCACTGGCTTTGAAACTAAAATCCCTCCACTTGGTCATCTCAGTAGTTATTCTACAGGAGGTTAGCTTTACAGTGTTTCTCACAGGAGGGGAGAGATGTAGGTCAGTTAGTAGGCTACTTGATGCCATGCATGAAGCGCTGGGTTTAAACCCCAGCACCACATAAACTAGTCTAGTCTCACAGTAAGTTGGTGGAGGCAGGAGAGTTAGAAGTTCAAGGTCATCTTTAAATATAGAACAATCTGGACTAGGAGAGCTCTTGTCACAAACAAACAAATACCAAAGCCCCAAACCAACTGAACAAGCAAAGCAAAATTCCCATGAGAAGGGCTGAGGATCTAGCTCAGTGATAAAGTGCTTATCCGGCATAGGAAAAGCCTTAGGATTAGTACAGCCCATTCCCCTCCAAATTTCTAAGAATGTGAAAGATGGAGATATGAGTTAGCAATATTAAAGATGAGACAGAAAGACTCTTCAAAGAGTAGGACAGTTTCTGGCCACTTAGCCCAGTAAAAGGATGGATTTCTAACTTTTTGGAAAGAGGTGTTTGCAGGGTATGTTTAAACAGTGTAGGCACATAATAGATGCACCAACTTTTACTCTGGTAAAAGCACAAAGGCTTTTATCTAGTTACAAATTAAGGCCCCCAAATGATTCTTACTTGTTCCCTATGAGTCCCACTTACCCTTGTCTCTATATCCTTTCCACCTCATTAAAAGATTTTGAAATTTATATGGTTTATTTCTGTTACTTCAACTAGATACTTGAGATTGTTCCATTTGTAAAAAATAAGAATTTTTTTTTCTTACAGTTCTGGAGGCAAGGACATTCAAGATCAAGATGCCAGAAGATTTGTGTCTGGAGAGAGCTTGGTCTCCACTTCCAAAATTTCACTTTGAGTGTTTCATTTTCTAAAGGGTCACAACTGTGTGTCACAAACACTCAGCAGAATTGTGGAGGTGGAGAAACAAACTCCTTTGCCTTCCTTCTGCCCAATTTCTATATTTGTTTTCTATGTGTGTGGGGGGCATTGATTTCTGTGTCATGGTGACCATGTAGAGAGGTTAGAGGACAACCTGTATGAGTAGTTCTCTCTCAGCCTTGTATAAACAGTGGATTGGAGTCAGGATATCATGCTTGGTGACAAATTGCTTTACCCACTGTGGCATCTCTGGACCCAAACTCTCTGTTTTTAAATGGACCTGTGATAACTCTGTTTTTGAAAGCAGAACCTATGTGGTTTAATTGTCTCTTAAGCTCCCATCTCTTAAACTGCTATATTGGCTATTCCGTTTCTGTATGAGTTCTGGAGGGGACTGACATTCAAATCATAGTAATGCCATGGTGACCAAACCACTTCTGTTGGAGAACACTGTCTGGGACATTTTTCATTATATTCCACGACTGATGGATTTTTCTCTTTGGAAGTAACATGTTTCCTATTTTCACTCACTTAACCCATTCCTTCACACATCTATTATTTTGATATTTATGTAAGAAGCACTTTCCAAAAGGTCCTGAAGCCATTAATACCCCATATCTGGACATAAACACTGTTTTCCACTGCTGTTTTGCCAAACCAAGGATTTTAGTAAAGGTAAAGCAATCCTGCTGCAGACACCAACCACAGGCTCACTGAGACACTTACTTATAGTCTCAGCTACGTAGAGATTCAGGCTCAAAAAAGAAGATTCTTGTAAATTAAAATCCATGGTTTGTTTTTTAAAAATTAACAGACTCTGAAAGGAGTTTATGAAGTCATTCCCACAGCTACTTCATTGTATATATCCCAGGGACTTCTTTGAGGTGTGTCTTTACCGGGAATCATCACTAACATAGGCAGTAGCTTTCACACATTAAATATCTCATCCCAAAGGCAATTATGTTGACTTCTATATTCCCAAGGAAATAATTGAAGAAAAGTTGGGAACTTTGAAAATCTTCATTCCTGTATAGTGTATTATTTAAAAAAGCATTGCAGGATTAATTCAGAGATTGGCTTCTTTATCTGAAACTCCAGGAACATTGAGTACTCTGTGACTCTCATCTGTGCCACTTAAATGAATGTTTTGCAGGTTGTTTTTGTTTTTTAATAGACAGGATTTCTCTGTGTAACACCCCTGGCTGTCCTAGATCCCTCTTTGTAGACCACGCTGGCCTTGAACTCAGAGAAATCCACTTGCTTCTACCTCCCAAGTGCTGGGATTAAAAGGCATGTGTCTCCATGTCTGGCCAGTGTGTTTCTTTCTTTGTTTATTTTTGGGGGATGTTATTCTACTTATTTATAGTTCAGATGTTATCTCCTTTCCTGATTCCCACCCCTAGGAACTCCGTATCTCATCCCCCCTCCTAATGCTTCTTTGAGAGTGTGCCCCTACCCATCCACCCACTCCCTCCTCCCTGCCCTCGAATTCCCCCACACTGGGGCATCATATCCACTATATACAAAGAACTTCAAGAAACTAGACTCCAGACAATCAAATAACCCTATTAAAAATGGGGTACACAGCTAAACAAAGAATTTTCAACTGAGGAAGCTCGAATGATTGAAAAGCACCTAAAGAAATGTTCAACATCCTTAGTCATCAGGGAAATGCAAAACAACCCTGAGATCCCACCTCACACCAGTCAGAATGGCTAAGATCAAAAACTCAGGTGATAGCAGATGATGGCAAGGATGTAAAGAAAGAGGAACACACCTCCATTGTTGGTGGGATTGTAAGCTGGTACAACCACTCTGGAAATCAGCCTGGCAGTTCCTCAGAAAATTGGACATAGTATTACTTGAGGATCCAGCTATACTACTCCTGGGAATATATCCAAAAGATGCTCCAACATATAACAAGGATACATGCTCCACTATGTCAATAACACCCTTATTTATATAGCCAGAAGCTGCAAAGAACCCAGATGTCAACAGAAGAATAGATACAGAAAATGTGGTGCATTTACACAATGGAGTATTACTCGGCTATTAAAAACAATGAATTCACAAAATTCTTAGGCATATTGATGGATCTAGAAAATATCATCCCTAGTGAGGTAACCCAATCACAAAAGAACGCACATGATATGCACTCGCTGATAACTGGATATTAGCCCCAAAGCTCAGAATACTCAAGATACAACTCACAGACCACATGAAGCTCAAGAAGAAGGAAGACCAAATATGGGTACTTCGGTCCTTCTTAGGGGTCACAAACTACTCAAAGGAGCAAATAAAGAGACAAAGTGTGGAGCAGACACTGGAGGAGAGGCCGTTTGGAGACTGCCCTACATGGGGATCCATCCCATGTGTAGTCAACAAACGCAGACACTGTTGTGGATCCCAGGAAGTGCATGCTGACAGGAGCCTGATATAGCTGTCTCCTTAGAGGCTCTGCCAGTGTGTTTCTTACTGCTCGGTTTGCTTGATCTGGTGATTGGCAACTTAAAATTGGAAGACTCACCTGTGAGAATAAGAAGAGAGAGAGAGAGAGAGAGAGAGAGAGAGAGAGAGAGAGAGAGAGAGAGCCCACAGTGAGATCTTTGTCTAATACTCTCTCCAAGAATACTTGCAAGGACTTATTAGTTTTTTTTATTCCCAGTCAACAAAATATGTCAAAAGTGATAGGATGTTACTCCCTCTATTGCATCATGCATACTAGTTCTGTTTGCTGACCACCAATAAGAAATCAGGGACCCTAGTCCTATATCTTCAAGGAACTTAATTTTGCCATCCTTTGTGCAAGCTCCAGGTGAGACTGGCATCCATATTTTGACCTCATGAAGCCCTAGAAGAGGATTTAGCCGTACTATGGTCACATTTCTCACACAGAGAAGTGGAGAGTTAACAAGTAGGTGTGATTCAGAGCCACTGGATTTGTGTCTGTTTATTGCATAGCATAAGAAGACAGATTCAGTGGTTTTCCATTCATTTCCATGACATAATATTTATGAACTGACAGTTAAAGTTGTTATTTGCACACTTGTTTTATAAAATCAATTGTGTAATATCCAATCTATCTTTAAAATATGTGTATAAAATAAAACAAATGTGAATTATGAAAAATATTAAACAAAAAAGGCATATGGAAAATCAGCCCATGGACCAACATCCTAATAAAATGAATTATTTCAAAACCTCAAATATGGTACACACAATACAAGGGTACAAATTTTATTATTAGATTTGATAAACATACTCTGTTAAATTAGTATTAAATCTTCTGAACAGTCCATCTCAGCTAACATGTGTCATTGCAGGTAGATAATGCACATCCCCAGATGTGGCTACTGATCTATGGGTCAGACATTTAGATGCTATTGAACCAACGTAAAAAATAGCTGATCTTTATCAAGATTTACAGTATCTTGGCTGCTGTGTGCACTCATTCAAATGGATTGCATTCTGCTAATACACCTCAAAATGCCATGAACTTCTCACATTCCCCTCTGTGTATGTGACTAAATTAGGATTAGTGAGCTGGAGTCACTTGGTCACTGTGGTGCCCCAGCTGGCAATTACAGAGAGCTATGACCCAAACCCGGAAACATTATCTTCACAGGATGCTACTGCAGGATTATCGTTTTCTGTGTAGTAATTGAGATCACGCTGCATTTTAATTGATCATAAGCACAATGGAACTGCTTCATCCTGGTCAAAATTCCTACTTAAGGAGTTTTCTGTACTGCCCAAACACACCAAGAACTTGTTCCAGACGCGAGCTACAGAGATGAGCCAAGGTGATTCTCAGAAGGAAGTGAGCTTGTGCGTGCTAGTCTCTCTTCTCTCAGGTCTTTGTGGCAGCATCAAGGATGCGGAAGAAAGGAAAGCAGGTGTAGCTTGGGGATTTATGCTCCACGTACGCCTGTTATGGCTTTCACTTCCTTCACTGCTCTCTGTCAGAGGTTTAAGGGTAAATTTCCATTAGTATCACTGGGGGGACTTTTACAACCTAGTGGCACACAGTCCCTAGTCTAGGGGATTCTTTGTTTACTGTGCTAGACTATGTTTTGGAACCAGGAGTTTCCAAAGCATTGCTGGGGGGTGGAGGCTGAGTTCTAAACATATATACAGGCAATGGAACCATAGTTTTAAAGGCCATACCTACAAGCTAAGGTGCAGCTGAATCATTTGCATGTGCTCTGAATGTCCTCTTGCCATGTGAGATCAACTTTCTGTCCATGGTCACAATCTATACAGAATAATCAGGATGAGGCTGACTCAAGCAGACCATGTTGTAAGATGCTTAAGAAGAACTTGAACCTACTCTAAGCCTATAGCCTTCATCCATCTAGATCCACATCAGCTTAAGAGTTCCCACATTGTCAAAATTATATTAAGCTTATTTAAAGGTTAGATATTCATAATTTCTTGTTCCACTGTGGACCCAGTAAATTGGCACTTCTGCAGGTAGCTCTGTTTTTTGTTTGTTTTATTATTTTTTTCCTTCTTAATGTTGGGAATCAGACTCAAAGCCTCATGCATGCATGGCAAATGCTCGACCATAGACCATAGAGCTCTCCAGATAATTCTCAGGTATGTACAGGAAGGGTTGGAAGCACTGAATGCTGTCAGCTTTAAATTGTGTTCCTCTTTTCTGATGGGACACATAAATGAGTACCTGAAAGGTTCTCTTAGGTTCAGTGCTAAAGAATTTGGTTTACCATAAGTGTCTTCGAATATATTTGACCATAGAAGTCTTTTAATTAATTAAATCATCTTAGCTGGGGGCAGAAGAGACAGCTCAGTGAAGAAAGCACTTATCATAGCAGGAGGAGCAGAGTTAGGTCCTCAGCAGACGTAGAAATGGCAGACGGACACGGCAGCCCACCTGTAATCCTAGAATTCACAAGTCAGAGATGGAGAATTCTTGGAGCAGGCTGGCTTGCTAGATGAGCCAAACTGGCAAGCTCTGGGAACAATGGGAGACCCTCACTCAACTGCATAAGATGTAAAACGATTCCCAAGCCCTTGATGTAGCACTTTCAATCAGCTTTTATTGGAGTACAATGTACATCAGAATGATGCATATACTGATGAGCAACCACTGTTCATCACATATGCCTTCTCAACTGGCTTCTCAAGGATATCTGTATACTGAACAGCTTTAGAAGGAATGGGAGATCCCTTTTCTAGAGCAAAGATTAGCCAGTTTACCAAACCTGGCCAACCACTGTAAAGGTAATATTTCTCCCTAGGAAAAGGTCCAGGTTATGAATTGCTTAAACAACTGGCTTCCTTACACTTTGGATTCTTCAACTAGGATACACATTGACTGAGGTTGGTGTTAATGCCTTCTTTGATCAGTCTTCACCTTATGCATTGAAGCAGAATCTTTCACTTGAGCCAATTTGGCTCATCTTGCGATCCAGCTTACTCCAGTGATCCCTTGTCTCTGCTTCCTGAGTTCTAGGATTACAGATGGGCTGCCACATCCTCCCACCATTTGTATGTCTGCTGGGGATTTGGACTCTGGTCCTCCTAATTTGAGGGCATTTGCCTTATCCATTGAACCATCTCTCTAGCCCCAACTAAGATCTTTTTACCAGCATTTAGTATGAGTCAGGAACTCTCCTAATGACTTTAGATCTAGTAAATAGTTTCATTTCCACAGCCAACTTCTCAGGATGAATTGTTATATCCAGGCTGCAGGTACTAAAGTGAAGCACATGGTAGCTGAGAGATGAAAGATAAGTCACATAGCCAAACTTTGAATTTAGGTCGTCGGACATCAGAGTCCCATTTTTAATCCAGTCACCACACGAGGCTCCATGCTAAGAAGCTGGTATGGGATATGTATAACAGGAATAACTCCATGATGTCCAGGCATAAGTGATTTTACAAATGCAAGCAGGCCCCAAACATACATATGTTATTTTCCAAGGATTTGTTTATTCATCACCTAATTTTGTTAGATAGTAAAGAAAAACATTAAAGCTGTGTGTGGTGGCATATGCCTATGCTACCAGCACTTGGAATATAGAGATAGGAGGATGAAGAATTCAAGGTTATCTTTGGCTACATATGATGTAGTTCAAAACCAGCCTGAGTGACATGAGACCCTTTAGAAAAAAGAGAGACAACAAAAGAAGCACTAAATCTACCATCTCAAACGTCTGGAATCCAGTCCAAGCACATATGTGGCCTGGGGCAAAGAGGCCACCTAACCCTTGCAAGGTTTAGTTTTCTTGTTGATTGAGATTATGTAAACATACCCATGTCTAACTTTTAAATTTTGTATTCTTCTATTCAGTGCATGTTTTATATAGAATTAATGCCATTGACTTGGAAGTGATTACCATATTATTTTCAAGTTAAACAAAGCTGAAAATTAGAAAGAGCACCCATGATAGCATGTCCATGCCCTAGTACTTGATCACTGGTCACATAGGCAAGGCATCTACTGGATATGATGCCATATTAGCCCCAGATAAATGAGAATAAAGAGATAGAACCATGAAACTAGTTGATTTCATCTATATACTACATAAAGCATTTTTCTGTTTATAATCAAATTTAATCCACTTATCTACCTATCCATTATTCATAACCACTATTCCTATCCATTATTCAAATTTATTGGACCCCTCACCATTTCTTGTCAGGTACTACATTGATGGAGATCTGACATTTGAATATAATGTGATTTCAGAGGGAAAGGGAAGAGGATCAGGAGTTCAAGGCCATCCTCAGCTACATAGTAAATTTGAGGCTAGCCTAGCTTACATAAGACATTGTCTCAAACAATAAAAAGGAATACAGTGTGACAGAAGTGCCAAGCAAAGCAAGTACAGGGTGCTCATAATGGGCACCTAATGTAGCTGGGGGTGTGGGTAGGGAGGGAATGAGCGAAAGTCCTTCTCTGAGGGGTTGATAGAAAAACTGAGATTTGCAGGTGGCACTGACCAAGCTACTGGAAGTGGATAAAGGGGCACAGGTCCTAGCATGGGTGAAGGCTAAGAGGAAGGGGAGCTGAAGTCTCTTGTGTTAGTGGAGTCAACACATTTAAACTTCTCAAAGTCTCATTTCACTACACAGGTGTGTGTGTGTGTGTGTGTGTGTGTGTGTGTGTGTGTGCGTGCGCGCGCGCTCGCATGCACGTGTGTGGTGTCCACAATTACAGAATGTTAGCAGACATCTGTTCGGTATTTTACCAAATTTCAACCAACCTGGCCAAAGAATAGAATTTCTTCTTAAGGAGAGAACTCCTGGAGCAAGTGCTGGTTTATTTCTAGCTTTTCCAAGAGGCCCTCCTTCATCAAAGTATATGCAGGAGTGGATAATAAGTCTGTGATAACCTACAAACTGCATGCCAGGCTATGATCCCATCCCTTACTGGCTGTACTTCACATGTCCTTCATCCAGTGAGCCAAGAGGGTACCAAGGATGGATATGGATGCCATATTTGAGTGGAGGAGGCTGATTTTACTCTGTAGATGTTTTGTGCCACCCTTTTTCTCCTTTCCTCTCCTCTCAGCCTATTACTGTCATCTTGTCCACATCCCATCATGTTCCAGAAACCAAAAAGGCAACTCTCCTTCCCTGGAGTTGATGAAGAGGTTGGGAAAAGGGACACAGCAGGGCTAGTCATCCCACAGATCTTTTCCTGTTTCCGCCTCTGGTTTCTTTAGAGCAATGGCAGAGAGGAAATCTGAAGAATACTCTCTGCTGCAGAGACAAAATTGTAGCTTCAACCCAAATTAGGAGTTCAGCAGGACCTCCTCCGCCTTTCCAACAGGAACATGTGCCTGCTGAGCCTGGAGACAGAGCCACCTGGAACACCTCTCATTTTCTTTACATGAGTAATTTCCATCATGCAGAGCTCGTTTGTGGCTGAAAGGCCAGCATGCTGGAACTATTTTCAAAAGCAAGGAGAAACTTTGGTGCATGGGAATTGCCTTCTCTGGGCCATTTTCTCTTTTAAGGATGTAATCTATCACCACATGTCATTCAGTTCGCCCATGTTTGCTTTCAATTTCATTCTTAAAATATCATGGTCCATCTTCCACAAGAATCCTTGTGTAAATTATGAGAAATATTCACCCTTCAGATACAAGAACACATGTGTAATGGTTGATTGGCCTTTATTTGCCAACAGAATAGGGGGAAAATCGAAGATTAAAGATTCTAGACCAGCAAGATAAGGCCCAAACCTACATTTGCTGCCCAAAACCTACATGGCAAAAGGAAGTGACTCCCATAAGCTGTTTGGGGGGGGTCTGTGTGGTATATGTGCATGCACATCCACACAATAAATAAAATGTAATGAGAGTTAAAGAAATGGTTCTGTATATTCTAAATGTACAAACAGGTAGTAACCTGGGGCAGAGTGTCAAGTCCATTGAACCAGGCAGGAAAAGCATTATTTGTTCTCCTATTTATGTTTATCTCGCTTTACTATGAATCACTTTCTCTAAAACAACCCACTATGCATTGTGTAAAACAGAATTGAGGTTTTCTTTCTTTGCTACTTAACAAACTGTAATTATAACAATAGATCAATTCAGACTAGCCACATGGTAGAACACACTTAACTTAGAAATGGATGAACACATTGTGGTATGCCCATAGATCAGCCATAAAAAAGGATGAGTACTGAAATATTCTGCTATGTGGATGAGCTGCCAACATCGTGAGCTAAATGAACGAGGTGAGTCATAAGAGGTCAGATACTGTATGACCTCATTTGTATGGAATGTCTTGGGAATCCAAAGCCATAAAGACAGAAAGAAGATTGCTGGTTGTCAGGAATTTGGAAGACAGGAAGACAGAGAATGACAGTTGATGGGTATGGGGTGTCCCTTTGAGCTGATGAAAATAGTTCTGGAACTTATTAGAGATGAAATTGAAAGGGAGGCTGGCTTGAAACGTCTCACCAGCTGAGACTCAAGGATTCTAGCACCAATCACATCTACTGCGAAGGCTGCCTAGGTGAAGACAATATTCCTTTTAGATAGAGATTTTTGTTAAAGATTTGTCTTTAATTTTTAAATATGTACAGCTATGTGTTAGGGTATATGCACATGTGTGTGAGCATCTTTGGCTGCCAGAAGAAGGCATTTTATCCCCTAGAACTGGAGCTACATGTGGTCCTGAGCTCTCTGGTGGTTGCTAGGAACTGGATAAGCAGTATTCACTCTACTGCCATCTCTCTAGAAAATATGCTTATTATCATAACAATGAGCCATGCTTAAGGCCTAAACCTATATGATGTCCTTCCTAACTGGATATCTGCAGTTTTCAGGTAACCTCACAAATAAGACTATAAACTTTTGTTCACAGTAAGGAGATCCTATCTTGCCATGCCATTCTTTGTAAACTAGGCTGTTACCTCCCAGTTTGTAAACCTAACCAACATACCTTAGGAACCACTCTGGAGTCATTTAAATTCCCTTGCAAGTCTTTAAAGATAAGACTTCAGAATGTACTAAAAATGTTTATATAGGTTAAGTCAAGACAATTAACTGGAACTAGCCTCTAAGAAACCCACACCCATGTTTTTGGGTGTGTTTTATTTGTTCCCCCTGTGTCTCCCTTTCTGTCAGCTCCCATGCTTAAATATATGTCAAAATCCCTTTTCAAGGACTAGTGAGATAACTCAGGGTACAGAAATCTGACATTAAGGAATGATCTGAGTTTAATCCCAGGAACCCACTTCGTAGAAGGAGAGAATTGATTCCTGCTCTTGTACACAGTAGTGCGAGTGTGCCCTGCTCCCAACACACACAAAATAATACATGAAAAAAAAAAAAAAAACATGTCTCCAACTCCCTCTACTCCCTCACCAAGCACACTGGGCCCTATGAGATTCCTCTTCTCTGCCAGACACCTGGTCATCACCCACTCTCCTTTGCACTGACTGATCCTTTAGCTTGGTTTAGCTTGGAAGAGACCAACCAAGAGCACTATCTTCTAACTGATGACCTAGAGCTTGCTAGACAAGTTTCTATCATAGCCATTTGCCCAGACTAGAAGAGACTTCTTCCAATACCTACATGGCTGCCTCTGTTGATTCGTAAGTCTTGGATCAGATTTCTTTTTTTGGATGTCAGCCTAGCCTTTAAAGGCTGAGCCATCTCTCCATCCCCAGATTTCTTTTTTGAAGAAGTCTATCTTCCCTTCCCTATCTCCACCCTATATCCACTTTAACCACCATTACTTCTTTTGGAGGTAGGGGGTTTGAGACAGTGTTCCTCTATGTAACAGCCCTGGCTCTCCAGGAACTCCCTTTGTAGATCAGGCTGGTTTCGAACTCACAGAGATCACCCTGCCTCTGCCTCCTGAGTGCTGGACTCAAGACATGTGCCACCATGTCAGGCCCACCATTTCTTTTATTCTATTCTTACTAAACTTCTTTCCTTCTTAATAAACTGTGTATTTTATTGTCTTTATTGCATGCATTTTCTTTTTATCCTCTCTTCACTAAAAACTAGAACATAGCTCCATCAAGAAAGGATTTTAATAAGCTTCTGCGTTCTGGGCTTGATTTATGTTAATTTTTTAAAAGTCCTACAAAATCAAATATTAAAGAATTACACATTCCAACAGAATCAATCGAGGGAAATATCCACAGAAAATGAAGTCCCAAATCGAATAGAGAAGCAACTTTATGGATTTTTATTCTCTGCTAATGTTTATTTATTCCATGGAGGCCTCAGATCATTTAGGCTTAAGTTAAAACTAGTTTCCTTTATCACAAGTCACATGAGCTTTGAGCCTGCAGGAAGTGATCTGGATTGAAAGCTATTAATCTGACACACACACACATAAAGATTCAATGATGAAATACATTACTTGGATTGCCAATGTCAAAAAATTAGTAATAAAAAGGAACTTATAAAGAAGGTGAAAAAAGCTTGAAACATTTTCTGTTAGGGGAAATACCTTTAATAATAATGTCATAGCTGGGCATAGTGGCACACACCTTTTATCCCAGCACTGGAGAGGCAGAGGCAGTTGGATTTCAGTCAGGGCTACACAGAGAAACCCTGTCTTGGAAAAAAAAAGTTTGCTTCTGTTTTTTTATCCTAGGTCTATTTAGGTCCTAGCAGCTTTCATGAGTGCAGAGTAGAGGACAATATTGGAATTTCTTTCTTTCTTTCTGTCATTTTTTCTTTCTTTCTTCCTTCCTTCCTTCCTTCCTTTCCTTTCCTTTTTTCTTTTCTCTTTAAACAATGTTTTAAAAATTATTATTATTATTGAAAGGCTGGCTTTGAACTCACTGTGTAGTCAAAGATGACCTTGATCTCCTGAGTCTCTAGCCTCCACCTCCTCAGTGCTGTGAGCCACAACACTGGGTTTATGAGGACTCATGCTTGGTAGGCTCTCTACTTATTGGGCTGTACCCTCAGCTCTAGAAATGTCTTCCTAACGATGCATTTATTCATTTTTTTTTTTTTTTTGCAAGGAGCTGGCGTAATGGCTCAGCTAGTTAAGGAACTCAGCACCAAGACTGATGCCCTGAATTAGAGCCCCAAGACCTACATCCTACATGAGTGAAGGAGAGAACAGATTCCTGACGATTGTCTTCGAACCTCCACCAGTGTACCATGGTACTTATAGGTGGATGCCTGCATGCATCACACACACACACACACACACACACAAATAAATAAATAGATGAATGAATAAGTAGATAAATAGATAAAAAAGTAAGTGAATGTAAAATAATTTGCATAGTGTTAATGATGACCATGAAAGTTCCAAAGAACACAGAAATACCATTACTTAAAGGCAGACAACTGGAGCTAGCGCATGAGTGAAAGTCTAAGAAAGGCAAAAAAAAAAAAAAAAAAAAAAAAAAAAAAAGGAACAGAGAAAAAGAAAGGACAAGAGTTTAGAAATGCATCGCTGTCTGAAATATTTTTGTACAAGCACAGGAAGTTGCTTTGAGAAAGCCAGGCCACAGACTTACACAGGGAACTTGCATAAAGGGCCCTGAGATTAGAATACAATGCCATGAGCTTCAAGTGGCTATAATGTTTACGGTGTTTCCTCTACATTTGGATCTGTACTGTGGTTAGAGATTCCTGCAGTCTGAAGCTAAAGAAAAGAGTGCAGACACAAGACACGTTAGAACCTTTCCCTCAGAACTGTCATTAAGGGCAAAACTGGGTTTCAGTTTGTCTGAAGTTTCAGGAAACTGAGTGTAATGGTGGTAGAGTGTGACCAGGTGTCTGAGGTGAAGTGCAGGATTCTCCTGGTGGTGCAAGCCTGTCATTCACATATGTAGGTGGCTGAGGCTGAAAGATTGCAAGTTCAAGGTCATCGTGGGCAACAGTGAGACACAGTCTCAATATAACACAGGCATTACACGCTTGTAGTCCCAGTACTTGGAAGAAGTCCCAGCAAAATCGAAGATTGTTCCCCCAATTCAAGGCTATGCTATGGTTAGCCAAGACTACATAGTGAGACTTGCCTTGGCCTGTCACTATTGAACAGAGAGGTGGGAAGGAGGAGCTGTCACTGACTAGGTAGAAACAGAGCTGCTCCTAATGTCATCCTGTTTATCATGACCCTACAATACAGAATTATCAAACCCCCAGTGTTAGCAGATGAAGAAATCCTTATCTTACCTCCAGCCCTAAATATAAAACCACTTGACACATCTCCCTATTGGTGCAATTAACCAAAACAATAGTCTGATCAAACAATAACCACACAATCCCATTAGTAGTGTTTCCTCCTTCCTCTGTTTCACCCCATAGGAATCATCAAATAAATGTAAGCATGACCTATATAAGAACAGGGACTTTTCATTCTCCTTAAATATGTTTCACTGTAATTTCTGCCCTTCTAAAGATTATTGTATGCCCAGTGAAATCACTAAAACTTCAGTAATAACAAAAATTGATAGCAGCATCACTTGGCTAAATGAATTGAAATTTCAAGTGAGGAAAAGAACATTCAAAGGTGTCTTCTGTTGTTGTCGTTGTTGTCTCATTGAAAAAATTATCTCCTTTGTTTACTGCTCTACAGTTTGAGAGAAAAGAACAAAATGAATGTTTAAAACATGCAGGACAATAAATGATTTGTAAAAATTCAAGTCCAGCAAAGCCATCTGTATCCTCCAGTACTCCTAAGCCATAGCTCTTTTGATCTGTTGTCCAGAAGAGGAAATGGAGCTTACTGTCTTTTCTAGTAGGAAACTGAATATTATTAAAACACGAAGCCCAAGATCCTTTGAGAATGTAAATCCAGAAAGTCCTGACCTCCGATTGTGTGGTTTGCACAAAGAGCATTGGTGGGATGTCTGGACAGCAGTGGACTTGAAGACATCTGGTGTCAGCACTTATCTCCATAACTCTGATCACTTGTTTCCTTATCTGTAAAACAAAGATGCGAGGTTATGACCTCTACAGTCACAGTCACCTTGAAGGAAAGAAACAATAGTGCTAGAACAGTTAAGCACAGGCTGGTGTCAAGATTGTCACTAAGTCACCAAATATCTCTAGTAAATTCTACAAACTTAGAAATAAAGTGACAGCTCTTAAAACTGTTGGGTTTGCCCTTTAATCCAAAAGAGGAAGTAATATTTACCAGCAATCTGATGCTTACAGTGGCATTGCAGATAATGAATAACTTTTTTCTCCTTTTGGTAGAATAAATGAAATCAGTAAGTCTGTATCAGAGAACTGATGATTCTCTAGTGTCCAAATCTATTCATGATTCTGTGATGAGGGGACCCAAGTATTTATATTATTGAGCTTGGGTGTTATTTGATACTGAAGACTCTGTCCTCCTCCAAGACAGAACAACTTCTATTATAACATCAGTCTAAATGTTAGTTAATTTAGAATTGTCCAAGCAGATGTATATGTAAAGAAAATTTTCATGAAGCTCAGGATAGCAAGTACCGCTGGCTGAGATCCTACTGAAAGCATAAAACAAGAGAAAATGCTAGACCAGAGCACGCTCACACACACACACACACACACACACACACACACACACACACAACACAAAACAGGAGGCAAGCAGCAATACTATCTATTTTTTCCCCTTCTACAGGAAGTCTCTGGCCGGAAGTCATGTCACAGAGCATGCAGGTGCCTTGCAGGAAAGGACGCACCCACATTAAGCCCGGAAGGAACCCAAAGAAGCCGAGTTCTGCTTATTTCCCTACCAATTTTATTCCCCTGTCCACATTGCCAACCTAGAGCGTTTAGCTGTGTAGGCTACTCTTTTCAGCTTCATGCAATTAGTTGGGCTATGCTTTTGCTATTTGCACTTTACCCAAGACTGTCTTGCCCTTTTTTTCTCTTTGATCGGCTTTGATGAGCTTGAATTTCTATGGGACACAAGAGCAAATGGCAATGAATCCCACATTTGTTTTACTTACCCATTTATTTGTTGATGTAAAGGTTTGGAATACTAGTAGATCACCAGTCATGCAACCAGTAGAACACTTACCTAGAGTACACAGGGTTCTGAGTTTGATGCCCTAGAACTGAAGAAAACCTGCTCACATGTTGTTGATTTATTTCCATTTCCATCATAGAGGAAAAAAGAAAGTTAAGATAATGATAGCCATGGTAGTTTTAAGACAGGCTCCAGTAGTGGCTACAGATTGTCAGTCAAGTATTAGCTCCCTATATAAGTAGTTTCTTTGAGACAGGGTCTCACTGTGTTGCTCTGACTGGCTTGGAACTCACTGTGTAAACAAGTCTGGCCTCAAACTCACAGAGGTCTGCCAGCCTCTGCCTCCTAAGTGCTAGGATTAAGAGTTATGTGCTACTACATCCAGCATAAGTCACTTTTAATTGGGCAATAGTCCCATGTATCTCTAAGGTTGTTAAACTGAATACCCTTGAGAATGAGAAATCAGAAAGTGGAAGGAGAATAAGAGACATCCTCTTCCGTTTAAGATCTTGTAGGCTAGGTCTGTTTCCTCTGCCTGCTCTTTGTCTGAAGTTTTGAAAGATAACAAAAACCTTCAGTGGAGTAATACAAAAACCTTTACACAGGCTGCCCCTTCTCTTGCACAATCTGCATCATCCTGAAGTCTGACAGTGTAGTTGCAGTCCACATTAATGGTTCATAATGGAATTGTAACCTGCTTGCAAAGCTCATACGAGTCCATCCTAAAATATGAGCATCAACTGCCTTGGAGGGAAATGCTTCACCCAAGACTACTAGGATCTGAAAGCTTGGTGTGTAAGCATCTGGGCATCTTAGAAGTTAGAGCTCTCTCAAATTCCCCCTTAATGCTTGTTCAGCAGTGCTAAATAACATTGATTGGGATTGAGAGCAGATAAATAACAGAAGACAGCTAAAAGGGCTTCCCTTTTAGCTTCATTTCCCAAAAGAGATTGCTCTTGGCTATGGGAGTGTAAAATGTCCTTCCCTTCCCTAAGTGAGCCATGAGGATGCCTGCTCAAGGGAAAATGGCTGCACCTGAGGGATTCTTTAAGAGCAATTGAGAAAAGGCTTTACACTAGGCTTTTTCTCAGCTGGACCCAGCTTGCCATCCTTTGTGTGATACCTTTAGTTGTTATGTGTAAAGGAAATATGAACAAGAAAGCAAATGAGTTCTGTTTATATGTTAAGGGGTTGCATGTGATGAGTACTAGAGTCTTGGGAATGTTTCTGTGCATCTTGTGTGAACATTTCTGAATACACATCTACCAGAACATTATACTGAAACCAGTACCGTTTATCAATTGCTTGTGAGAAAGCTCTAGGAACTTGCTGTGTCAAGTGGACCAGAATAAAGATGGCAAGGTACAATGTAATTTTCTTTGTCTCTTTGCTATTTTCAAGTTAGGAAAGGAAGGGTATTTATGAATACTTAAGATACTCCCATTAGTATGCAGATACAAGACGACAGAGGGGAGACTGTAGATCTGGTTTAGCGCCTCCATCTAAGCCTTTGGGAGAAATTGGGACACCTCTGTGGACGAAAGCAACATAGTTTAACAGAAGGGCTTACTTGTCTAAGATAGGAAAAGATAGATGACCAACAGAAAGGTAATTGGCAAGGGTAATTGGGATATAAGGTCAGAAGATGTTCAACCTCTCCTGCTTTATCTAGTGTCTATTCAGAACAAATACCTGAGACACTTGGTGGTGGTACAGGACTGAAATCTTGACACTTGGAGGTGGAGACAGGAGAATCCAGGCTTAAAGGCCATCTTAAGCTACATAACTACTTGAGGCCATGTCTCAAAACATCACCACCTCTTTAAAAAAAAGAATTAGCATCTAGTCACCCAGTGTCTATTGGTGTGTCAAAGTTCTGATCACAACATGAGCAGCTTACTGAAGGTAGAAGAACACTGTGGTCGCAACCACAAGTCCCAAAATAGGCATTCTCTTTGGGCCTGCCGGGCCCCTCCCTTGAACGCTGCAGCTTTTGCTTGCGTGCACTCTAAGTTGTGTGCAATGGCTGGAGGCTTTCTCTTCCCCTATGTTAACTCAAGAAAACAGAAGGATGTCTCAGCCAGACACTAGACGCCCTCGCTTGGTCCCTTCCTTCTCTGTGCTCTGGCAGCTGGTGATGTTTTCATTCTTTTAATCTGTCAGGAGAATGGTTTGAGGCACATAGTCCCTCAATTAGGATGCAAGAACAGCCACCTCCATCGCAGTCTGCCTGAGTGAGCTTTTTATTCCCTAGTCTGAATGTGAAAGTAGCGGCTTTTTGCAGGGTGCATGGAATGTATAATCATGAAAGTTCTTTTTAAAGCAAGAGTGAATAAAGTTCAAATGGATGCAAGACTGATATTCTCGTCTCCGTCTTGTCTTCTGGGCTGTTAGTATGATGCCCTTCTCCCTTCTCATATTATTAATTCATTAAGGAACAGCAAGCTCGTGTGGGGTATTACTTTCCTAAGTGGACTTTTTCATTGTAAAAAACACGTACACATGGGGGATTTGGACAATATGGAAAAGCTCAATTGTTGGGGAGGGGCATTAAACCTTTATAAGCTTTACCCTCAGCTACTGAGAAATTCTTGTTGTTATTCTGATGTATTTTTTTTCTTTTATATTTGAGACAGAGTCCCATGTACACAAGGCTGGCCTCAAACTTGATGTGTAGCTGAGGGTGACTCCCAATTTCTGATCCTCCTGCCGCTGACTCCCAAGTGCTGGGACATAGTTTTGGTCTCCTTGTCTACATGTTTTCTTAAACACACACTTCTCTTTCAACAAACCCAGGCACACCCATATCATCTTATCTTTTTTTCATGTTGTGAGAAACTTTATTCATATATTCTCATTTTTCTGGAACATGACTATTAACAATTATGCTCATTATAAGAACATGTCATCAGTCTGTTTCAATTGTTTTTGGAGGATATTTAAGAGGCAGACCTCTTTTCTCTAATAAATATCTCTGGCTAATTTTTTTTTTAATGTATTTCTGAATATCAGCCAAACCTATATCTTTGAATTAAAATATTCAGGGTTAATGGGTTGTCTGATAGATCAACAAAATTGCTACACTAATTTATGACCATATTAGGCTCGCTTTATTTTTCTTAGTAAAGGATCATTGGAATTTAGGGCTGATGGTGATCATGCAGTGGTCTTAAATGGTAGTGAAAAGCTCCATATCTGGGATTTTAAGATTTAAGGGGAAAACTTATCAGAGGTAGGCTTGATGGTACTTTCTGGAGAGAAATGAGCACTTTGGAAGAGCCACTGATTTTTACAGTGGCATCAGTCTAGAAGTCATTCAAAGTAAGTTTGAAAAAGCACATCGTCCAAAATTTCTCTATGTTCCCCAAACCCACACATACTGAAGTCAGAGTCTGTGACGAGGTGGATCAGTAAGATTGGAAGTTTCCGTGAGAAGGCACATGTATGTTTGTACTTCGTTCCTGTTAAGAAAGAAAAGTGTGCTAGTGGAACTTGGAGGTTATGTGGTCTGTAAGGTGAAGGCAATCAGGCTCTGTTCTCTGTAGCGTGTAACTATTGTTTGTTTTTCCACTGGTGATAATAATAGCTAGCCACTTCCCCAGGGATAGTTGAGGCTCAATTCCTGTTTATCCAAACCCTGGAAGCCAGGCCGTGGAAGGCATGCGCAAACGGTTGAAAGGGAAGTACAGCCTTGGCTTAGGTGCACAGATCTCTCACAGATGGCAATCTAATGAGGCTTCGGGTTGTTCGTGAACTGATCCCGGGGTTAATAGCGTTCATCCTTACAGAGCTTCTGTGCTGGTTGGGTAAAGGACTCATGATGTGTTCACAAGGGTAAAAGCACTGCTGTGGGACAGATAACAAACAATTACACGGGCCCGAAAACAAACACCCGTGTTTTAAAGCACTTGGTGGAAACTGAAGCTGCAAAGCATCTTATCAGCTCCGGCCTAGAGGGGCCAACTGAAGCTTCATCTAACACATCCTTTTACAAGCTCCGAGCTTTCAATGGGCCTTTGAAAACCAGTCATGCTGGAGCTGCCTTTTCAGAGGTTGCTGGCTGCTCAGTTTACAACAGTACAAATTGGCAGTGCCGCAAGAAAGAAACTGAAATCCAATCCACGGCTGGGATTGAAAACTCCAGAGGCTCAAATGTCAGCAACACTGGAATATGGCTTCTCCTCTAATTATGTCCTGTCAAATGAGGGTTGAAAATGTCAGCCCTGGACCTGAGACTCAGGCCACTCTAGCCATCAATTGCACTGGGCTGGGGTCCAACTGAAACGCTGAAGAATGAATTTGAAAAACCCTTCAGTTGATTTCAAGACTTCCTGGGACTGCGGCATTTGAGCCACAGTGTTCTTTTGGGGCAAAGGTGGGAGCCAATCATGAGTGAGGTTCCGTGGCTCATACTGTTCTGTCTATATTTGGCTATACTGTTGCTTCATTCAACTACACTTATGGTATGAGTACTTGAAAAGCAAGACTTCCGGAAGTGTTTTTAATCTCTCCTTCCTACAAAGCAGCCTTAGCTTTATGCATATGGAGCTGCCTGGGAACTTACAGTGTGGCTGTAAAAGGAAAGGAGCCAGGATAGAAAATTTGCTTAGGAAAACGAAAAACAGTCTTCAATTGTAGCTACTGACTTTACACTATTTACATGAAATATATATTATAATTATATAATATATATAATTATAATTATATATATATATATATATATATATATATATATTAAAGAAACTGATGCATAGAGATAATGTAACTTGCTCGTGGCACTCTAATTTGTAAGGAGTAGAACTAAGAAATCTGGAGAGGAAGGATGGCACAGGCCCCTACTCTGCTGAGATATTTCCTTGGGTTTTCCACCTTCTGGGGACCCAACTAGCAAAAGTACCAACCTCCACCAGTTTTTGGGACTCCAAGGGAAAAAAACTGAGAGGTGTCCTTTTGTGTGAGATCCTAGGCTTGTTGAGTTCCCAGTGACTTCAAGAGATCAGATCCGGAAGGGTCTTTTGGATAGGAGCTTGGGACCCCTAGCAGGGCCATTTACTTAGGGGTTCTCCCAGCTTTAGGATGTTCAACTTTAGAAGTCATCCCAATGGGATGGATAACAGAGTGTCTGGAGCAGAGACCCAAAAATAGAGTCCTTTTTGTTTTCAAAAGTGGAGAAACCCCAAGAAGAGGAATACAAGACAGCCTAGTGCCTAAGAACTACAAAGGGCCTTCATCAGTCGATAAAACAGTGAGGTTCATGAGTGAGTTATTAGTTCTCTACAGGATGTTTGGAGTCAGTTTTAGTTGCCACAGCTGGGGTGTAGAGGTAACAATTATACTAGTTTTGACTGAGTCAAATCTAAGGATGCCACTAAATATCCTATAATGAACAGCATAGCCCCCAGCACAAAGAAGGATGTGGCCCCCAATCTGCTGCCCCTTCCCAGTGAGAAGCCTGCCTTTTTTTCATTTGATGCATTGTAGCCACCACTCACAGGAAGCTCTGTCTGGGGCTTCTTCAAAGAGTCATTGTGCAAGCAGGAAACCAGCAGCCCGTGAAACTAGAAGGGGGATCAGAGAGCATACAGAACCACACACATGGCTTTTAACTGACTGTATCTTTCTTCCTGACAGCTAAAGGTCAGTGTTTGCTTCTGTTGGTAGGCATCAGGACCAAGGCAGGGGCTGGTCTTGTGCAATAGATTAAACATGATATCCTAAGGTATCACTCTGTGAATGTTAGTTTGTGTGTGTGTGGGGGGGGGGGAGAGTGGAGACAAGTCTTTGCAGATGTGATGAAATTAAACTTCCAGCCCCAATTATGACAGAATTTCATGTAGCCCAGGATAACTCTGAACTATCAATTCTCCTACCTCTATTTTCTGAATGCTGGGGTTACGAGCATGTATTAACACACATCCAGTTTATTCTGAGCATCTAACCCATGCCTTCATGTGCATTAGGGTGCACTTCACCAAATGTGCTATAACCCCAGCTCTGAAGTTAAAGATCTTAAGATGAATTTTTCTGCAATATTTAGGAGGGCCTGAAATACTTAGCATAGCTCCTTATAAGAAGGAGGAAGAAGCTGAGCTGTGGTGGCAGACACCTTTAATCCCAGACTCCAGGCAGAGGCAGGGGGAATCTTTGAGTTCAAAGCTAGTCTGGTCTATAGAGTGAGTTCCAAGACAGCCAAGGCTACACAGAGAAACCTGGTCTAGAAAAATCCACCCACCCAATCAATATTTAAATAAATAAAATACATTTTTTTAGTAAAGAAAGAAGGGGGAGCTTCAGAATGTGCATACCAGAGACAGCAATGCAACAGCAGTGGAACTTAGAGGAGGCCACAAGCTAATGAATGCAGGCACCAGATTCCGGAAAAAAAGAGATGCGGATGTTCTCTTAGAGCTTCCTGGGTACACACAGCCCAGCTACACTGTGATTATGACCCAGAGATACTGATCTCAAAATCCTTGTTCCTAGAACTGGGAGAAAATAATCTTTCATTGCATAGAAACCATTAGTCAGTGGTCATTTGTTATTGCAGCCCCAGGAGACTAATTTACCTTGATAATTTACCCTAGAGTCCCCAGTTGATCCATTGCCATTGAAGGGCAAACACTTTGCTGCAGACAAGTCCAGAGAAAGGTAATGGAAAATTCCTTTGTTTTGCCCTAATATGTGGCATCTGCCTCCTCTCTGCCTCTGTCCATCAGCAGTGCCCACTGACTAACTATCCAGCCAATCACATGGCATTGCTGTCATGTGGTTCAAAGCTCTAGAGTCTCCTATCCCATCTGTTATTAGACTGTGGAGTCTTTCTCATTTACTGATCTAATTAGTTTTGAGCCAGGATCTCATGTACCCTAAAGTAGCTGAGGATAATCTTGAACTTCTGTAGCTTGTGCCACTACTTGACTAAGTGCTGGGATTACATTAAAGCAGTCTGCATCACTATATTTGGTTTTATGTGATACTGGGGGTGAAATTCAGGGCTCTGCCTATGCTTGAGCCCCAGTCCTACCCCCAACTGTGCACTCAACATTGTTTTAATAAGGAAAACATGTGGGAACCAATTCTTTTCTTTTTAATTTTTATTTATTTTATATATGTGAGTACACTGTCACTGTCTTCAGACACACCAGAAAAGGGCATTGGATCCCATCACAGATGGTTGTGAGCCACTATGTGGGAATTGCTGGGAATTGAACTCAGGACCTCTGAAGAGCAGTCACTGCTGTTAACCACTGAGCCATCTTTCCAACCCCACTCTTAACATTTTTAAAAAACACTTCTGTGCACTGCATGTACATATACACATGTCATGGTGCTCATGTGGAGGTTGAAGAACAACCTCCAGTGTCAGTCTTTGTCTTCTTCCTTGTTTGAGACAGGGTCTCTTTATCACTGTCTAATCCAGATTAGCTGGCTCAGGGAATTTTCCTGTGTCTTTCTCTTATAACTACGTAAATGCATTAGGATTACAGATGTGCACTACCAAGTCTGCCTTTTTGTGTGGATCAGAATGCATGTTCCCATGCTTGTACGGAAAAAAAAAAAAAAAAAAAAAAAAAAAAAAAAAAAAAAAAAAAGCCTTTTCCTGTGCCACATGTACAGCTGAGTAAACCAGCAATATTGAATGTTAGAAGGACATGGGGTATAAAGAACTGAACATACGCATGTCCATAAGAAGCACGTGCTTAACATCACTTTGTACCAAGCTGTATCTTTTAAGTTGGTCTTTCCTGGTACTGGGGCGGTGCTGACACTGACAGAATCTCTGAAAGCAAATATTTGAAGAGGAACCTTTGCTTAGTGACGAGGTCCCAGTTGAAATGAAAACTGCAGGCAACGAGAAGTATGTGGATTCTGTGGGCTGAGGGCAGGCAGAGGGATCTGAAGAAGTCTCATCTTTTGCCAAGGGACAGATCTATTACAGTTCAGGCGCAAAGCCAGCAGCCCCTCCTGCTCTTCCAGCTGCCAGCTCCCTTCAAACATGGATTCCTGCGTACCAGCTGCTCCCCTCTGGAGTGCCACTGAATTCTAGAAATCCCAAGCAGCTTTGTGAAAGCAACCAGAGAAGGAGAAGGTATTTTAAGGAGTGTAGTAGTGCCGTCACCACTCTAACGAACAAGGAATGTCCATGCTAGTCTATCCACAAGGTGGACTTAACAGCAGCCATTATTCATGCGAGCAACATTCCTTGTGCGCAAACGTTCTGGCTTTGTGTCCAGGTTATTCCATCTTACCATTTCTTCTCTTTAAAAAGGGCTCTTTTTCTGTGTAGAACATTTTACTCCTCCCTGAAGGCATTTTCTGTGAGACATGTTCCAGTCCTCTCTTAAGGATTTGAGGGTATGACACTGGAGGGAGGGAATCAGGAGTGCAGATCTAGGTTCCTCCAACTCACTCTTGACTGCGTTTCCCTAAAATCCTCACTCTCTTCGTTGTTCCGTACTTCCCACCAAGGAAAGAGTTGGCCGGATCCAGGTGACACCAAATAGTCTGAGTCAGCAAATGCGTTTAGCATCCATTCCAGGATGTCAGTAACAATAGGGTAATGCAGTATCTTTTTCTTTCTACTTGTTTTTAAACAATTGTTTTTCCATTATTGCCCTGCTGGGTAAGTAGTTAGTTTTTTATTAAAACAACAACATTTCGTGCTACTTGATCTTCTTCTTTTTCTTTTTCTGTGCTGCTCTTGATGGGCATGGGCTCATCAAGTGGACTCAAGCTCTCACAAGTGCTAAGCACTCGATTATACCACTGAGTTACCCATGCCCCTCCTCTGCCATTTGAGAGCTTGTTGAATGGCTTGTTCTGGAACTGGCTTTCAAATCAAATTCATCTTTTTCTCTAGAGTTGGAGAACAATACAATGGTAATTAGTCCTAAGTTACTCGTATTGCTTTACTTCAGCTCAACTTTCATGAGTTATTTCAATAAGTTTACTACTAGACCTGTCACAGTTTTCTGATGGTTTACTTCTTACTCAAATAAGCACATGGAGTCGTTGAAGAGATGAACATAGAGTCTTTTTTTTTTTTATTTAAATTTCCTTTTTTAAATTTTTTAAAATTTAAAATTTAATTTAATTTTAAATTTAAATTTCCTTTTTAGATTTTTTTGAATTCAAAATTCCTTCTATTTGTTTCTTTTCTTGCTTTCTTTTCCTTTTTTAATGTTTTTATTTTTTTGATACTTTTTTTCATGTACCCAGGCCAACTTAGAACTCAAGAGGCCAATGATGATGTTGAAGCCCAGCTTATGTCATATTGGGGCTAGAACCCAGGGCTCTCTGCTTGCTAGACAAGCACTTTAACAACTGAGCTGCAGCCCAGACTGAGGTTCCTTTAGTCTCAAGTTTGGTGTATGCACCACTGGAACCTGTGCTCAGAGGCCTCCACAGTCCTGGAGGACTGGCTTCTTTCCATACTATATTGTTTATGGATCCATCTTTAGTCACACTAACACAATTAAGTCTTCATTTCAGAATGGTGAACAAATCAGTACAAATGCCTTTTGTGTAGGTAGAATCAGAATGTTTATTGTTAATGACCTATTTAATGATGTATAATTCATCTTTTTATGTGTACGGTTCTATGAGGTCAGAGCTCCAAACATAGTCTGTAAGTTTCACTACAATTAAGACACTGATGATTTATATTATCCTATAAACTTACACTTGCCTCTATTGAAGTCAGTCTCCTCCCACCAACTCCCAGTTCCTGGCAAGCACTTATTTGTTTTTTGGTCATTATATCTTTCCTTTTCCTTTTCCTTTTCCTTTTCCTTTTCCTTTTCCTTTTCCTTTTCCTTTTCCTTTCCCTTCCCTTCCTTTCCTTTCCTTCCTCCCTTCCCTTCTGCTCCCTTTTCTTTTCCTTTTTCTCTCTCTCTGTGTGTGTGTGTGTGTGTGTGTGTGTGTGTATACTTTTAAACTTTACTCTTAACTCATAAATGCATATATATATATATATATATATATATATATATATATACTTTTAAACTTTACTCTTAACTCATAAATGCTGGTTTGTTTTTATAAGCAATGCCACCATACCCAGTGTGTTGTGTGTTGTTGTTGTTCTTGTTGTTAAACAATATTACACAAACAGAATTCAATAACATGTGGCTTTTGGCTTCTGCAGTTTTTACTCTGTATTGATGTGTGTGTGTGTGTGTGTGTGTGTGTGTGTGTGTGTGTGTGTGTGTTTGTCACAAGGTCTCTTGTAGGCCAAACTGACCTCAAACTCTATTTGTAGTTAAGGATGACTTTGAACTTCTGATCATCCTGTCTAATGTTTTGTGTTTGGTTCTAGAAGTCAGTCACAATACAGTAATTTAGCATTTCCTTCTTTCTTTTCTTTGTTTTTAAGCATTTATTTTTTTTCACTTTTGTCCCACTGGGTAAATAGTTATTTTTATGGAAAAATAAAACAACAACCAACATTCCCTGCTACTTGACTTCTTCTTCCTCCTCCTCCTTCTCCTCCTCCTCTTCTTCTTCCTCCTCTTTCTGTGCTGCTGTTGCTGAGCATGGAACTCAAGGTATCACATGTGACAGGCACTTGGTATCCTCAGCCCCTCCTGAGGAGATGCTGGAACTCTGAAATTATAAGTATGTATCTCCACTATGGTTTACACAGTGTTTGAGATCAAACCCAGGTCCTCATTCATGCTAGTCAATTATGATACCGTCTGAGCCACATGCCCAGCCTCTCCATAATTGTTTTGAGAGCCATTCATATTGTTTTTTTTTAAATATCAACTGTTTATTTCTTTGTGTGACTAAGTAGTGTTCCCTTGCATAGTTGTACCAAGTTCGTTGACACACTCAGCTCTTGACAGAATATTTGGGTTATTTCTAGTTAGGGACAACTCTGAACCAATGTTCCCAATGAAATGTCTTATGTATCTGTTTCCATTCTGTTGAATACTTTACATTTGAAAAGATGTATTGTCATTTATGAAAAGTTTAAAAGAGATTGTCCAGGAATGGCAAAATGGCTCATTGGGTAAAAATGCTTGTTACATAAGGCTCGCAATCCGAATTTAATTCCAGGAGCCCAAATTTTTAAAAAGCCAGCTTTGGTGACGTGAATGAGAAATCCCAGCAGCCCTAAGGTGAGATGCAAACCTGTGACAATGGAATCACCAAAAATAGTGTGAGTCAGCTAACCTGGAGTATGCCATGAAACAGGGTACTGATTCCCCACATGCAAGATGTGTCATGTGCAAGCCTGAACTCTCCCTCTCTCTCTCTCCCTCTCTCTGTCTCTCTCTCTCTCTCTCTCTCTCTCTCTCTCTCTCTCTCTCTCTGTCTGTCTCTCTCTCTCTCTCTCTTTCTCTCTCTCTCTGTCTCTCTCCTGCTGTGCATGCGTGTACACACACACACACACACACACACACACTGCAAACACAAATGAATAAAAAAAATAAGAAGAAATGATATAGTTTGTATCCCAACGAGTATAAGATTCAACTGCACCCAAGTGTGGCTGTGCACGCTTGTAATCCCGGCATTCAGGAGGAAGAGGAAAAATCATTATAACAAACTCTAGGCCAGCCTGATCTACATAGGAAATTCTAGTTGAGACTGGGCTGCAGGGTAAGATCTTGTCTCAAAAAAAGGAAAGAACCCAACAACAAAAATTATTCCTCTGTTGGAGTTGAGCATGGTAATACGTACATTACATGCATGCTTATGTGCTGAGTGTAATCCCAGCATTCTGGAGGTAGAGGCAGGAGAATCGTAAATTCAAGGTCATTCTCAGTGAGTTCAGGCTACAAAGTAAGACTATCACAATGAAATAAATAAATGGATAAGCGACCAGATTATTCTGGTACAAGCGAGTAAGTGGGTAAGACTAAGAAAAGGAACATCCAAGGACCAGCGACCACTAGGGCACATCTGTGAATGGTCAGGGTGCAACACTTATGTCCAAGTCTACACAAAATGGTAAGGTATCAGAGCAGAGAGATGCCACCACACAACTAGACAAAAAGAAAAGCATTGCCATAAGTGCAGGAATGCTGGGAAATGTTTACTGAACATTAAGCCTATTTCCTCATTTATCTGCTCATTCCTGCTCAGATTCATTAATCTGAGTTTTTTTTTTTTTTAATTTTTGGTTTGTTTTGAGACAAGAGTCTCATAATATTCCAAGCTGACCTCAAACATTTCAAACTTGCTATGTAACTGAAGATAATCTTCATTTTCTAATCTTCTTTCGTTGGGTATTTTAAATCCCTTTTATGAATGAAAAATTCTATTAAAATTGTTAGTCACACATAGGCATGAGCACACCATGTAATGTGTGTAGAGCTTCTTCCTTCTGCCTTTAAGTATGTCCCACAACTTGAACTCGGGTCTTCCTTTACCTCATGAGCCATCTCACCAATCCTCACTTTTTAAAAGCTACTTTTTAAATGTGACTTTCAAGTTAGGCACTATGGTTCACCCATGGAATTCTACCTAGCATTCAGGAGGCTGAAGCAAGAGGTCAACTGAATTTGAGGCCAGCCTGGGTGCACAGTGACTTCTGGAGTTACAAAGACCCTGTCTTAAAAACAAAACAAAATAAAAGTAGGCATTGTGGCTCATGCCTGCAGTCCTAACCCTTGGGACATGGAGGCAGGAGGATCAGGAGTTCTGTTCCTTGACTAAATGAGATACTATCTCTATAAACAATAACATATTTTTAAATGTAAAAATAGTGGCTTTTAGGGGTGATTTTTAAAACTCCTGTTATTATTATTATTATTATTATTATTATTATTATTATTATTATTATTTGTGTGTGTGCACATGTATGTTTGTGATGTATGTATGTGTGGTATATGGGCATGTTCATGTATGTGTAGAACCCAGGCATGGATGTTGGTGTTCTATTTTGCCACTCTTCTTTTATTCAATTGAATTGGGGTCTTTCACCAAACAGGGACCTAGGCTGTGGCCATGGCTGGAGTTATAGGCTCACACAACTAGGCTCAGCCCTTTACATTTGTTCTTGGAGATTATACTCAGGTATTATACTTGTACACCAAGCACTCTTAACAACTGAGCCATTTCCGTAGCATATATGTGATTTCTTTTTACAGATAGTGGAAGGAAAGGTTGCTAATGAGAAATATACATGTATTATAGTACACTTAAAAGCAAAAGTCAAAAGCTGAGGAAGTAACTCATTTGTTAGAGTGCTTGCTTAGCTACAGAGAAAGTCCTGGGTTCAATCCCTCAGCATGGTGGCACATGCCTGAAATCCTAGGAAAGAGAGAGAGAGAGAGAGAGAGAGAGAGAGAGAGAGAGAGAGAGAGAGAGAGTCAGGAGGATTGAAAATCAAGGTCATCTTCAGCTACATAGTGAGTTCAAGGCTGGCCTCAGTGACATGAAACCCTGTCTCAAAACAACAAGAAGACAACAAAAGTAGCAGTCAACTCTTAACCTTGCTCCTCAGTAAGGTTCTCTCCACGCAGGAGTAGGCTGGTAGCTGTGGGGTTTGGGGACATTTTCCTCAGGTCCTGTTCTTATAGGATATCATTGGGACCTTTCTTACTAGTGACACATGGACTGGTTTTAGCATTATAATAATATTTTTTTCAGGACAAAAGTAGAATTTATCCTGATTATTTGTGTATAAATCAACGAATGATGCTGGAATATCAATTGTGTGTGTGTGTGTGTGTGTGTGTGTGTGTGTGTATGTGTTTTGAGACAGGATTTTTTTTTACATAGCCATGGCTGTCCTGAAACTCATTCTATAGACCAGGTTAGTATCGAACTCAGAGATCTGCCTGCCTCTGCCTCCTGAATGCTGGAATTAAAGGTGTGTGCCACCATTACCTGGCCAATCATTGTTTTTATAGAAAAAAAAACAGTAGCAACCAAACACTCATCCCTAGAAAGTCTCCATAGCAGATAATTGGATTGTGTACTAACAGACAACCAGGCGACCTGGAGCTCTCTTCTGAATCTGACAAACTGCTGTGGCATCATATGAATAGAAACAGCATGATGTAAAATTTATCTCCCAACAGGAGCCAATTGGGACTAACCTGATTCTTCATGTTAATTTATCAAATGCTATTGTTCAAACCTGTAGATGTTTCTCTGTTGGCATATTGGTTTAAAACCCTGTTATTTAAATCCTGTGGTAGGTTTCTAATGCACACACACATACGCATACACATATACCTATAAATGAGTACACACATGTGTATGTGTGTATGTATGTGTGTATGTATAGTTTCATGTATTTCTAGACTGGCTTTGAGCTCACTGTGGAGCTAAAGATGACATTGAACTTCAGATAATCCTGCTTCTACTGATGCTTGGATAGACAGATACCATGCTAAGTTTTATGAGATGTTGAAGATTGAGTACAGGGCCTCACATACATTAGGCAAGTGAGAGCTGCATCCCCAGAACAAATGTTTCCATTGGTTATGAATTGGTACCAAATATTCTGAAGCTAATCAAGCACTTTGAGTTCTGGTAAATATAGGCGATGCAAAACTGTTACTTGATGAACCAGAAGGCAAAATACCTGTATCCTCTTGCTTGCCTGAGCTGAACTATGCCCCCTTAAGCTTACATGAAAAATAGATACTGAAGGAAACGAATTTGTAAGAAGAGTAAAACCAGAATGGTCAACTTCTACCTAAACATAGTTCACCCCAAAGCAGGGCAAGCAAATAAACAGCAGTCTGAACCATATGTGCCTCCCTTGTAAAGAGGACGTGAAACCAGAAGCTATGGAATCCTATGAGGTAAGCAGAAAATTCCTTTCTTTATTCTAAAACATTTAAGTAATTCATAATTAATACAAAATGCTAGATAAAAAGAGAAATTGGCTATCAATAAGTAAAAGCTCTTAAAACTCTCTACTAGAAACTACTAATAGCAATATAACTATGAACCTACCTATGTAGATGATCTAGTTATGTAAAAAAAAAAAGGGGAACAAAGATGTGTGTGGTTTCCTGTAATCCTAGCACTGAGAAACTGAGGCAGGTGGATTGCCCATGAATTTTAAATCAGCTTGGGTGAAATTATGAGTTTCATACCAGCCTAGGCTACAGAGTGAGACCCTGTCTCAGTAACATAAAAGTACACTAATTATATGTACTGTCCTGCAATACTGAAAATTGTTCTTTTAATTATGTTTGGGGGGGGCATGTTGAAGGGATCTTTTTGAAGATCTGTTGAAGTCAAAACTTCTCACTGGCCTGACACCTCATCAAGTAATTAGCCTCGCTGCCTGAAGACACTCAGTGTTACAGGTATATACCAGCACACTCAATTTTTAACACTTTTCTTTTATTAATTGAGAATTCAAATATGTATTTTGATCACATTCCCTCCAATTCTTAGCCATTTTTCTAACATGGGTTCTAAGGGCTGAACTCTTAGGACCTCATGTTTGCAAGGTAAGTACTTTACTGAGTGTTAGCTCTCCTGCTACCCCAGAGTCTAAGCTCATAACACTTGCAATGTTGCTTCTCACCTCATTCCCTTTGGTTGCACATCTAGGTTATTTTCAGTACTTCATTGTTTTAGCAGTCCAGATTAATTTAAACCTCTATCGTCTCAAAAGGGTGGTGGTAGAAGGGAGAGGCAGAAGGGTCATTGGCCTTTCAGGAAGAGCATTAAGGAGGGCATTCTTTTTCATCCAGGACCAGATCAGAACCTGTTTATTTTATTTTTTTTTTTTTTTTTTTTTTTTTTGGTTTTCGAGACAGGGTTTCTCTGTATAGCCCTGGCTGACCTGGAACTCACTCTGTAGACCAGGCTGGCCTCAAACTCAGAAATCCGCCTGCCTCTGCCTCCCAAGTGCTGGGATTCAAGGCGTGCGCCACCACCACCCAGCTGAAGCTGTTTATTCTTATGATAGAAGTTAGGGAGGTCCATAAAATCCCCACAGAGAGGGACTTTTCAGGTGTGTCCAGAAGGCATATGTGCAGTACTATAGGAGGAGATGCAAGGATTGCATGTCTTATCATAGTAGGTAATAACTCCATGGGAGAAAAGAATAGCCTAGTCATTGAAATGCTGCATAAAATTTCTACAGTCTGAACTTTGATCTACTGTGGACAACAACTTTAAGCAAGGAAGTGAGCAAGTAACTCACCCAGGGGATTGGGTGTGGTGGGAAACAGAGCAAAGGATGACTCACAAGATCAGCAGACAGAACAGGGCCAGTGGGGAGGAGGGAGAAGCCCTCAAGCAAAGCAGAGCAAGGCAGTTAGTTGCTCCTTGCTCTAGGTCCCAGGCACCACACTGACTGTGAACACAAGATCTTCTTTCCTTATGTCTGTATTTCATCATTATTGTGTAAGAAATTGTCCAATTCCTATCCTTTCACTGTAGAAAAAATTTAAAGTTCACATGTATTGAGAGAAAGTTGGTCAGCAGTGGTAGTTAATGCCTATATATGCCATGCAGGGAGCTGAGGTGGAAGGATTATTGAAAATTCAGGTTCAGACTGAGCTGTATAGTGAGTTTAAGGCTAGCCTGGGCTACATAGTGAGACCCTGTCTCAAAACCAAAAGAAGAAAAAGAAAGAAGAGGAAGTAAGTTTAAATCAACCATCACCTCCAGCTCTCTTAGTATGAATTTGTTCAAGAGTTTGTTCTTTCTACATAATTTGCTTGTTTTTATTCTAATTTTTATTTGCTTAATTTTATGACGGGGGTCTTGTGCAGCTTGCACTGCCACGCCCAGCTCTACTTAAGGTTGAAACAATGCTCTGTTTTATCGTCTGCCTGTCTCTGCCCAGTGATAAGAATTCTTATACTGACATTTCAACTATGGAAAATATAAAAATGGGATAAGGCTCAGTTGCTGGAGTGCTTGCCTAACGTATAGGAGACTCTGGGTTCAACCCCCAGAATAGAATACATGGAGAGTGATGGGATATAATGTATAATGCCAGATCTTGAAAGGCCAGAAAGTATCTGGAGTCCAAAATGTTAAATCAAGATGCTGCTTGTGGTGGTTAATATTAATTGCCAAATTGACACCTGGGAGACAGCCTCTGAGCACACCTGTGAGAGGTTGTGTAGATTAGGATTAATATCACAGAATGCCTCTAAGCAATTGTCTTGTAAGAAGACCTATCTTAACTGTGGGAAGAACTACTGCTTGGGCAGGGACCCTGGACTGTAAAATGGAGCATTAAGCAGAATCATATGTGTTTGTGACTCTCTCCTTTCTGGTTATGAATGTGATGGGACCAGTTGATTCAAGTTCCTACCACTTTGGCATCCCTGCCATAATGTACTATTACCTGGAATTGTGAACCTAATAATCCCCTTCTCCCTTAGGTTGCTCCTGTTAAGGTATTTTATCATAACAACAGAAAAGAAACATAGCTACTGTCATAATAGAGGGGATGAGCCACATCTTATATCCTGTCTAGTATCTTTCTTAAAGTGCTATGATCCTAGCCTGAAGCAGTAGATATTAGTGGACCTCGATAATCTTAGCCTGTACTCATTGTCCCCTTTGTTCACTGAATTCTTGATTTTTACCAAGTTGATCTTCCTTTCAGATGACCTCACTGAGACTTAAAAGAAACTGGCATTAATTAATTAATTGTGTGTGCTTTTGTTGTTGAACCCTGTGCTTTCAGAGAGCAGAGGACAACTTGAGTCGGTTCTCCACTTCTATGGTATGGGTCCTGAAGATTGAACTTGTATCATGAGGCTTGCTTACCAATCTTGCTCATCCAGTCTCATAAATCTTGAAGTGCTTGTGGAATCAAGCAAGAAGAAGAACCAGTGGGTGTGAGGTCTGATTTTCAACGTGAAAGCCCAAAGCATTCTTTCATAACTTTTGTGATTGCTGTCTGAATACTTCAGAGAAACTCCCTTTTTTAAAAGCCAAATGTCATTCACAATTGTGTTATTTGATTAAGTTTCAGGACTACTTTGTACAGTGTTGTGGAATTGACTTGTCAAGCCCAAGCCAAGCAAAAATCATTCAATCTCCACCTCCTCTCATATTGCTCTGAAAGAACATGTTTTTAGAACACAGTCATCACCATCCTCCCTTTCCTTCGGCTCTGATGTACTATGGAATATCAGAGAATCAAGCAGCATAGGTATGGGTAAAAGGGTCATAGGGCCAACGAACACATCTAGTTTATGGAACAAAGATTCATCAGTTCATTCAAACCAATGTTTCAATAGTGGAATTAGAAAGAGGCTTTTTAGACCGAAGGAGAGTTAGATGGTAGAATGCCTGCCTAACATGCTAGGGTCCCCGATTTCGACCTCAGTGTTATAAACACATTCCATGGTCAAAAAGAAAGAGACTGTGATGAGACAAGGCAAAACTTCAATCTTGATCAAGAGGCTGTGCTCAGAGGAATGAACACACAGAGACAGGAAGTGCGCTTGGTTTTATTCTAACACAGGTGGTATCTGTGTCATTTCCTCCTTGGCTGAGGTCTGACCTCAGAGTCTTACTTGATTGGCTAGTCTGTAAAGAATGTGTGCAGAGGAAATGAAGGAGGGAGGGGGAGAGGGCTGTTGCTCTAAGGGGAAAAGGGTCACTGCTCCGGGCCACCAAATTCCTGGAATGTAGCTGGGAGCTTTCATATGACCAAAGTATTACTGGATAGGAGGAGGATGAAAACTTTTGCATAAAAGTCATACAAGGCACAGAAGATATATATATATATATATATATATATATATATATATATATATATTCTTGTCTTACAACACAAGTTTTATAGTATTTGATGAGAAAAGCCTCATATCTAGTATTTCTTACACTAGTACCATCAAAACTAAATGAACATACAAATATCAAAAGGAGTGCATGTCCTTGCTAAACTCAGGTAAGATGCTATCAGAAGTCTAAGCTGATTGTACAGAGATTCAATGAGCTCAGAAGAGACGATGATATAGATAGAAGCAGGAGCCTCCTGTTATTTCCGATGGCTGCATTTACACAGTAAGCAAGCAGATAATGCAATTAGTCATGGCATTGATGGGGGTGTCTACGGTATTCCAGACCCCTTGTTGGGTACCAGGTATGTAGCACTTCATGAAACTCCCAAATACGTACAGGGTGGAAAGCTGAGGCTTTAAGTAAAAAAGCTAAAAAGATAGATAATAGAAGTCATCATGAAATGTGATGAAGAGTTTGAAATGGATTGACAATCTAGTCGGCAGAATGCTTCCTTGGCATGTGTGAATCCCTGGGTTTGATCCCTATGGCAGAATCAAACTGATTGTGGTGCTATATCTTTATACTTAGACCTTGGAAACAGGAAAAAGGATTACAAGTTCATGGTTGTCATTGGTTACATATGGAGTTTGAAGCCAGCCTTGGATTCCTGAGACCTGACTATGAATAAACAAGAAAGAAAGAAAGAAAGAAAGAAAGAAAGAAAGAAAGAAAGAAAGAAAGAAAGAAAGAAAGAAAGAAAGATGAGGCCTATAATACAGTAATGGGACTGAGTGAAATAACAAGTTCCAGGACAGCCTGGGCTACATAGGGAAATTATGTCTCAAAAGAAAAACAGAAAAACACAGAAATTAAGAGGGAGTAAGATTTTAAGTAGACATCTCTCCAAAGAAGCTTTTCGAGTAGCTAATACCCACATGAGAAGTTGTTCAACATAATGAGTCATTAGGGAAATGCAAATAAAAACCACACCCATAACAGTAATTCTCATTTAAACAAAGCACAAAAACCAGTGTTGGTGAGGGTATAGACAAACTGCAACTCAAATACAGTTTAATGTTTTGTGTTACTTCCTTTATTATTTTCTGTCTTATTATGTAGCCCAGGATAACCTTGATCTCACTATGTAGTCCAGGCTAGCCTGGAATTCAATGGGAATCTTCTTATCTCAGTCTCTTCTGTGCTTGGAGTAGAGGCATGAACCACATTGTGCTTACTTTTCACACACTGTTGTTGCTAAGAATATAAAACAGTAGAGCCACTTTCTAAAGCTGTTTGCCTGTGACTTAACTCAGTTAATTCTTCTCCTGGGAGTTACACCCAAGAGAAATGGAAACATGCATCTGCACAGAAACATCCGTACAAATGGTCACAGTGATATTATTTGTCATAGCCAAGAAGGGTATTGTAGGGGAAAGGGGCTTATTCTGGCCCACAATTCAAAGGTCCAGTATGTCATGGTGGGAAAGTCAAAGGGAGAGGAATATAAAGCATCTGGTCACATTGCATTCACAATCAGAAAGCAGAGTGATGTGTGCACCCTGCTCAGCTTGCTTTCTTTGTTTATATAATCCAGGATCTTTTGCCTAGGGAATAGACTTGCCTATAGTTAAATTGGGTCTTCCCACATTGATTAATGTACTCAAGATCACAAACACGCCTAGGCACCCATCTCCCAGTGATTCTAGATTCTGTTGGGTTATCAATTAACATTACTCATCACAATGAGGAAACAACCCCCATTAGTAACAGGTGAACAGTAAATAAAATGTGATAGATAATAGAGTGGAGTCATTAATATTCAGCTTTAAAAAGGAAGTACTAATTTCAATTATTACATGGGTTTACTTTGAAAGTGTTAGGCTAAGTGAAAGTAGCCTGTCACAGAAGATCACGAATTGTATGAGTTTCTTTACTAGAAATGTTTAGTGTTAGTTGTTAGAGGTCCAACCACAGTTCAGAACAGACCACTCCACCACTCCAGACCACATGGTTCCAAGGGGGAGGAGGTTTATTCCAAGGGGGAGGAGGTTTATTCAAGAGATAGGGCAAAGGTGGGGAGAAGAAGGTGGAAGGATAAGAGAGAAGTAGAGGCCAGCCATGACCACGTGGAGAGAGAGGAATGGGGGAGGGGACAGAAAGGCAAGAGGGTAAGAGAGTAAGAGGGTAAGAGAGTAAGAGATTAAGAGAGAGAGAGGAGGGGGCAAGCAGCCCTTTTTTATAGTGGATCAGGCCTACCTGGCGGTTGCCAGGTATCTGTGAAGGTGGAGTTTAGATAGAATACTAACATTCCCCCATTTTGGTTTAATTAAAAAGAAAAATTAGAAAGAGGTGACGGTGAAGCAGGAATAGGGTTGTCGTGATATCTGGCTACTTCCTGCTGGCATTGGGGGTGATGTGTCTCTAGGGGGAACACAGAAGAATGGATATGGGGGATATTTGTCCGGTCTTAGGAGAGTTGGCTGTTTCCTGCTGTCCAGGGTCTATGGAGCCATCTGAGGATAGGTCAGAAGGAACAGGTCCAGTAGAAGCAGCTGTGTATGTGACAGGAGATGGAGCATCTGGAGGTTGCTTCTCTGGAGCTGTTCTGGATGTGCCTGGGCTTGACAAGATGTAGGGAATAAGATTAAGTACATTTGGGGGAAAGAAAATTTTTCTAAGTTGTACATTTGAAACCCAGAGGTATCCCACCCTTTGGAATATGTAGTAAGTGGGAACTTTAGGCTGATGTACTTATCTGGATGGCATCTATTTGGTCCGTGAGAGGTAGATCTGAGTGGGTTTCCTGTAGCTTGTAAGTTTACAAAAGAGATAACAGCATGAGTTAATAACATGAGCAGTCTTTAAGATGAACCTTTGTTGGATCGTATAGTGGAATGTTTTATTAGAAGTAGGCAAGTTTATAGGAACTCAGATAATATTAGGACAGTGGCATAGCAAGAAGAGGAAATATGAAGCATTTAATTGATGGCAACTGAGTTTAGGTAATGAGGTAACAGATTACATCTGTGAAAGCTTAGCTGTCAATGTAGTCAGAAGTCTGAAAAGAGTAAACAATAATCTACCAATTATATATTATTTTTAAAAATGACAGAGTCCACTAGCTAACAGTTCCTGTGGTCTCCATAAAGTCAGTTTGGCTTCCAAGCGCAGAAGACGTAGGGCTTTTTCTCTGTGGAATGGATACATGTGACATGAGAAATGACTTACCTTGGTTTAGCCAAGTCATTTGACTCAGAGTATCCAGTTTAGTCCACTGCATTTGTTAGTGACTGTATCATCTCATACAATCCAGGCTGTATCTTCTAGGTGTCCAAGTCTTCTGAAACCATCTTGGGTCAACTGTTACAGGCTTTGGGAATTCTGTCAGCCATACTTAAATATAGTATTAGCAGATTTCTGACAAGATTGAGAGCCATAAGGATTAATTGTAACTGAATAGAATTTAATAGCAGTAGTAAAACTCTATTAAGACAGGATAGGAAAGAGTCTTAAGTAACTTTGTCAGGTTCTGTAGGCAGAGAAAAGTACATTCTTGTATTAGCAAAGAAACATTTGGCTAGGACCAGAATAAGAAAGCTGACAATAGTAGCATATGATCAAATGGCTGGCGGGTCGGGGCCATGAGCCACTGGTGCTGCAGGTCAGGTCCTTTGTGGTGGCAGGGCAAGACTTCCTACTAGCAGCCGGAAGTCACTGCCTGGTGCCTCTGGCAGCTAGAGTCTGCAGTGGGCAAGGAAAAGCAGGCACAAGTCCCCCCATATCACAGCTGTTCTTGTGGCAGAAGGCACTGCTAACACTCACTTTACAGGTCCCAGGCAGGGAGAGAGAGAGAGAGAGAGAGAGAGAGAGAGAGAGAGAGAGAGAGAGAGAGAGACTCACTCGATTGTGCGGGCAGCCAAGCCCTTTGCGTGGGTGGTTGCACACTTGGGAAAACAAATCTCAGAGAGGGTCCCTGGCAGAATGTAAAGGGTAGACCCAGAGCAGAGCTAAGGACCAGAGGGGAAGGGAGCATGCAGGGTTCCGGACCCGCTGCTTTTCAGGCAAACCAGCTGAACTAAATGGTCACAGTCGCCGCAAATGACGGAGGAGGGGAAGAGGCCTACATTAGCAGGTGGAGGACTGACCCCTGGGAGAGACAGACACTCTAGGTACTAGAGCTTGTAGCCAGTGCTCCTGAGAGAGAGAACAGTCTGTCCAGGCCTGGCCTGGGGTACTCATCTGTGAGAAAGAAACTCTCAAGAGGAAAGGGGAAGTGTCTCACCCAAGGGGAGCTCTAGAATGAGGGTCAGGGAAGAAAAGGGTTAGCTCTGAGCTCAAGAAATCTTTCTTGGGACCATGTGGATAGTTACTCTGATCAGTGGTGGGTGGCTAAAAAGTCCTGGGGTGGGGAACAGGCAGAACACATGGAGGGATTAGAGCGAAAGTAGATGAATGATTGGATATAGGGAACCTCTTTCCATTTACCAGACTGCTGTATGTATGTATGTATGTATGAAGACCCTTTAAAATGACTGGGTCTAGTGTGCCATTAGGTGGCCATTTTAAACCATTATCTAGAGGGTACCAAATCCAGACCTTATTGCAGAGATGTATCAATTTGGAAGGCCTCAAATCAGGTGTTAGTTTTAGAGATCTGAAGGTTTTAAAGAGACAACCCAGTGGGGTGTCTGGGGGTGCAGCTGAAGACAATGTAGCACCCATTGGGTGACATGGGGGGCTTATGGAGCTATCATATCAGTGCCCTGATAGAAAGGCTGTAAGAAGTCAGGCAACAGGCTAGATAATCAGGTCGTCATGAGATTACCTAGGGGCCTTTCGAACTCCTGGAGGTCGAGGAAAGCAGTTTAACCTGGTACCAGGATTTCTAGCAGCTGCAAGAGCTCAGAGCGGAGGAGGGAGACTGTAAACTGCTTTTGAGGGGGGAGTCACCCAGTGGCCAATGTCCTAAGTAGTAGTTCAGCTAGGAGGCCAGTCATAGGGACTGGGGCAGACAAATGCCAACACCTCTCAGCCCAGGGAAGGCTGGCCAGGCCTTATCTAGGCGTCTAGGGTCCCTCCCGCCAATTGTAATCTCCTTACCAATCAATATGCCAGTGTGTGTTTGCAGGCTTATGCAGTCTGGTATCAGGAAAATAGAACCTCGAGGTCTGTGTGGGCCTGTCTGGCTACCTAACCCACGTGGCAGAGTACCACGTGGTGGGCCACAGGCGTAGTTGGTCTGCAGCAGCAGTGGAAATTCACACAGTTGGTGTTGGCAGGTAGTAGCGATGGAGTTCACGTGGCATAGAGGCGATGGCGGGCGGTGATGGAGGCGGGCCATGTGGTGTTGGTCCTGCCTGGTTACAGCAGCTAGCGGCTGCAGCAGCCAGCAGCACGGAGGTTCCCCAAGTATTCGAACCCAGCCCATGCACCAGTGTTAGTTGTGAGAAGTCTTACCACAATTCAGAACAGACCACTCCAGACCACACGGTTCCAAGGGGGAGGAGGTTTATTCAGGAGATAGGGCAAATGTGGGGAGAAGAAGGTGGAAGGATAAGAGAGAAGAGAAGTAGAGGCCACGACCACGTGGAGAGAGAGGAAGAGGGGGGAGGGGACAGAGAGGCAAGAGGGTAAGAGAGTAAGAGATTAAGAGAGAGAGAGGAGGGGCAAAGCAGCCCCTTTTATAGTGGATGAAGCCTAGCTGGCGGTTGCCAGGTAACTGTGGGGAGGAGCATACCTGGCTGTTGCCAGGTAACTGTGGAGGTGGAGTTTAGACAGAATACTAACATCTAGAATAGCTGAAACCAGAACCAGAATGTACCTGAGAGATTGCAAGGTACTGAGGGGATAGTGACTATTAACAGGTATAGGTTTCCTTTGGAGTGAAGAAAATGTTTCAAAGCTAGCCGTCATGATGTTTGCATGTGTTAGTCAACATGTTAGCTATATTTATTTATTTATAGATCAGGTTGGCCTCCAATTTACAGGCCTTTCCCTCCCAAGTGCTGGGATTAAAACTGGGTGTCATTGCATCATGAAATATGCACTTTTAAAAGAATTGGAGCTAAACATTGTGATCCAGGTACCTGCTCCCACCACTCAGGAGGCCAAGAAGAAGATCAGGAGGAGTTTAAGGTCAGACTTCGCTATATGGTCAGTTTATGGCTAGGTTTATGGCTAAATCTAAATTTAAAAACCTATATGGTCAGTTTATGGCTATGGTTTATGGTCAGTTTATGGCTATGGTTTATGGCTAAATCTAAATTTAAAAACCAAAAAGGCCCAATAAAAGACATTAATTTAAATATTTGGCTTGATAAGCCCTTAGAAATAGTGATCACAGAGTGATCACGGGACTCTGTTTATTGTCCTGTGTGTTCTTTGACTATCTAGGTTTATTGTCTTGCTTGTTCCTTGACTATTTTCATCTATTGTATTGCTAGTTCCTCAGCCTAGAACTGACTTTAATACTTGCATGTTGTCTAAACGAGAAAAGGAGGAGGAGGGACGGGATAGGAGATTAATGGGCAGGGGGATAGGGAAAAGGGATAACATCTGAAATGTAAATAAATAAAATAGCGAATAAAAAAGGATTAAACTAAAAAATTACTGAAGTTTTATTATCTTGTAGCTTCTTATTGCTTTTTTGTGAATAAAATTAAAGCATCAAAATACTTGTGAATTGGGCTGGAGAGATGGCTCAGTGGTTAAGAGCACTGACTGCTCTTCCAGAGGTCCTGAGTTCAATTCCCAGCAACCACATGGTGGCTCACAACCATCTGTTATGGGATCTAATGCCTCTTCTGATGTATCTGGAGACAGCTACAATGAACGCATATAAATAAAATAAATACATCTTAAAAAAATACTTGTGAGTTAAGAGACTGATAAAATGTATTATCAAAGTAATTTTAATCTTTTACTTTTTAAATCTTGAATGTATTCACTTACTTTTATAGGATGTAAGTTGAGAACCAAAGGGTTTTATTAATCCATTCAATAATGTACTGGCATCATACTCAGATTTGGGTTTAATTGCTGTGGAGGTTTGAATATACTCGGCTCAAGGGGTGGCACTATTAAGAGGTGTAGCCTTGTTGCAGTAGGTGGGGCTTTGTTGGAGGGAGTGTGTCACTGTGGGCATGGTCTTTAAGACCCTCTTCCTAGCTGCCTGGAAGCCAGTATTCTATTGGCCTTCAGGTGAAGATGTAGAACTCTTAGCTCCCCCTACACCATGCTTGCCTGGACAGTGCGGTGTTCCTGCCTTGATGATACTGGACTGAACCTCTGAACCTGTAAGCCAGCATCAATTAAATATCCTTATTATAAGATTTGCTTTGGTCATGGTGTCTGTTCACAGCAGTAAAAGTCTAAGAAAATTGCGTTCACGAGAAGGAATCTGGCTATGGTGATACATACCTATAATCCCAGTACTCAGAAGATTTAAAAGCAAATGACTCAGGAGTTCAAGGGAAGTCAGTAGTCTTGTCTACTTGAGACCCTGTCAAATAAAAAATAAAAAGTTTAAAAGAAAATAAAAGTAGGAGGTTTAAAATTAAATCAGAGTCAATTAATTAAAGCCAATGATACCAATCAGGTCTTGCTTTTACCTTGAGAAATCTGTGACAGTCTTGCACCAAGACGGTTGGCATGTAGTTTGCCGCTGAATGCCTTGTAGGGAAGCTCATGATTTTAATGGGTGCTGACATACAAAGCCTTCTGCAGTTGATTTCTAATCACATCACATTCTGAAGTTCAGTACAGTGGGGAAGGGGCTGGAGAGAGAGCTCAGAAGTTCCAAGTGCTTACTCAGCAGTTCAGAGTGCCTTCTGTTCTTGTAAAGGACCTAGGTTCAGTTTCCAGCTACCACAAAGGTTGTTCCTAAACATCTGTAGCTTCACTTGCAAGAGAATCAGACTTCTGATCTCTGTGTGCACCAGGCACACAAATGCTGCTCAGACATACGCATAGGCAAAACATTCATACAGGTAAACTCAAATAAGTAAATCTTAAAAGAAAGAATTCAGGGTATTCCTACTGCTGCTCCCCTTTTGTAGCTGTCTGGCTTGTTTATATGACCCCTTAGGAGTCGCGTGTACTTTCAAAAGCATTCCACAGTTCATAAGTTCATATATATATATATATTGGAGATGTTACCTCAGTCTACAGAGAACAGGAATTTGTAGAGATCACTATAGAGACAATGGGGGGGGGGGTTGAATACTATATGCCCATCCTTCTCCCCTCATCTTCCACTCTAAATTGGAAGTAAAAATAGGCTTTACCTTTTCTCTTTAGAATGCCACCCCTGGTTGCCTGCCTTCCAGTAAGGATGGGCCCAGTAAATTCTGGCCTCACACTAAATCCCACCTAACTGCCTAGATTTATATAGTTTTTCCATAATGCTTTTTATATTTTTTCAAAGACTTTATGTTTCTAAAAAAAGAGAGAAGATAAATATTTCATGACATTTGAAAATTATTTCGAAGTAAAACGCCAGTGTCCACAAATAAAGTTTTGTTGTAACATAGGCAGACATAATCATATTATATTGCTTGGGGTGGTGTCCCTCAACCCAAAAAGAAAATAGAATTTAGTCTTCAATCCCTTCTTCTTATAGATTCTGGTGGCTACCAATCTGCTGCCAGTTTTTGTGAATTTGTAGATTCTAGAAATGTCATGTACAAGGAATCATGAAATACATGACCTATGATGACGGGCTTCTTTCACAAAGCTTCATGTTTTTAAAATTTACCCATATTATATTGTATATTGGTACTTGTTTCCTATTGATGGCCAAGTAATCTTCTATTGTAAGCACATATATCATATCTATTTATTCACTCATCTGCTGAAGGACTTTTTTTTTTTAACTTTTGGCTATTATAAACAATGTTATTATCGACACATGCTTGCATATCATTGTCTACAATAGCATTGTTCATTTTTAAATAATAAAGAAACTGTGAAAGAATAAACAATTAGTATAAAATCCTATCAGCTAATAAAACATTTTGACTACAGGAGTACATTAAATGCTTTGAAAATGGTTTTTGGATTCTGTATTTTTTTATTTGTTTCTTTTTGTTTAATTTTGAAACAAGGTCTCCTGTAGCCCTGACTGGACTCCAACTTAGTATGTAACCAAGAATGACTTCAACTTTGTTGATTGATTTATTGATTGATTGATTGATTTTTGACTGATTGACTGACTGATTGATTTTTGCGAGAGATAGTCTCTCACTGAAACTTGAGCTTGCTGTTTTGGCTAGATTGACTGGCCAGTGAACTATACTGGCTCTGCCCATCACTTCCTCCCAATTTTCCATTATAACACTGTGTCTGGTTTTTGAAAGGAAATCATGATTCTAACTTTGATCTTTATGCTTATTCAGGAGGTATTTTACCCAGTGAGCCATCTTCCTAGCCTGCAGAATGATAATGTCCTGGGGCAGAACTAGGTAAGCAAGCTTATAATCTCAGTGTCTGGGAGATGGAAAAAAGAAGGATTAAGTTCAAGGTCATCTTCAGTCACAAATGTCTAAAGCTAGCATGAGACACACAAGACCCTGTCTTGAAAACATACACACACACACACACACACACACACACACACACACACACACAAACGCACAAACTTAGCCACTTAGCCAATGAACCATGTCTCTGGCAGGCCAAAGATGAAACACTCTTGCTTTGTAGCTCTGATCTGGCTCATAATGCAGTCCATGAGTGGACTTATACAGGAATGCCTCTACATGTCTGCACATAGATAGTTGGTTTAGCAAGTTCCACATCAGACACTGCAAGACTTTCAAAAAAAAAAAAAAAAACCACCACCAACAACAACAAAAATAGAAACAAAGAAAGGAGGGAGGGAGGGAGGGAAGAAAAGGAAAGGAAAGGAAAGGAAAGGAAAGGAAAGGAAAGAAAAGAAAAGGAAAGAAAGGAAGGGAAAGGGAGAGAACAAAACAAAATAACAACTCCTTAAAACGTATATAGTAAGAATGTATCTCAAAAGAAGCACAGGGCTGGGGAGGATGGTTCAGTGTGTACAAAGTGCTAGCTGCATAAGCCAAAGCACAAACTCAATCCCTAGAATGTACCCAGATAGAAGCCACTAGCGGTAGAGCCCCTCTGTCACCCTAGCATCTCCTAGTAAAATGTATTTGTGTGTGTCTGTGTGTGTGTGTGTGTGTGTGAGTGTGTGTTATATGATGTAAATGTGTGAGAGATGTCATACACAATCCATGGTGAGAGAGGAGATGAGAAGACAACTTTTAGGTAACTCCTCCCACTATGGGTTTTAGGACTCAAACCTAAGTCCCCAGCTGCTTGATTCCACTGAGCCATCACACTGGTCCAATGTTCTGTTTCTCACCATAGCCTTTAAGTGTTCTCTTTCCACTCTTCTTTCTCTACAAAAGCCAGAACAAGCCCATCTGCTCTAGATACCCAACCAGCTTATTTCCTGGCATGGTTCATACCTAAGATTGCTTCACAAAGCCAAATTGTTTATTGCCATTTACAATGTCTCCTTGAAACATGGCATACAATTGCATAATCACGTCACTCTAAGCTGCTTTATTGGAAGGCCTCTGACTAGGACTGTTGAGCTAACCATTTTCCCAGAGGATCCATATCCTGGGAAACTTCTCATAGCCACTTCGAAACAAGGAACAAATCCAGAAGTGGCTAGCTCCTCCACCCAGCTGTTCACATCATTTTTTTTCTAGACTGTTTTAATGAAAGGCAGGCTAGGGAAAGTGCTACACTTGGCTAGATTTATTTTGAAAGACATCACAGTTGGGCGTTTGCTAAAGGTTGGTGGCAAGCCAGAAGATCCAGAAGATCTAAAGTCCCTGATGAGCTTTTTGGCCACACTATGATTTCTTCTTGAATTTAAAGCCTACTCACTCTTATCATAGGCACATTCTGGGGCCTCTGCTCCTTGCTTATACTGAAAAGGGCAGTGTAGGGTTGAGGCTTATCTGTAAGGTGTTCATTTTTCCTTGAGCCCCCATAAAGTTATATCTCCCTAGCAATCAAATTATGATGACATGTTTAGCAGGCTACCACAAAAGCATTCTGTTTTCTTTAAAGCTCATTTCTTGGGGGTGCTGGAGACATGGCTCAATTCTTAAATGGCTTTTCTGGGCACTTCAGAGAGAACACAGACATACATACAGGTAACCACTCATGGATAAAATAAAACTAAACAAAATCTTTAAAAAATATTAGCTAGATCCCGCTAACCCCCTAGAACATAGATTAGTTCTATTGGAAAGGATCTACAATGAAATTTACTAGTTTTCATTAGAATGTAGAAGTGATGTGTTTGCTATCTTTCTTTATTTGGGATGTTTCCTGAGCAATGGCTTTTGTGGGGGTTCTTTAACCTCTTGATGGTACTGTCATCATCTTTAGATTGAATAAGCTCCATCATTGACTATGGAAATGAAATGACTTAAAACTTGGATCATTGTCTAGGAAATAGGAGACATTCAACTGCTAATTCTTTTACTTTATTCTTTTTAAATATGCCAGCTACAAACAAGATGGAAGACAAATTATTATTATTATTATTATTATTATTATTATTACTATTACTATTACTATTAATGAGAGGCCATGCTTTCACCATGTGTGGACGTCAGAGGACAGTTTGGAGGAGCTGGAGCCGATTCTCTTCTTCCAGCAAGTAGGTCCCAGGGATTGAATTTAAGCTTGTGAAGCAAGTGCTTTACCCACAGAATCATCTTGACACCCCGAGAAACAGACGTCTTAGGATATTAATCCCCTGTCTTCCTAGGGATTGCCAGCTCTCTGAAATGAAGCTCAGTTTAAAAAAAAAAAATCCAGCTTCTTTTTCTGTTCATTGGTGTCTATCCGTGACAGATGCCAAAGAGCTCTGGTTATAACAGTAAAGACTACTAGGAATGACAGTGTTCCCAGAGTCTAGGTAAAATATATTGTAGCCTCTTGAATATCCTTGAGTCTCATTCTTCTCCCCTATAAATTATTTACTCTCCCTTTAAATTGCATACATAATTAACTCACATCCATCTATTGCTAACTTATTTTAGTAGATGCAATTACCTGTCTTACAAAGAGTGGAGAGGGCAGTGCCTTTTTCCTTATTAAAATTATTTTGTGTCTCATCATTTTCCTTATCATTGTTCCACTAGACCAGGTCAGAGGAACGTTACAGGAAAATATGTCTTCCAAACCATGTTAAGGTTTGGGGACATAACTCATTTGGCTGGGTGCTTGTCTTGCATTCATGAAGCTCTAAGCTCAATGCACAGCACTATATAAGTTGGATGTGACGACATGAGCCTGTAATGGCAGCATTCAGTGCATGGAGACTGGAGGGCCCGCAGTTCAAAGCCAGCTCTGGCTACATTCTAAATTCAAAGTCATCATGGGCTTTATGAGTCTATTCTTCAAAACATGTCTAAAAGTCTTTAAAGAAGAGGATATCACATTTACTTATCACCATGGTTGCTCAGGTGGTATAGTCTTGTGCCTATCCACATTTCATTTGCAGCTTAGATTCTAAAACTTTTTCCGGCTTAACCTCTTCGCCTTGGAGCCTGAAAGCAAATTGACTAATGGGGAACGTTTACCATCAGAGGATTTGGTTTCTGAAACTTGAAAAGAAGGATGGTGGTGTTTTTCTTATTATCACTTAGCTCCGTATTTTGATGCTATATTTTGTCCCCTTGAAGATTTCATTGCGCCTCAATAAACCAGAAATTTTACTGCTATGTTCTACACTCCACAAATCCCAGGTGTCTTAGTTACTTTCCTATTGCTATGAAAAGACAGGCAGAGAGAGAGAGAGAGAGAGAGAGAGAGAGAGAGACAGAGAGAGACAGAGAGAGACAGAGAGAGATAGAGAGACAGAAAGACACAGAGAAAGACACAGAGAGAAAGATACAGAGACAGAGACAGGGAGAGACAGACACAGAGAAAGACAGAGAGAGAGAGAGAGACAGAGAGAGACAGAGAGAGACAGAGAGAGACAGAGAGAACCACCTGCCTCCTCTTCCTCATTATCTTCCTCCTCCACCTTCTCCTTCCTCCATCTCTTAAGACAGAATTTCGTGCTGCAGCCCTGGGTGGCCTGGACCTTGCAGTGATCTTCCTGCTTCAGATTCTTGAGTACTGGAATTATAAGTATGCACCACTATGTCTGACTTCAAGGACATTTCATTTAGATCACATTTAGATAGGATGTTCTATCCTCCGCAGAGATTTTCTGTATTAAAAAATTCATAATTTAATGTAACTTGGAATTGTGTTTTCCAGAGATTTCCACTAATGTTTTTAAAGGCAAAAATGAGAAGGCCTGAGTCCCTGACAGAATTCAGGCAATACGGAAAGCCATACAAGATGCATGGTATTCACAGCCAGATAAAACAGAACCCAAGCCATGGGCTACCCTTTCCTCTGCTCTGGAAGCTTAATAGCTGAGGAAAATGAGCGCTTCATTCTAGAACATTCAGACTGAGCTCCATTGTGAAGGCTAACCTAGTACCTGTCCTTCCACGTGATTTTAAGAGCCCTGCAGTATTCATTCATCTGTAATTCTATGTTTACTTGTCACTTCCAACATTCAACATTCCTCTCTCCTTTAGCTTGTGTCTATGTGTTTATGCTGCTTTGCATCTCTGGCTGGCCTAGAACGTACTACATAGTCCAGGCTGTCCCCTGTTTCAAGAGTCCTAGGTTTCCAAGTATGTGCCATCATTTCTGCCTTATCCTTGACTATTCTTAAAGAGTCCTTTAATTTTAAGTAGTAGGTAGTTGATACCTATTCTTATTTCCATAAAACTGAGTTTCACAGTATTTGTCCTGTTGATTTTTTAATTGTATTATTATATGTATTAGCACTTTGCTTGCATATATGTCTATGCTCCACATGTAAGTCTGTGAACCACGTGCACACCTGATACACAAGAAGGACAGAGACGACATAAGATCACCTGGAGCTGGAACTACATACAATTGTGAGCTACCCACCATGTATGTGCTAGGAATTGAATGTGGCCCTTCTGGAAGAGAAGCCAGTATTCTTAACCATTGAACCATCTCCCCAGCCCAATATATGGAGAAGGAGGTAATGTTTTCGTCATTTAATTATTTTCTTTTCAGACTAGGTCTTTTGTAGGCCAGGCTGGGCTTGAATTCACTTTGTAGCTGAGGACAAGGTTCCTGATCCTCCTGCCTCCACTTCCCACATGCTGCTAGGATTACATGTAAGCACTGTCATACTCAGTTTATTCTGTTGATTTTTGGAGCCAAATAATTGTTTTGACGAGAGCTGTTCTGGGCACTGCAGGATGTTGGCAGCATCCTTACACTTCTAGATAAGAACAACACACTGAAAAATATTGAAAATGCCTCCAGACATTGTGAACTATCTCTTAAGCCTCAGCATTCACTTTTATAGAGCAATATGGGTGGCTCCCAGTTTATGAAGGATAATTCCTTTACATAGTCAATTTAGCAGATGCTATCCTGCAAAAAAAATTTATAGATAGGTTCATGTGTAGCCTAGGCTGCCCTCAAACTTTGGCTCCTCTTGCCATCTCCCAAGTGCTAAATTTATAGGGGTGCACCACCAGGTCCTTAAAATTTTTAATTTGAATGTCTTCCCAGGTCAGTGATATATGTATGAACTTCTAGTGTGAGGCTATACATTAGAAACAACGACTACCACCCAGTGCGTTGTGTTGCTAAACCCAGCAGCTGCTATGCTATGCGTATGTAATGTGTCTGGTTGTTTGAGACAGCATTTCACTCTGTAACTTTAGCTGAGCTCAAATTCTGTAGACCACACTGGCCTTGAACTTTCACTCCACCTTCTACATCTGTTCAAATGCTGAGATTTCGGACAGGATCCTCTGTGTTCAGTTGCTGTAATTCATTTTTTCTACTTTGTGTGTGTGTGTGCGCGCGCGTGCGTGTGTGTGTGTGTGTGTGTGTGTGTGTGTGTGTGTGTGTGTGTGTGTCTGTATTATGTTTGGATTATTTACTTTTAACAAAAAATTTTTATATGATAACATAATTACAACAGATCTCCTTTGCCTTTCCTGTCTCCAAACCCTCTCATATACCTCTTCCCTGCTCTCCCTCAAATTCATGGACTCTGTCTTCACTAATTGTTATTGCATACATATACTGATTTGCATATACTCATATATTCCTAAATATATCCTGATCAGTACTTATAATATTACTTGTATATATGTTTTCAGGGCTCACTCCTTGGCACTACACAAGCAATTGCTTTGCCATTCCCTAAGGAAGACAAAGTGGTGCTATGAATTTGCTTCACCCAGAGAGTGGCACAATTAGAAGGTGTGGCCTTCTTGGAGTAGGTGTGGACTTGTTGGAGGAAGTATAAGCAACATTCCTCCATGGCCTCTCCATCACCTCCTGCCTCCAGGTTCCTGCCCTGCTTGAGTTCCTGTCCTGACTTCCTTTGGTGATATATAGCAATGGGAAGATATAAGCTGAAAAAAAAAAAACCTTTCTTCCCCGCCTCGATTTTTTGGTCTTGATGTTTCATTGCAATAGAAACCCCAAGCCAGCCCTCCTCTCCTGTCCCCAGTTTTACTTAGTAATGTTTAGTTCTTTGTGTAGGGCTTAGGCTTTGTGGGCTTTTCCCTATGCAGTTTGGTATGGTCATTTGGTATCATTCTTGTTCATTCAGCTCATGCTTAGGTAGTTATATTGGTGAGACTTTATGAATGTTGCTTTTGATGTTACTAGGAGACACAATCTTGCACAAACTCCCTGACCCTCTGGCTCTTACAGTCTTTCTGCCCCATTTGCTGTGATGTTATCCATGCAGGAGTGTTGTTGTAAATGCATTTATTGCAACTGAACTCCATGACTCTGCATTATGATTGTGGTTTTCTGCTGTTTCAAAGTGAAGCTTCCTTGAAAAGGGACTAATGTCATAGTTATCTGTGGGTATAAGGACAAATGATTTTTGTCCTTATATGCACAGATAACTATGACATTCATCCTAACAAATAGAGTTTTGTTAGGGATTTGAGACAGGGTGATATGTAGCCAGAAAGACATGGAACTTTCGATCCTCCTTCTTCCATCTCTCAAGCACTAGGCTTATAGCTTTGTACCACCACATTGGCTTTTATGCAGTGTGCCGCGCCAACCCTGACCAGCAGGAATTAAGACACGGAACAACCGGTTCCTTCTCACAGCAGTTTACTCAGGATGCTTAGCAGTTGGTAGTCAAGATGGCGAGCCCGCGATCCCTTCCCTGGCGCAGCTTATAAACCCTGCCAGGAGCCCACGAACTCATGCCACATGCACCATACAACTGAGGTCACTAAACAGCAAAACAAGCTATGTGGGATAAACAATATATTTATCTGAGTGTGCTCCAGCTGTTATAGGCTTTTGAAAACCAAGTCTTTCATCAGGGTATATGGTTCCAGATGGCTGCAAAGTTGATCTAGCCGCTTTCTGCTAAAGTCGGCTCCCAACAATGCAGTGCTAGAGGTTGAGCCTAGGGCTTCAAGGAACCTGAGAAAACTCTTTCCCAAATGAGCTACATCCTCAGACCAACTACTAATGCTTTAAATTTGGCATAAACCTGGGTTCAATGGCTTTATTCACATAGTCCTTACTCTTACGCATAGTCCCCAAATACCAAGCATTAAAATATCTGGAAGTTTACATAATTGTGGCTGCTCTGCTTTTTCTATTTTAGAAGGTGGCACCAGTATTTCACCAAGGCAGATACCACATTCTGCTTTAAGTCTGTATCTTTAAAATCTCATTGAAATAAATTAAGTTTCTTTTCTTTTTCTTTTTTTAGTATGTCTAGGAAGTCAGTTTACTCATGGTTACTCTAAATAATGTGGAATGAATTACTTCAATTTGCAATCCAATCTAAAACTGAGCACAACTAACTGTTGTACTCAATGGTAACTCCAACATGGCAGGGAGGTGGGGAGGCTAGAGAATTACTGTAAATTTGAGGCCTGTCTTGAGTATAGAGAAGGGAAGGAAGGAAGACGAAGAGGAGAAGGAGACAGGGTAAGAGAAGGAAGAGGAGAAACGGGGCCAGGGAGAGGGAAGGAGAGAAACCATGTATGGTGGTACTTAGATGTAATTCTGTAGTTACAGCACCCAGGAGGTAGAGACAGGAGAATCAAGAGTAAAGGTTGACCCTCCACTACACAATGAGTTTGAGGCCAGACGGGTACACAAGGGACCCTGTTGCAAAACAAAAGAAATCTAATTTACTAGTTACTACCTGAATGATCTTAAGGGACTTGCTTAAATTCTCCATATCTTCCCAGTGAATAATAGCCCAATTAATCTAAATCATAGCTTAGAAAAATAATAATTCCCCATGCCCAAAAGAATTGTTTGGAAAGATGATATCTCACTCAACATTTACTTTAATTTTCTAAAATTCTGTGTGCATGAGTTCGCACCTACCAACAAAATAGTTGGTAGGTGTAGTACACACACATGTGCTTGGTGTCTGAGGAAGCCAGGAGATGATGTTGGATACTTCGGAACTGGAGATTTTAGAAGGGGAATCAATCCTGAGTCCTCTGCAAGAGCAACAAGTACCCTTTACTGTTGAAGCATCTTAGAATGGTTCCCTGCACAGAGCAAACAGAGATAAGACCTTTGGCTCAAGGCTGTGAAGTATGGGGATTTTCAAGAGGTCTCCAAATGTAAGAATATTTATTTAGAAATACTTCGAAGCCTTAGAATTCTCCTTCCAAAGGGATCAGACTAGATCCCATGGAAATGTGCAAAACACCTCCATATCTCTATCCCAGCAGGTAAATTGTATGCATATAATTGACACTGTAAGTCTCTGCTCTTAAGACTTGAGCAGGTATAGGGGTAAACAACTGTAAATGTCCGTACTCAAGAGGTGGAGATAGGTGAATCAGAATTTCAAGGCCAGCCTAGCCTGCATTAGTGTGAGGCTAACTTGAGGCCCCATCTCAAAAGTCTAAAACTATTAAGAACAAATAAATAAAATAAGACTCAATCTCCAATAAATGTAATTCGTGCTTATAATACCAGCACTTGGTAGGCGGAGCTGAAACAGAAGGAATGTAAGTTCAAGACTAGCTTGAACTGCGTAACAAAATCCTGTCTCAAACAGAAAATAGTCTCAGGCCAATGAGATGCCTCAGAAGGGAAGGGTGTTTGTCACTAAGCCTGGAAACCTCAGTTGTATTCTAGAATCCATTTGATGGAAGAAGACCTTGGCGATCTCAAGTTGTCCTCTGACCATCGCATGCTCTCCCTGGTGTATGCACACGCTCTCCTTCCTCTTGAAGTAAACACGTAATTGGCACACTTAAAGCTCTTAGCTTTCCTTTAGTTTCGATTTCTTCTATTTTTGTTTTTCAGTCCTGGAAATGGAATCTAGGACCTCTTGCTTGGCAGACAAGTTCCCCTCCATCACTGAACTCTTCACCCCTAGCTCTCAACTCTATTTTAGAAGAAATACAATGATGAAAATAAATTCTCACCCATGATTCTATAGGTAACAAATGGAACTTATAGAACTCATTGGGACTCTCTCTTTCTCCCCGCCCCGCCCTCCCCCCACACAGATGTGAAAGTAGAACCAGGTGTAGTCAGGAATAGGAAAGAGATTAAGGGGAGTGGCAAAGGGATAAATATAATCAACATATGGGCATACATGAAAATACCATAATAACAATTATTATTATATATAATTAATATATTTTCATAAAACACTTAGAATTAAAAAAAGAAATAGAATGAATCTGAGAAGATAAAACGTTATCAGTCATGGTGCCTATTGTTTTAGTGAATGGTTGACATTCAACGAGGGGAAACAAGGTCTGGCTGTCGTTCTCCACAGCACAGGCTGGTTTATGTGCACTGAGATATTGAGTCTGTAGTCAATAAGGAACTATTTATTTGTTTGTTTTCCTTCTCTTTTTGTGTTTTCTTATCTTGTCGTACTTTTGTTGTGAGTTCAGGATGTTTTGAGACTGTTATCTGTTATAATGGTTTCCTCTGTTGACATGCCTCAATACTGTATTTTATTTCTATTACTTTCTCCAGCTAGCATTCAACATCATGGGCCTCACTATGATATTTTCACACTCAGTACTATGTTTTAAGTGCTAGCTTAAAGAAAGAACTTTAGGACAAAAATTCTACTTTTCTTTCTTAGGAAATCTGTCATCTCTGGTTGAAAATGTTTGATTTCAGATGGTACGTCATGTATTCCAAGCCGGTCTCAAACTCACCTCACAGTTGAAGATGACCTTGAACTTTTGATTCTCATGATAACTCCATCTCCAGTGTGCAGAAGCTAAAGCATACACTACGCTTTCTGGTTTGTGCAGTACTAGGGATTGAAACTGGGGCTTTGGGCATGGTAGGCGAGACCCCTATCAACTGAGCTATATAGATAGCCTCAGCCATTTGTGAGAGTGTGAATTCTCTTTGTTTTAGTTTCTTCATCTAAGCTAAGGCTGATGTTCGTACTCTCATCTAAGAGTTGTAGCGACATTGAGGAAAGTTTGGCAGAAATTAGCAGAGCAAGACTAGACACAGAGTTACTACTGACATTAGCCATTATCCTTCATGAGATCTCCAAACCATGGTGTAGGAAACATTTTTTTTCAAGCAATTCCATGTTCATAATTGCTTTTAATTTAATTTGTTTGTTTTGAGATGTGTTCTCAAGTAACCCCAGCTGTGTTTTAACTTTTTTTGTGACTCAGGCTGGCCTTGAATTCCTTATTGCTCTGCCTCTGCTCCCTTCCTGTAAGGATGGCAGGTGTGAGACATCGCACCTGAGTGTTGCTATCTTATTCTCAATGAGAGCACTGTCCAAAAAGCAAGAGAGGTGATGGCAGTGGACTTGAACATGATATCTCTGGAAGTTTGTGCCTTCCTGAAATTCATGTGTTGAAATACATGTGATGATACTGCAGATGGGAGCTTCCTGGAGACATTAGATAATGTAGCCCTCCTGAAAGTACTCTTAGAAAGGAAACAGTACCCCTTTTCCACTCCTTCCTTATGAGTTAGTATAAGAAATCAGTACCCTGCGCACTGGAAGCCTCCAGAACTGTGACAAATTGTTCACATTGCTTGGTCTGGGGCATTTTTGTTGCAGCAGCTCAAATTGACCAAGATAGCAAATTTAGCCCTGCATTAGAGACAAGAAGATGAACATTTCGCTCATGGACACCAAAGAATTACCACTGGCAATTGTGTACTTGGATTTCTAGGAGCCCAAGTCTAGCAGACTTTCTTAAACTAATGCCTCTCAAAAAACAAGCAATACTCAGGTAACCTGTGAATCGTGTTAAAATTTAGATTCTAGGGATAGAAAGATGGCTTAGCAATTAAGTGTATTTATTTCTCTTCTGTAGGACCCAAGTCCAGTTAGTAGCACCTACACTGCCAGGATGCTCACAACTGTCTGCAACTCCATTTTCAGGGAATCCAGTATATTCATCATTTTTGTTTGCATGCATATATACACACAGATGCATACATACACTTAAATAAAATTAAATAAATCTTTAAAATATTTTAGATTCTGGTCTAGCAGATATAGATTGTAGAACACAAAATATTGTATATTTGTTCATTTATTACATTTTAAAAGTATGTGTGTGGCCGGGAGGTGGTGGTGCACACCTTTAATCCCAGCACTTGGGAGGCAGAGGCAGGCGGATTTCTGAGTTCGAGGCCAGCCTGGTCTACAGAGTGAGTTCTAGGACAGCCAGGGCTACACAGAGAAACCCTGTCTCGAAAAACCAAAAAAATAAAAATAAAAATAAAGTGTGTGTGTGTGTATAAATTTTTCTGTTATAACTACTTGACTGTACTCTAGGCATCCAAACACATCCACCAACAATATGGAAACACAGGTCATGGTCCAAATAAAGTTTGTTTGCTGGCACTGAAATTTGAATTTCAATATGTTTTCAAATCCCATAAACTAGTATTTTTGCTTTGATTTTTTTAAATTATTTCCAAGGTCAAATCCATTTTCTGCTTGTAGGCTGTAAAAAAGCAGGAGCAGGCTCATCTGTGCTTTTAAGTAATGTGGACGGAACTGAGGACATTTTCATGAATCCTACCTAAGGCTGGCCACCAGACAGACAACAGACTTTCGGTTTTCTTATCTTTATGGGGACAGCTTTAAAGGAAAACAAAGCTGTGTGACCAGGAATGTTCTAGGTGTCTGACAAATGTTTTCTCAGGCTCACCTTCAGTGAAGGATACAGTCTCACTTCCTAAGGCTATTTAGCCTGTGAATGCAAAATTATCAACTTCCTGTGTCAAATTTATGTAGCTAAGTTTACCTATATGCTTGAATTCCTTTAGTGGCCCCTCAGCTTCTATTTAGTCAGTCTTCAAGGACTGACTATCTTCGTATCAAGACTTTGGAAATGTAAGAAGCAATATTTTTGAAAACACTACATTGTGATTATTTTCACCGAAACCTCTTAAGCCATGCACATTTTATTTCTTCCTTTTCTTCTTCCCCCTCCTCCATCTCCACCTCCTTTTCTTCCTCCTCCTTGACTTCCCCTCTTCCTCTTTTTCTCCTCCTCTTCCTCCTTCTTCCCTTCCTCCTCTTCTGCTTTCATTCCTTCTCCTCCAATTCCTACCCCCTTTCTTCTTTTCCTCCTTTCTCTTTATACTCCTGAGTCAGAGTCTCACTATGTAGCTCAGCCTGGCTTCAAATTCATGAATGATCCTCTGCCCTCAGATTCCTGAGTGGCTGGGACTGTGGGCATGAGCACCTTTCTTGTCACATTAGGCCCTAATTCCCTTTGACTGTAACCACATGCAAATTCTTTGATCTCATAGCCTTAGCTGTAGGAAATTTCCTCCAAAATCACAGAATTAATTTTCTCCAAAGACTCCATTCAGATATATATATATATATATATATATATATATATATATATATACATATATATATATATCTTTCATTATTAGCACAAACTTAAGACAAGTCACATGGCCTTTGGCCTTGGATTCCTTTTAAGTTTACAAACTATTATCTAACTATTGATCTGATAGGTCACATATGCAGAAGAAGTCTATTAATCGGAAGATTTTTTGACTCCATAAATTACTTCTGCCCAAGAGTATATTTAGGGGAAGGTTAGTAAAAACCCATCTGAATTGCAATCACTGAAACAGCCTTTATAGTCCATAAGGATAACATTGTTTTTGAACCCCCCACAGTCCTTTACTCCTTTACGAGATGGGTTTAGGCAATGGAATAACCAAAGGCTGCAGAAGGCTTACAGACGTGACCACATTCTTGTCCATATACCTGAAGGCAGACAGGAACCTCAGCTGGCTCCTCTCTAGGTAACTGACTGTGTTCTATTGTGCCTTTCACAGGAACACTGTATCATTAAAGCTTTGTCCAAGAGGAGGAAGTGGGGGAGAGCCAAGGCAGCAGCTGTAGCCTAGCTAAAGGCTCAATCCACACAGGCTCTCAGATCTCTGACATCTGTGCTTCCTCTGCCTTGACCTTTCCTTGGCCCTACCCTAGCCAGGGGATATTGCTCTCAAGAATGCAAGCTTATGACACAACAGGATCAAGGCCATCTCTGGGTGGCCTAACAATAAAAGCATAGCATCCTGGGGGAAATTAAGAAAGAAAAATGGCAAAAAGAATCTTCAGTGAGAAAATAAGCAATGTCATGAGGCCAAGCTATCCAACCGCTGCTTGAGGCCAATTCAGAGAATAGAAATTTATTTATTTACTTATTTAGTTAGTTAGTTAGTTTATTTACTTATTTTTAGCCAGTCTCACTATGTGGCCCTGGTTGCCCTGGAACTCGCTGTATAGAGAGGCTGGTCTCGGACTTTTAGAGGTCTATCTGTCTCTGCCTTCTGAGTTCTGGATTAAACGCATGCATCACCACACATGGTCAGAAATTTATCCAAACATTTAAAATTACATTTATTTGTTTCTCTCTCTTTCCTTCTCTCTCTCTCTTCCTCCCTCCTTTTTTCCCTCTCCCTTTCCCTCTCCTCTCCTTCTCCATCCCCCCTCTGTGTGTGTGTGTGTGTGTGTGTGTGTGTGTGTGTGTCTGTGTGTCTGTGTGTGTGTGTGTGTGTTTAAGTTAGAGGACAGCTTATGTTAGTCAGTCCTCTCCTTACACCATGTAGTCCCCTAGGATCAAACTCAGATTGCTGAGTTTGACAGCAAGCACCTTTACATGCTGATCCATCTTGCCTGCTTGTGGTGGTTTTGAGACAGGGCTTCACTATATAGCCCTGGATAGTCTGGGATTGTATAGACTCACCTGGCCTTGAATTTACAGACTCTCAAGTTTTAGGGTTATAGGAGTGTATACAAGCACACCCAACTTGAAATTTAATTTTACAGATTTTAGTTATTTGTTTTATTTATAGATAAGTGTATTCTATTCCTACGTGCACAGTGGCCTTACAGGAGCCAGAAGATGGCATCAGTTCCCCTGAGACAGGAGTCACAGGGAGTTGTGAGCTGTCCTCTTTGAGTACTGGGAACTGAACTCTGTTCCTCTCAAAGAGCAGCAAGTGCTCTTAGCAGCTGACTCATCTGTCCGGCCTCTATAAAGTTAACTTTATAACTATACGTGTAAACCAGAGAATATTGATTCTCTAGCCTGAGTCTCTCAAGCAGGGAGGGAAGGATTATCAGAAGGTCTGCTCATCCTAGGCTAAAATAGAGAATTCAAAGCCAGTCTGGGATGCTAGAGCAACCAAAACAGCAACCAACCAACTAACCAGCCTGTTCCTTGTCTCTTCTATCAGGTTGTATAAAAGAGGTATGATGACTATCACAATGGATACATCTTTACCTGTTTGAGTGATGAGTGCTTTGAAGAAAAGTGATTGAATTTATCTTAAATTATAGACCTTTCATTATTTGTGGGATTTTCTTTTTGGTTGTTTTTGCTATTTTTGTTGTTGTTTTGCTTTGTTTTTGGCTTTGGCTTTGGTCATAAGCAGTTGTAACTGGGAACTCTAACACTGTGGTTTAGCCTTTTAAATATCTACTCGTGGCAGATAGAAAATGGAGAAATACCCTACGCACTCTCAGTTACATTTCTTGAGGAAGGAAGAGACACAAGCATGCAAATACACTTACTTTCTGTTTAGCTCAGGCTGAGTTTGTGCTGTAGTGTTTATTTCACTAGATTTACTCTTCTGATCCTGTGATGTTTGTCTTAGACTAATTTTAGAGGCACTAGTATTCCCTGAGCACACCTTCTGATGAAATTTGCCCAAACACGGCACTCCCAGAGCTCTTTTATTGCAGCATAGATAGCTGGGGTAATTTTCCACTGTTATGGCCAGAGAGGCAATGGGATTTCTCTTTATCTACTTGTATTTTTATTTTTCTGTTTATTTGTGTGTGTGTGTGTGTGTGTGTGTGTGTGTGTGTGTGTGTGTGTCTGTGCGTGTGTAGGGGAAATCCCCTGGAGCTGGAGATGAAACTACATGTAGTTGTGAGTCACCAGATATGGGTACAAGAACTGAACTAACTCAAGTCCTGTGCAAAAGCAAGAAGGACTCTTGATCTTTGCGCCATCTTTCCAGACCCCAGAATTTCTCTCTATAAACCATGTCCCACACTGTAGATAGCATGCCTTCAACCCATTTACTTTTTTAATGTATAGCAGTGACCCCCACTTATACAATGATCCAAGCCATAAAAGAAGCAGTTTTCAAACCTGGTCAACTCTTGAACTTAAACAAACCCCTTAATGGCAGGTGGTTTATCTTTGGCAACCTTCACATCTTGGGCCATATTTTTTTAGGTGTATGTGAGTAATGTATGTAAGAGTACATGTTCATATGTAAACCTGTTTGTACAGCTGGGGAGAGCAGAGGTCAACCTTAGGATGGCTTCCTCAGTTGTTCTCTCCTTAATTTTTTGAGACAGGTTCTCTACTGAAACTAGAGTTGTCCTTTTCAATACTCTGGTTGTTCAGTGAGCTCCAGATCTGCATCTGTCTGCACGTCATTCCATCCCTTTGCTGGAGTTACACATGTTCAAGGCCATATTCACCTTTTATGTAAGTGCTGGAGAACCAAATTAAGGTCCTGATGCTTGCACAGCAACTGCTTTACTCACTCAGCCATCTCCCCAGTCCTCAGCCACATCATTCTTTGCAAGGGGGCTTTGTCCTGTGCAATGAAAGTTTTGAGGCGGTGGCACCTCTACTCTTTTGTGAGAGAATCTGTGGTGTTGTGGGCACAAAGAGCATTGTTAACCTTATTCCTTTCAGCTTGGCCCAGACTGAAGTACTAGTCACTCTTTCCAGACAGTTGAGACCCAGAACAAGCAGTGACAGAAGCCAGATTGCAATTTCCACAAGGAAAACATTCCCTCTCCCTCCCCCTACACCATTTCTTAGCTACTAGCCTGGTCATTAAAAAGCAGGTCTCCAATAAAAGTGTGATAAGTTGAATTATATGTTTCCTGCTGTTTCCCTTTCCTCCCTACCCTGGACTTAAAGGCTATGACTGTTGACTCACTTTTCTTGGTAACTAGAAGACAGAGAAAGATGTTTTAACTTGGGCTTTCCCAGTCCTGGCTAAGTGTCAAGTCTTAATTTCCTCTTCTTAAATGCCAAATTTTATCACAAGGGCACCCAAGACTCTTGCACACAGGAGATGCTTAGAGGAATGACTTTGTCCTGGGTTGATTTTTCTCCACACCCTGTTTCTCCCTCCATAGAATTTTTTTTTTAAATCTCTAAGCCCAGATCTCCACTATAGGCATGTAATCCTTGATGACTATCAGTGCCCCCTAAGCCTCTTGTTATAAATCACCACAGTCTAACTTTGTATTCAGTGCTGTCTTCACACGTATTTATTCACAAAGAGCAGAGAAAGGAGGCTCAGGAGAAAGACCCATGGGGTGAGATGTAGAGAAATGGTCGATCTCTAAATCAGTGGCTGACTTTCTGTACATGAACATTCAAACTTCCCTAAGCAATGTGTGAACAGCTTTCAGTTCATATTCTGGGGTATTTAAGACATAAACAAAATATCTAGAACCATGTCTCTAGATACTGGTTCATCAAAGTTTAATTGTGTAAGGTGGAGGGGTTGAATCCTCTATATTCCCAGCAACCCGGAGATAGAGGCATTGCCATGAATTAATTCAAGAGTAGCCTAGGCTACAGGAGTTCCAGGCCATCTTGGGCTACTGAGTGAGTCTTTTCCCCCATCTCCCCACAAGGGGATGGGGATGTAGCTCATTTGGAAATGGGCTTATCTAGCAATGCATGAAACCCTAGTATCATCCGCAAGGATAGTATATACCTGGCATAGCAGGTAAGAGTTAAGCAGAAGTTCAGGTCATCCTGTAGCAAAACACAAACAAACCCAACCAACCAGTCAAACAAACAAGATGAAACACCAGCATAGACCACTGACATTTTAGTTGAGTCCTAAAATATTGAAATTGGCCCCCAAATTCTGTCAATTATTAATATATAATTGATTATCCCATTTTTAGAAAAGTATGGTCAACAACCATTTTCGAAACTAGGTTTTTGAGACAGGTATGGTAGCACATACTTGCTTATAATCTCAGTAATTCAGAACCAGAGGCAGGAGAATTATGGCAAATACCATGCCAGCTTGGTTTGCATAGCAAGTGTTAGAGAAGTTAGGGGACATAATGAGATGCTGTTTCAAAAGCAAACACTATCCTAAGGGGGGTGGGGGGGAATGGGGAGAGGGGATGCCATCTGAAGTGTAAATAAAATATCTAAAAAAAAAAAAAAAAGCAAACACTATCACCACCATATCCTGAGTGCTGTGCTTCTGTTTGTCATTTTGCTGGACATGGCATATTATCTCAGTCTGTGGGGAAGGGAGGCATTAAGATCAGGAAAACATGGCCAGCCTCAGCTACACACTGAGTTTGAGTCTGCCTGGGCTACATGTGAGCTTCTCCCCAACATAAGAAAATTATATTAAACCAATAACTGAGAGAGTTATGTCAATTTCAAAGGTCTACAGAACATCTGTGTCTTTAGACAAAGGAAGGAAGATTCCGGCAGAGAAAAATGAAAGTATTACCTTAAGAGACAGATGAGATTTTGATGAGAATCATTGACAAGTTTGATTCTTTTAAAATTGGTTTTATTGTTCAGACAAAAGACATTTTAGGACACTGAGGAAACTTAACCTGAGCTCGTGAACACATTGTTAAGGACTAAGAAAGAATTGAATGAGCACCAGCAGATGCGTTGGAATACTGTTGAGCAATGGACACTTGTCTGATATTGTCCAAGAGTTGGTTTCTCAGATCCTAAGAGAAACAGCAGTCATTATTAGAACTGAGTGAGTGTTCTCTGGAAGGAGGAATGGGAGGCTGGTCAATCTAACAGGTTTTTTGAAATAAGATCACCACATTAGTGGGCTAGTGATACAGGAACATCAAGGAGCCCACATTGAATCCATTGCTTTACTACAAATACAATTTGAAGATGCTCCAACACATTATTTGCTATCCCTTTCTCTCTGGACATATAAGGCATGGTTCTTTTTATACTATTGTGTATACTGTGTGTATGTTAAGGCTTTACACCAGTGTCTATCTCCCCCCTTTAGTATTTATTTTATATTATTTTGTAAATGTGGTATATGGGGAATGTTGTTTCTGTGTGTGAAAGACAGAGATTAATATCAGGGGTCATCCTCAAATCCTCTTCACTTTATTGCTATCTGTTTTTCAAGTCATGTCTTTCCCTGAACCTGGAGCTCACCAATAGAGAGAGCCTTTCTCAATATGCAAACACATGAATAGAAAATACTTTAACGATACTTGATGAGGCTTGTTTTCCTTTGCAGCAGAAATTCCACCCAATGGACATGGTCTTGAAAATAGATTCTGGGCTTGGAAAGAAAGCAAGTACCTACAGAGATACAGAATTTAGAAGCAACAAGGATGCTCCCTGGGTGGTCACCACTACCACATGCCATTTCATTTCGAAAACTGTATAATTTCTATGCTCCTTCATTTGTTTGCATAGGGCTTTTTCATTCTGCATTGTTTGGTTTATTTTGATTCTGTTCTCGAGTCCAATATCAACATACCATTCTAGACACTGTTTATGAACAGCTGAAGGCAAGGATCAAGTTAAATACCACTTACAATCCCAGTGGGGTTCTCCTCTTTGCGATTTATAATCTTCACATTGCTAAGATCCTGAAACTGCAGTTGGTTTTCTCTACAAGAACAGCTAAGACACTGACAAGAAACATTTCCAAAAGCTAGGAGTGTGACCTTGATAGTAATATATGATGAGCACACATAAAGGCCTCATTTAATTGAGTAATGTAAAAACAAGAATGTAGGAGAAACTGACACACAGATAGTAGAGAAAATGTTGAAGTAAGATTGCCGAGATAGATACTAAACGCTTTTATGTCCTACATGCAATAAAACTCCATCTATGGGGATTATTATTTTTAAACAAATAGAGATAATTTGTAACTGTACTGTATAAAAATCATTTGTTACCTCTCAGACTACAAGTCAGCACTGGCCATTGTTAAATCCCAATTCTAATTCATAGTAAGTGTTGAGTCAAACAAAGATGCACTTCCCCAGAGAATGGAACAGATTTGGATGTCATTTTTAGATGGTGCTACAGTATGACTTTGAGAAGATGTGCTATCTGGTTACTAGGTAACAATACACTAGAAAAAAAAAACTCCAAGAAGGAAGGTTTATTTTGGTTTTCAGTTTGGAGGGATACAGTCTATCAACATAGGGACAACATGGTAACAAGAGCTTGAGGCAAATGTAGCCTGAATGTACCTATAGTCAGGAAGTAGAGGCAGATGGATGCTGGTACTTACTTTCTCTCCAACCCACAGAGTGGTGCTGCTCATATTCAAGGTAGACTGCCCCTCCTAAATCAAACTTTTCTGGAAACATCATTATAGAAGTACCCAGAGGTGTGTTTCCATGCTGATTCTAAGTCCAGTTAAGTTGATAATCAAGATTAACCATCATGCACGGTGTCATTTCCTCACACCCCCCCCCCTCCACGGGTCATATAAGGAAGACTTTTGAAAGTTTTAAAAGTTATGGTCATTGATATTTATTCAATGCCCCCAGAAGCCTTATGCCAGGAAAAGCTTCACTTACAACAGGGAAACTCTGAGAGTTCAAAATAGAGATCCTAAAGGATTTGTCCTTGTTAGTATTCTGTCTAAACTCCACTTCTACAGTTACCTGGCAACAGCCAGGTATGCTCCTCCCCACAGTTACCTGGCAACAGCCAGGTAGGCCTGGTCCACTATAAAAGGGGCTGCTTGCCCCCTCCTCTCTTAATCTCTTACCCTCTTACCCTCTTACTCTCTTGCCTCTAGCTTCTCTGTCCCCTCCCCTTCCCCCTTCTCTTCCTCTCTCTCCAAGTGGTCATGGCCGGCCTCTACTTCTCTTCTTCCTCTCTCTTCTTCCATCTTTTCCCCCCAACCTTTGCCCTATCTCCTGAATAAACCTCCCCCCCTTGGAACCAAGTGGTCTGGAGTGGTCTGTTCTGAGCTGCGGTTGGACATCTAACACGGACATCTAACACTCGTGGACATCTAACAGTCCTTATAGACAGTTAAAGCATTTTAAAATCTGTGGGTAGCAACTCTTTTGAAGGTCAAACAATCCTTTCATGGGTGTTGCGTAAGCCCATTGGAAAGCAGAGATATTTACATTATGATTTATAACAGTAGTAAAATTTCAGTTATGAAGTAGCAGGAAAAATAATTTTATGGTGGGGTTAGGGGTCACCACAGCATTAGGAACTGTATTAAAGGATCCCAGCATTAGGAAGGTTGCAAACCACTGCTCTAGAAGCAAGCTTTCAACACACATATAAGACAGAGATGGGCCTTTTTCTGGCTAGCATACTATGTGCATAGAATCTGCAGTAGATCCAGATGTAGAATTCTTAGCTACTTCTCCAGCACCATGTCTGCCTGTGTGTTGCCGTGCATCTGTCTATGCTGATAAATGAACTAAACCTCTGAACCTGTAAATAAAATGTTTCTTTATAAGATCTGGTGTGGTCTTCACAGCAATAGAAACCCTAAGACAACACTGAAGAGATTGGGGCAGGTGGATCAGAAGTTCAAAGGTGCTTTCAACTACATAGTGGGTTTGAGGCCATTATCCAGTCTCCTGTTCTCTTAAAAAAGGAAAAAGGATGGATGGAAAGAAGGAAGGAAGGAAGAAAGGAAAGAAGGAAGACGATTTGATAGCAGATGCCAATCAAAAAGGGTGCTTTGTATGCCTTAACTCATCTGTTGGAAAACCACTCAGGCATTAGTTATTGAGACTGGGAGTAGTAGATACAATCATCTGTATGACAATATCAATCCACTCCCTTCTTCTAAGCTACAGCACCTCCATTCTGTTTGCAGGAGCAGCATGTCTAACTCTGTGGCCCAGACTCTCCTGTATCTAGGAGGAGCCATACAACCTGGTGTGGAGCATGAGGCCAAAGCACAAGATTTCTGAAAAGAAACATTTTTCCTTCTCTGATGAAAAGAGACATAGTCAGCTAGTGTGTCATTTTTCTCTTCCTTTTCATTGTGTGTGTATGTGTGTGTGTATACATACATGTGAATGCATGTGTGTGTGTGTGTGTGTGTGTGTGTGTGTGTGTATCTTTATTTGCCTACTTTATCTCCACCTTGTGTTTTCACACAGGTTAGTTTACTGAACACGGGGCTCAGTGATTGGCTAGACAAGCCGGCCAGTGAACTCGTGGTCTGCTTATGTCTGTTTCTTCAGGGCTGACGAGACCAACTAAAGTTCCCATGCTTATGCCACAGACATTTTATCCGATGAGCTGTTTCCACTTTCTGCCTACCTTGCATGTAGACAGATGCTGTCACCATGAAAGTTCAGGAAAGGCTAGAGTCCAGAAAACTGAGTCAGACCTGGAGCTGGGTCCCAAACACTTGTGAGACACTCAAGGTTGGTGCTAGGAATTTGGGTCCTCTAAAAGAGTGTTAGGCACTCAACTGCGGAGCCGTGTATGGGTCTCTCTCTCTCTCTCTCTCTCTCTCTCTCTCTCTCTCTCTCTAGCATATAACATTTAATATTGATTGTGTCCTTCACTGGATCTATAGGTTGCTAGGAGACAAGCTTGGGGATGTATATTAGGGATTTTCTAGAGTTGGTTAACTGGTAGAAAAATCAATGCTAACGGTGGATGGCACTATTATTTGGGCAGGGGACATAGACTACGTAAGAAGGAGAGCTGAGCACAAATATACCTCTACTTCCGAACTGTTGATGAATATGATCAGCTGCTGCACACTCTGGCCACCATGACACACTTGAACTATGAACCCAAATACCCTCTTTTCCTCAAGTTGTTCTTGTCAGGTATGTTGCTATATAATGAGAAAAGTAATACAGAGCAGTTTAAAGCTTTCTCTTTCCTTCCTTCTCGCCTTCCTTTCTTCTTCCTTTCTTCATTTTCTTTCTTTCCTTCCTTTTTCCTTTTCAAGATAGGGCCTCACACCACACAATGATGACCCCCAACTCACCCAAGAATGTTTTTGAACTTCAGATCCTCCTGGCTCAACTTCTTGAACGTGCAACTTAAAGCTGAAGCTAAATAGCAAAATCGAGGCTAAGGAGAAGAAATTTCTCAAATCCATCTGGTCCCACTGCCCCTTTTATGAGCAACACCTTCCATCAGGGTGATATATTTATTAACAGCGTACGAACTCATATTGACAGCATATTACCTTTGCAGTATATGAACTATATTTCATCTTTTAAGGTAAAATATCTTTTGGAAACTGTTAACTTGAAGCAAGAATATCTAGCGTAAGAGATCCGACAATAAATTCTATATCCCACTGGAGACCGAAGGATCCCCGGGGCTTGCTGATCAACTCATCTAGCTGAACTGGGGAACTACAGGGCAGTGAGAAATGCTGTCTCAAAAAGACAAAAGGTAGAATAAAGGATGATACACAATGCTTCATTGTGGCTTCCACACACATAGAGAGAGACTCATGTATAAACATACACACACATTTTTTTTAAATCACTGGAAACTGCAAAGTTCAAGATCAAGGTTGCTGGTGAGGATACTTTCCTGGCTTATAGAGAGCCACTTTCTTGTTGTATCTGCCTTTGTGGATCAGAGGAAAAAGAAGAGATGACAGACAGGGAATATTCTAGTTCTTCCACTTATATGGATGTGTTCTGTGGGCCCCGGAACAACTGTCTTCTGTATCTGTTATGCTCTCAAGCAGGAGACTTCAGTAAATACATGAACATTCCATGACAGAATTTGAAGCAGGCTCTGGATATCCAGACACCGGTGCAGGAAAACATTAGATTATCAGTGTTTTTGTGGCTTAAGGAAATGGATGCAGGAGATAGGATGAAAGGCACAGAGCACTTCTGATAAATGCATTGCCAGCTGAGGAAGCTGTAGAAGATTCAGCTTTCTCTTGAGGATTGCCTGTGATTAAATTGAAATGCAAGGGGAGTGTACACAAAAATCCAAACTCCATCATAGCAAAGGATTTCATGTTAGGTCTTGCATTAAAATGCCTAAGTGCATACAGATCAGGAAATTAGTAAAAAACCAAACATTCCAAGCATTGTAAATGTTTCCAGAGATAGCTGAGTCATTTTGTAAAAATAACTTAGTTTGCTCTCATTGCTAAGAGTGGGTATGGCAAGTAAGAAATACAAGCCAAAGCCCCACACCAGTGCTGGTATACAGAACAAGCAATTTACCTATTTCTTCCACGAGGCCCTGATTGTATATGTGGTCCTTGTTTGAGGCTCAAAATCATCCGTGCATTTATGGGACAAATGACAAGGCCAAGCTCAGCAGTTTCCAAGTAGAAAGGGATGAGGTTCTGGTCACAGCTGTGGTACTTGCAGGTATATAGCCTTGGGTCAGATAATTCATGTCCTTATTTAGAAAGTAAATACACAAATGGCTCCCGTTGTTTGTCTCAAGATAGGATGAGTATGAAAGAGCCCTAAAAATGCTCCATTGAGGCTATGAGAGACCTACCTAAAATATCTCATGCTTCCAGGGCTGTTTCTAGAAAATCCAACTTAACACCTCATATTTTCTCCTTTCCCACACACTGATATACATACTTTGTGACAAAGCCATTTTTTTTTCAGCCATTTTTCAGAAGATTTGGACCTTCCAGTCAAGTGTGTGCTATGATTTCTATCCCAAGACATGCACTACTAGACTTCTGGCAAGATATCCATTTTTATATAAAATATTGTTCTTAGGCTGCAAGGTGGCTCAGCAGGTGTGTTTGCCACCAACCAGGACAACCCTGAGCTTATCTCCAGAACCTATATAGCAGAAAGAAAGACCCAGCTCCTGCAAATTGTCATCTAACTACCACACATGAGGTACTTTTATCCCAATGTACACACACACACATACACACACACACACACACACACACACACACACACAAATGTAAAAAAAAAATACTTCTTTTTGAACTGATATTGGCACTTTTTATATTCCTTGTATTCTGCTTATACTATACATTTTGATTCAAGGACCTTGAAAAATTACTTGAAAGTGACTTTCTCTAAACATAGGTAAAACCTAATTATTTTGCATTCAATTGGAACTTTAAAATTTGAAACTTGTATTCATTCATCCAAGTCACAGCCTTTTGCTGGCTCTTTGCCCAACACTCTAAGTGAACACCTTGGTCATTCGATTTAGTTTATAAAATGCTTTACCTGCTCCCATGCTGTCTTTCGACAGCAAGGATGAAATTATGGTGAGATGTGTCCCTGAGCAGAATAGTGTCGCCACTGAACTCTCTAGGGTTGCAGACATGACTACTATTTCTCTAGGGAGCATTTCCCTTGGTAACCTTCACATGGGACACGTTGGCAGGAGAAGGCAGGGAAATGGCCTTGTCTATTGTCCCATAATGACCTTGCAGAGGCCTATGACATGTGAATACATTGCCTCACTCCTGTGAGGATCGGTTAGTGCCTAGAAAACAAGTCATCTCCAAGTACCTCTTTTTTGCATTTTAGAGATGGACATCCAGGAGCCTACCTTCCTGGCTGACTCTTAGGCACAGGAATTTCCAGAGCCTCTGGGCTTACATCAGCATTTATCATTTATACAAAGTTTCTCCTGCTTGCTACCTTGTACAGTGTTATTATCTTCTTTCATTAAGCTAAGAAAGTACAGAATTGATGAAAAGTAGAGAGGGTTGAATTTGTGTATCCCCCTTAGACTCTACGATCACTTCTTTCTTTGTTATTTCTACTCCTTCAAGAGCCTCACTGACGCAGTGGGATGCTTTGTAGGTAATATAGGGTAAACCAGATGTATAGGAAATCTGTCTTTTGCTTATCAGTTGGAATTAGTCAAATTATAAGGATAAGATACAATACTGAAGTCGGATATGGTTGTGTACATTTCTCAGCTGAAGCAGCTAGTCTAAAGAATGACTAGAGAAAGTCTAATGCTTATACATACATATGCACAATGGAATTATATCTAGCCATATAGAAAAATGAAGTCACACCATTTACAGAAAAATGGAATAGAACTGGAAATCATTACACCAAGCAAAGTAAGCCAGATTTGGAAATATCTTAATGTAAACGATTAATTTTAAAAATACTTAAAACTTAGTACTCAGAAGGCAGAAACAGGGAGATTGTCAGAAATTCAAGACTGTCCCAGTCTATACAGTCAGTTCCAGGCCAGCCAGGGCTATATAGTGAGAAGCTACTCCAAACAAACAGCACAGGATGGCTTGGGTGAGGCATCAGCTGGTAGAATGTTTACCTTGCTTGCTCAAAGCCCTTGGCTTCATCCTCTGCACATCAACCATGCATGTTGGTAAAAGCCTGCAATCCTACTCATGAAGTAAATGCCTACAGAAAGATCAAGAGTTCAAGGCCATCTTTAGCTACATAACAAATTTGTGACCAGTGATACTTAAGATTCTCAAAAACAAACAAGCAAAGAAACAAAACCGGAAACGGTAAAATAAAAAATCCAGGAAGAAAGAGCTTAACTTACTAGCTTGGGATCATCCAGATTCCTGTGATCACCCAGATTCCTAGTGAGAGCTAAAACACACACACACACACACACACACACACACACACACACACACAACTTCCTTCTAAAGCTTACATTTATTATATAATGCATATGTTTCTCATATTATTAACATTAATCTCAGATACATGTATAATAATAAGAAAACAATTATGAATGCATTCAGTATTTAACATCATGCTAGGTGTTGCTAGGAGGAGAAGGAGTATTTAAGAATTAGACCTCAACGATTTTACATTCTTCTTGATTGAGGTTTCGGAAGCCAATGTCAGCTGCCAGGAAGAATTCCCCTAGAAGCAGTAGTGTAGAAAACATCAAAGGAGATTTAGTTCTTTACAAAGTTAGACACAAGAAGGTTATCCCAAGGTACGTAAACTGTTAGGAAAACATTAAAAATGTATATTGCAGCCAGGCATGGGAATGCACATATATAATTCAAGAACTTTCAGAGGCTGAGGCAGGAGGATCACCACAAGCTGACAGGCTAGGAAAGCATAGTGCATATCAGGCCACTCCGGGCTATGTGATGGCATCCTGTCTCTGAAACCCAAATGAAAGCCTGTTATTTGTTTGAGCAAATAATGTAAAGTAAATCAAATATCAGAATAATTGGCAGGATTTACTCTAAATGAGATCAGTGACGGAGCCCTGCCCTTGTGCTGCATCCTGCTGGACTAGGAAATAACAACCAGAAGGGACAAAAATAGTTCTGCCTTCTGTTCTACCAAGTAGGTACTCGGGTGCTCCATGGCATGGCATCTAGGGATGGATTGCATGAATTGCAGTCCTTACGAATGTGTGCTGTGATATTTTAGTTTGAAATGTTCTTATTAGTTAAACTTAAATCTAGGGGAATAAAAAGAGTGAAATGCATTCTGGCCGACAAGTATGGACACTAGCAGGAATTCTAATGTGGAGTTCCCAGAGAGGCTCAGTCCTTTCAAAAGCATGTCTATACAGAAATTGCTTTTGCATTCCCCCTGGATCTTCCCCTTTGGCTCTTTAGTGCTAAATTAGGACTTTAAGTAACAGACATTGTCCAAGATGAACCATGTCATGGTTCCCGTGACTGTCATCGCGACCTGTTGATTTATATCACAGGTGCTTCCCGATTGCTTATTCTAGCATCTTCCTCTCCAAATCTCACTCATCGAGGACACAGCCTGGAGGACACAACCTCTGTCCCTGAGCTGGTTAGCTTTTTTTTTTTTTTTTTAATCAACTTGATACAATCTAGTCATTTGGGAAGAGGGAACCTCAATTGAGAAAAAATGCCTTCATCAGATTTGTCTGTAGGCAAGCCTGCAGTGTATTTTCTTGATTAATGATTGATGTGGAAGGGCCCACCACGCTGTGAGAGGTCCCACCCCTGGGCAGGTGGTTTTGAGCGCTATGAGAATGCAAGCAGGGTGAGCAAATCCGGGAGAGAGCAGGCTAGTAAGCAGTGCTCCTCTATGCTCTTTGCTTCCATTCCTATCTCTAGGTCCCTGCCTTGAGCTCCCGCCCTGACTTAACCTTGAAATGCACTGTGATGTAAAAGCGTAGGCCATATAAAGCATTTCTTGCCTGACTTGTTTTTGGCCGTGATCTTTATCACAGCAATAGAAAGAATAGTTCCTGGTCCAGAAGTGCCGGAGGATCTACAGTTAAACAGAAGGGTTTAGTAACAAGTCTCAGGGGATACCAGTCTGAGAAACACTAGGCTCATCTCAAAGTTACCTTCTTTTTGCCCTAAGGGAATCAATCGTTATGTATTAAATGTTCCACAAACATTTGGGATGCCATATCCCTCTGGGATGTACTTAGATGAGCAAATCAAGACCCAGAAAGTTACACAGTCATATAGTCACTCAACAAGGGGCTAAAAACCCTGACTCCTGAATGAACTCAAATGTTCTTTATAAGGTATCTCACATTGCCTCATGTGAAGCCTCTACAGCTAAGCCATTTCTAAACTCCTGTAAATATTTACTGTGTTCTTTATCGTGCCTTTAGGTTCCTAATCAAATTCTACCTTCCCTTACTTGGTAACTTTTCCTTGTGATTCAGAGTGGCTCAAGGAGTGGCTCCTGCAAGAAACTACGCTGCTGTCAATATTTGTCCTCATTGGGCTGGAGGTTTAGGGGGAAAATAATTTTCCAACTGACCTTACTTACCACTCCTGTTCCTGTCCTTACCTGTACCTGTTCTTGTTCACATTTCTGTTTTCTTCTCACTCTCTGTCTCCATCTCTGTCACTTTTTCTATGTGTGTCTCCCTGTCTCTCTGTCCCTTCCCCGCCCTCTCTCAAACCAAGGAGGAACTTAAATTTAAATTCTTGATCGTCCTACCTCTACCTCCTAAGTGCTGGAGTTACAGGGGTGAGTCAACATGTCCACTCACATGTACCCATGTATGTGGTGGCAGGTAGAAGACAACCTCAAATATAGTTCCACGGGGGCCATGCATCTTTTTGTAATATGATGCTGTCTCTCACTAACCTAGAACTTACCAAGTAAGCTAGGCTGGCTGACTCGTGAGCCCTAGGGATCCTTCTGTCTCCAGTTCCCAGCACTGGACAAGTATGTGTCACTGTGCTTGGCTTTTTCCTCTTCATTATTTGATAGAGGTTCTGGAGAATGATTGGGTCATCATGCTTGCAAGGCAAGCAATTTTCCAACTGAGCTATCTCTCCCCCAGGTACTTTGTTTTTAATTGACACATGATAATTGTATACACATTTGGGATACAGTGTGATATTCTGATATACACGTGTGATGCATAATGACAAAATAAGAGCATCACCTCAAATATTTATTGGTGTGGCATTGCATTTTATAGCCCAGTAATCTTTCATTGTGTGGCTGTGCCATGTTTTGCTTACACGAATGCCCCGATGGACACTTAGGCTTCCTCCATTTGCCTATTATGAACACTGCTACTGTGAACATTCATGTACAAGTACTGCTTTCAATTCTTTGTTCTTGGTGCTGTTTTTGAGACAGGGTCTGACCTTGTAATCCAGGCTGGTCTGAAACGCACCCTGTAACCTCAACTGGCCTTGAACCAAGTATTTTCATTTAAGTAGGCAGGGGCAAGGCTTTGGCTCCTCTACTTAATAACAACTTCCTGTTTTTGTCCGAAGGCTGTACTAGGGTCTGAGATCAGGAAATAATGGGTTCAGGTTCAGGTCTCTGTCCAGGCAAACAGGTAGGTAATGGAGGAAGCCTTGTGGATATAAGGAGACCCAGCAGAGCTGAAGCTAGAGAGCTAAGAAAGATGAAGAAATTATCATTATTTTTTTTTTAATCAACCCTCACCCAGTAAGAATATAAGTATATTCTTAAGTAAGATTCTGTTTTGTTTTGAGCTTTGTTTCAGTTTTTATTTGTTTGTTTTGAGAAGGCGTTTCCTGTAGCACAGGTTGGCCTCGAACTAGTCATATCGTGGAAACTGGCCTTAAATTCCTGATCTTCCTGCCTTTATCCCCTGAGTGCTGGAATTCCTGGCAAGCAATGCCACACCCTGTTTTTGAGGTGCTTAGACTAGAACCCAACGTTCCTCACTCTGCATGTTGAGCTACATACCAGCCCAAGAATTTGTGAGTGGAAAAAAATTCTATTTAAAACCTCTCTCAGCTAAAGGATTCCAATCTGAGGGCCCCCCATTTTTTTGCTGCAGAAAATCTTCATTTGGGGGTGTGTAAAAGAAAACATGGCACATTTCCAGTGACTACTGAAAAGAAACAAAAACCACAAGGAATTAGAAGCTGCAAAATGCTAACATTTCTTCAGAGACTCCAAGCCCTTTCCAAAAGCCTGGGCTTCTTTTTGTAGTCTGGTTGCTATGGTTCTGTCTTGTTGTTGCAAAATACTGTCTGATAGCCTCTGGTAAGCTGTTAAATAAAGAACTGATAACTATGGAGGTACTTACAGATCCCTATCTTTCAGGCCTGCCTCCCAGCCCCAAGCCTTCTGACTCAGCCTTTATTCCTACCTTCCTATTGTTTATGGAGCTACCCATGATTAAAGGGGAGAAAAAAACACATTCAGCCAGTTGTCTGCCAAGGCAATCTGGGTTCTGTGTGACAGGAATACCAACAAGCTAAAGGCTGACTGAGCTTAGCCGCAGAAGGGGAAAGTTTGTCCTGGTCCATATTCTGCCTAGTGAGCACACATGCTGCATTAAGATATGTCAGAGTGACCTCATGGATGTGGGAGTGAATGCATGCCTGGCTGCGATGCTAATGCTTGTAGGGAGGGAGAAAGCATCTGGATCAAGGGGTGGCTCATCACTCTCTTCTCCCTGCACAGTTCCTCATTAGCTGATAGGACTATAGCCACCTCTGTCCTTACGCTTTTCTCTTTCTTGTCCTCCTCCAAGCCACTGGACCCTTTTGTGGTTCTTTTTTGTTTGTTTGTTTTGTAAATTGGCTTTATTGAAGCCTAATTTGTGTGCAATCAATGACATCCATCTAAAGTTTACAACTCTTTATTAGAAAAAGAGATTTATTGAGATGTTATTCACATACCACGGAATTCGCCCATTTCAAGCATGTGGTTAGTTAAGTGATTTTTTTTTTTGGCACATGAAATTAATTTTAAGCTGTGTTAAGCATATCAATTATAGTAATTTCAGTCATTTTCATACAAGTATATATTATATATTGAGCATATTCTCCTTCCATGTCCTTATCTCCCTCTTCCTCTCCAACCCCTCCCTTAGTTTCCTATATGTCTACATTACAATTCTACTCCACCACTGTGCGCGCACGTGTGTGTGTGTGTGTGTGTGTGTGTGTGTGTGTGTGTGTATTCTCAGAATTATTGAAACAAAGTCTCAGGTATCTGAAGCTGGCTTCAAACTTGCTGTGTGACCAAGAATGACCTAGAACTCCTGATCCTTCTGCCTCTACCTTTTAAGAGATGGGATTACTGGGATATGCTAACATGACTAGTCTTTTTAATGGTTTCCTGAGACAAGATCTCACAGTTGCAGCCCTGGCTAGCCTGGGACTCACTATAAAAACCAGATGGGCCTGGAATTCTGGAGTTCAAGAAGAGATCGTCTTCCTTCTGCCTTCTGAATGCTGAAATTACAGGGACGCAGCATCACCATGCCCAGCCTTTTGTTTTTCTGCTTTCCTGTTGACTGAGGTCTTTCTCGATTGTAACCATTGTTTCTTTGTGATGGCCTTATGCACAAACGTTGATGAACATTGTTCTAGTTTCAGCCTGTTATTGTGACAAATATCTTGACCAAAAGCACCTTGGATGGGCGGGGTGTGTGTGTGTGTGTGTGTGTGTATGTGTGTGTGTGAAAGTCTTTATTTTACTTGCATTTCCTGGTCACAGTCCATCATTGAGGTGAGTTAGGGCAAGAATGTAAGCAGGAACTTGATGCAGAAACCATGGTGAAGCACTGATTACTGGTTTCCTTGCATGGTCAGGCTTAGCTCACTTTCTTATATGGCCCAGGACCACTGACCCAGGGATGGTGCTGACCACAGTGCGCTGGGCCTTTCTAAATCAGTTAACGATCAAGACAATCCCCTGTAGACGTGCCTATAGGCCACTCTAATCTAGGCAACTGCTCAGTTGACAATCTCCTTTCATATGACTGGGCTCTATCAAGTTGACAATTGAAGTTAACTAAGATGAGCAAATAGTGTGTCTCTCCACATATCAGAATTTATTGGATAGCAATAAAATCACAAAGTTTAATGTTTTCAATGTCAGCAACTTGTCATATTATCTCACCTATCTTGAAAACCAGGCCAAAGTGAATGAATTCGGGCTCTTTTGTTTAGACTGTAATTACTATTATTAATTCTCATACCATACATCACACATCTACATGTACATGTATGATTTGCATAATGAATACAAGTTAAAGAGGCTTCAGCAGAGTGCCAAAGGCTTACAGAACTGGGCTGTGGGCTGAGAGCCTTTACCATTAAGATGACCAAGGAGACCAACCAGGAGAGGCTGCAGCTAGAGTTGCTGAAGTTAGGGTTTGAGAGCGCAATGGCAGAGTTCAGCTTCTAGGTGAAAGACTGCAACTGGAGTCTGGTAGCAGACAAGTAGATGGGCAGAGAGTAAACTCAAGTATGCCTTGTCATATGAAGGCATTAGACCATTTCGTTGGTCTTGAATGTTTGATAAATTCTTGTGCCTGGTTTCTTTTATGTGATTTCCATACACCTATATATCCCTACAATCTCAATTCACCATGTTGATCTTAGAGAGTGACCCCCTTTCTATTCCCAGGCATAAGTTAGGCATCAGTAGGTGGTGATGGTGGTGGTGGTGGTGTTGGTGGTGGTGTCTGGCACATGGTACAGTTTCTGGCTCCACTCAAGGGTGGTCAAAATGGAGCCCAAAGCTACTTGTAAAATCGAGTCTCCCTGTACTTCTGATCTTCCACCTCTGCTTTTCGAGTGATGGAATTACCTGCATGTCATAACCCCCGTGACCAATTTTCAGTGGTGCAGAAATCAATCCCAGGGATTATTGCATGTTAGGCAAGTGCTCTACCAACTGAGTCACATAGTGAGTTCCGGACCAGCCTGGGTTACATGTGACCCTCTCACAAAAAGAAAATAAAGTTCTATGGAGGTAAATTCATTAGTAAAGTGCCAGCATGAGGACCTGAATTCACAGCTACTCATTACCCTGAAAAAAAAAAGCAAACCGTGGGAGGGGGCCAAGACAGCTGATCTCAGAGGTTTATTGAGCAGCCAATCAGAACTGCAGGCTCAGTGAGAAACAGTACCTCTAAAAAATAAGACCCTGAGGGCCAGTAAGGTGGGTTAAGGTGCTTGCCACCAGACCTGATGTCATGAGTTTAATCCCCAGAATCCAAATAGTTGGAAAATGAAACTGGCAAACTTCTCAAGTCTGGCACCATACCTATTACACAGTGATCACTACACAAATGTCAAATGACTGTCTCCAGTGTTTACTAAGGCAGAGAGATAGGCAAGATGCCATGCCTTGTCTATCTGAGTCCTTGTTGGGCATCGTGTAAGCAACAGGTCCCATAGGTTGTCACAGGGCTTCAAGAACAGGTTTCACAGGGAACATACAGAGGGGAGGTCAAGGTTACCAGTCTCAGACTGTATGTGCTACAGTGACCATAGGAGGAGAAGTAAAATTTCCTGGTAGTGTTTAAAACTATAAAACTTTGTCAAGTATGGTGATGGGCACCTATAATCTCAGCAGTTAGAAGGTGGAGACAAGATTATCAGGAGTTCAAGGTCATCACAACCACATAAGTTAATTGAAGCCAGATTGAGAAACCTCACATCTTGTTTCAACAATAACAAAAACAACAAAGTACCAAACAAAAAATAAAAGCATGAACTTTGCAAGAAGGGACTGGCCTAACAGCTATATGATTCTTGGCAAGTTACTCAAACCTTCCAGACATTTAGTGTGGTTGTCTGTACATTGTGTGCATTATCTACAGGCTGTTTCCCCTTGACACCGTGTGGAAGGCATTTTCTAGCCATGTTCAGACTACTGGACATGCTTAATGGAAATGATGATGATTCTGCTCACAGAATCAAAAAGGCTTCTCTCCTCCATCACATATGTGTGGCAGAATAATAGTCTCCCAAGATATTCATGTATACCTTACCTTATAGAGGTAAAGTCTTTGCAGAAAATTAAAGAACTTAAGATGAGGACATGACCTTGCATTTCCAGTCTGGGCCCAATGTAATCCTTCATAAGAAGAAGTTAGAGACTGGAAAGTGTTAGGCTTTGAAAAGAGAAGGAAGTACCCCAAACTAACAGGAAGATGACAAGTGTGAACTATGAAAAAAAATGTCTGAGTAGCCTTTTGTTACAGTAGGAGAAAAAAATGAAGTCTTTATGGCAAAGTCAACGTGAAGAGGTTACAAACAAACTCTTGAATCTTTAAAGGCCACCTTTCTTTTTGTTCTAGTTATTCATTTGGTTTTTCAGAAATCTTTCATTTATTCTGTGAAAATATACATGTAAACAGTCTAAGCATCCCCAACAGATTCTGCTTACACTCCTTGTTCTCTCCTTTTAATTAATTAATAATCTTTCCTTTTTTTTCTTCTAACCTACCAAATCCTATTAGTACTGTTTGGTGTTGTTCGGGGAGTCATAGATGCAGTGAGCTCATTAGTATAATCACATGTTGTATGGAAGAGAGCATTTCACAAATCCCCACCCCCATCTTCTGCCCTTATGCTCTTTCTTTCACATCTTCTGTAAGGTTGCCTGTGCCTTGGGGAAGGCTGTCGATACAAATGTTCCACTTAAGGCTGAGCACTTTTTAGTCACTTATTTTCTGCATGTTGACCAGTTATAACTGTCTACTTTGACTACAGGTCACATTTCTGTGTCCTAAAAGGAGATACAATAAAAAGACAACCCAAGGAAGTAGATAACGTTTCCTAAGGGCCTCCCCCACCCTTGGGGCCCAGTTGTTAGAGTGTTTGCTTAGCATGCAGAAAGCTCTCCAGCACTGCATAAAACTGAAAGTGACAGTGAGAGGACAACCTAGACCACACATAAAATATCAAATTCTTAGGATAAGAACTCTAGCTTCGGGGACCTTGCCCGGTCTGTGGGTGTCCCTCAAGTAGTGAAATAACCCTAAATATGAGGACATAAAGCAATCTGTGGAAACTAAACCTCTTAAGAGGCATGTTTTGACTTTGCTATTTTTTTCCTGGCTGGGAATTAAGTGAGATTGAAAAACTTGAAACATGAATGATTTTTGGAAGACAGTCCCTTGAAGTAAAAACACAATAATTTAATATATTGATAGATATTTTTTCTAAATATTATTATTTGTTAGGAAGGCTTTGGGGACCTGAGAAAACCAAGACATTTTAATCTATATGTTAGGAGCATTTATTTGGATAAATATTTATGAGCTGATATGTATAATTTCTGAACAAATGATAAGCACAAATGGGTATTTTTTTGGTTTCCATATACTCAATTTCTTGGCTTCATCACTGTGTGTTACACACTCAGTGTTATTAATTGATCTTTCAAGAAGTTCTGTGACAAATGTAGGATTTTAGAATAAAGCATCAAGTGAAATTTATAACATATGTTTTGTTTGGAATTTTGAAGGGATTTGGAGGAAGTTGAAAAATTTTGCCATTGTTATGGTCTAAATTGTATTTTAAATAAATTTGCTATTTAATCATTTCATACATGCCTATAATGTATTCTAATCATTATAATCCCACCTTTTCCTGTTTCCCTCCCATCTTCTTCCTATAGTCCTTTTCTCACATTTGTGTCTTTTTTTTTTTAATTTTGTGACTCACTGAGTTTAACCAAGTTCATGTGTGACCATCATTTATTTGGAACTGACCATTGGAGCCTGACAAGTTCAACCATAGTGTCTTAGGTAAGGTTTTACTGCTGTGAACACACACAATGACCAAGCCAACTCTTATATGGACAACATTTCATTGAGGCTGGCTTACAGGTTCAGAGGCTCAGTCCATTATCATCAAAGCAGTGAAAGCTTGGCAGTGTCTAGACAGGCGTGGTGCTGGAGAAGGAGCTGAGAATTCTATATCTTCATCTAAAGGCCAATAGGAAAAGACTGGCTTCTAGGCAGTTAAGATGAGGGTCTTAAAGCACATGCCTACATTGACACACTTTCTGCAAGAAGGCCACACCTACTCCAATAAGACCACAGCTCTAAATAGTGCTACTCCCTGGGCCAAGCGTATTTAAACCACCACACATGGGTATACTAAAAACAATGTCTGCTTGTCCACCAAAACCCACCGGCAGACAAATAGTTAAGCATGATAGGGGAGGAACTTGTGAGCCCTTCCTCAATCCATGATTGGCTAGTGACAAGCTAAATTTTGCACAGGCTCAGTGAAGAAATGCTCTGATGTTGTAGGATCATGATTGCAATGGCTGTGCCAGAAGACTGCATTTCACATCTTTCTCTCCATCTCCTGGCTCTTACATTCTTTCCATTCTCTCTTCCATGATGTTCCCTAATCATGAAGTACATATGTTTTATGCACATTTTTCACAGTAAATAGCCAGCAACCCCATTAACATTTGCACTTGCTTACTGAGTTGATTGAGATGTCTCTCTGATCCAGTGCTGTGCACACCAACACTCTCTAGAGTCATCAATATCATTTGCAGTTAAATTATTCCTCACAGACTCTTGCATTTGAAAATTTGGTCCTCAGCAGGCAGTGCTGTTTGGGGAGCTTGTGAAATTCTACTGGTGGGATCTAATTGAAGGAAGTAGGTCAGTGGGGGATGGACCAGCTCCAGTTTTAACCAGAGTTTTCTGCTTTCTAATCCAGAAAGACTTGAGCCAGTCATCTCATACTCCCACAACCCTGGTGGATTGTATCCCTACAAACAGTGAGCAAGAAGAAATCCTTCCTGCTTTTAAATTGTTTCTTGTCAGATTGCCATGAGAAAAGCAACTGATATAGCTGGGAATTAATCAAAATTTAAAAACTATATGATCCTAGTATAGTTTATATATGTGTAAACTGCAAAATAAGCATAACCTAATATCACAATTTCTAGGCCCTCTATAATAGACAAGAAAGATAGCTTACATTGAATTTCTCAATGCCCAAGGGATCACAGTAGTAAATGGAAGGCATCAATCTTCTAGTAAAACTGGATTGCTTTCTTGCCCACTCCATCCTACACCAAACCTGTATGATAATGTGCACATATATTTGACACACTTGCACTCAGTCACCAACTCTACCTCTAATTTGCTGTAAATTACTTCACTTTAACTATTTAAGATTATGAATTGAACCCACAAACACATTCATCTATACCCTAAGGAGCAAAGAAATGAATATTTATAAGATATTCGTGAAATTAAAATATAAGCAGAAAAAAATGCATGGTAGGCTCCAATGCCAGATGAGATTATAATATACTTTAAAACTAAAGATAACATTTTGTATCATGGCCAAATAACAGTAACCTAAGCATAAGCCTTTTTAAAAATAGTTTTTTTACATTCCAGACAATCTACTATTTAAAGTGTATATTTCAGTGGGCTTTTTGGGCAATTTCACAAGATTACCACAATCTTGCAACATTCCACCAACCTTAGAAGAAATCTTGTGTTTATTAATAGTCACCATGTATTTTCTCCTGACTCCTCACCCTACACTAACCTTAGTCAACCATTAGTTTATTGAGCTCAATTGAGCAGTTTGTATAAAGTGAAGCTTACTATTAGTCATGTTGCTGCTAATATTTGTATACAACTTTCTATGTGGGAATAATATCATCTAACTTCAAGATACTCTTCGGGGGCTGAAGATAGGACTCAATGATTAAGAGTGCTAGCTACTTTTCCAGAGGACATGGGTTGCATTCCCAGCACCTCAAAATTGTTCACAACCCTCTCTAACTCCAGTCTTCAGGGCTCTGATTCCTCTTGTGGCCTTCATGGACACCAGGCATGGATTTGGTACACAGATTATATAAGCAGGCAAAGTACTTTTCATATACATAAAATAAAAATAAAATGAAAAAAAGTACTTCAGAGTGGAATTGCTGGATCATTTGGTAATTTTGTCTTTAACTGTTTAAAAGAGCAGCGTTCTTCTCCAAAGCAACTAAATAAGGATTCCCAGCAGGAGAGACGAGTATTCTAATTTCTTCATTTCCTCATAACACTTCTTATTGTCAGGCTTTTAATGAGAGTCACTCTGATGTACTACCCATGGTGTCTCCACATGCTGCATGTGAGCTTTCCAATCGTCCTATGGTTGTGTGGAAAAGATATAAGCAGAGGGACGAACAGAAGCACAGGCAAAGAAGCACAGGAATAGAAGCACAGGCATAGAAGCACAGGCATAGAAGCACAGGCATAGGCACCAGATCCTTCTCTTCATCTTTAACAGGTCACCTTCACCTGAGGAAGGCAAAGCGATTAGGTTTGCATAAAGCACAGTAGAGGATGAAAGTCAAAAAACATCCTCTGGGAGAACCAGCTTCTAAAGAAGCAGAGTGGGTTGAAGGCTGCATTACCATACATAAGGAACAATAAAAGGGCTGGGAGATGGCTTCATTGGTAAAGTGCTTGCTACACAAATAAGAACTGAACTTGGATCCGTATCACCATATAAAAAGTTGGAAGAAGAGGTGGATTGTATTTATAATCTCAGCATTGGGGAGGCAGAGACTGGCAGATTTCTGGAGGTCACTGGGCTGCAGGCCTATCTGAATCTGTGAGCTCAGTGAGGTTTATCCTATTTCAGAAATAAGCTTTTGTGGAAGATATTCAATTTATAACACACACACACACACACACACACACACACACACACTCGCATACATGCATGAAGTAGCAGAAATACTGAAAGGAGTTCTTTGATGAAAGTCCTGTACTATGAGAATTAATTTGGGTATACAGAACTCCTTGGGTAGAAGAGAGGTTTACATATTGGATACATTACAAAATATAAGTAATAAGATTGCAGCCTCTGGTTTTACATAAAGGTTTACAAGTGTGAATTAAAGGTTTACAAATATGAACTAAGGTAAATATATACAGAGTTCCTGGGAAAATTCTTGTACATCAAGACGTATAAAGACATCAAAGCTAGGAATGATGGTGCAGACCTGTAATCTTAGTTAAATAGGAAGCTGAGGCAGGAAGTAAAAAAAAATTCAAGGGCAGTTTGGGCAACTTAGTGGTTGGTACCCTGCCTCAAAATGTGGATAAAGGGAGAGGAAGGTGGTACACTTCTTTAGCATGTGAGAGGCCCTAGGTTCAATTCCCCAATACTTAAAAACTATCATCTTTGAATGGGCACTGTGCCATATATTTATAATCTCAGCACTGAAGAGGCTAAAACAGGAAGGTTGTAAGTTCAAGGCCAGCCTAGGATGAATCATGCCTGTCACACATATAGTGGAGGGAAGTGACAAAAAAAGAAATGCAATGTCAAACTGATGGATGTCTAATGATATTTGGACAGTTGGAAGACTAGAGTTCGAAGAAAAGTCAAGAGAGGGGAAAAGGCAGTGAGCCAAGAATATTGTCACAAATTTGGGGCCAGTCTGGTCATGACATAGCAAGTTCCATGAGAAAGTCTGGCATGCAGGTCCAATTTGAAGTCAGGCTTGCTTTCATCAACCCATGAATTAAATAATTTTTTTTCACATTATTTAAATGGCCAGGAAAATCAAATGAAAACTAATATCTTGTGACAAGTGAAACTTTATAGGAAATTCAAATTTGGCATTTATAAATAAAACTTTATTGAAACAGCCATGACAATTCTTTTACATTTGGCTACTTTTATACTACAGAGGCAGAGTTGAATAACATCATCAGAGACTAATTTTCACAAAACTTAACCATTTGTTCTTTTACAGAAAGAGTTAGCTAACACTCAAGTTAAAGAGAAATTTTGAAGGTGTAGTCTTGTTGTGATTTGTGTGTGTGTGTGTGTATGTGTGTGTGTATGTGTGTGTGTATGTGTGTGTGTGTGTACCAAATATTAATGATGTGTGTTTCCCTCAATTGCTCTTCCCCTTGTTTTGAGAATCTCTTCCTGAACCTGGAGCTCATCATTTTAGCTAGACTGGCTGGCTAGTAAACCCCAGGAATCATTCTGTCTTGGCCTCCCTATTTCTGGTCTTTAATTGGATGTTGATGATTAAACTCATTTATTTATACAGTAAGCACTTTACTGACTGAACATCTTCCCAGGTTTTCTCTTTTGTCGTGAGAAATGGTTTCACTCTGTACTCACTACATAGCCCTGGCTGACCTGGAACTTGCTGTGCGAGAGCATGCTGACCTCGAACTTTTGCCAACCCTCCTGTCAATGTCTCCCAAGTGCCAGCATCACAGGTATGAGTTACCACATTGAGCTAGCTGGACTGTGAATCTTAAAGCTGACAAAGTGAAAGTGATCCAAATGAGTTAAGGCTAGTCTTTAGGGATGCCAATGTCCGGGGAACAAGGAGGCAGAAGAACCACAGATGATGGTAAATAAACCTCAACTTAATTAAACATGTCAACTCGCAGACTGTTCTATTGCCTTGTATTTCAAACACACTCCCCAGAGGAAGATTAATTAAGTTTCTGCCTAGAGTAGCTATCCAGCTGGAAGCAAGACTAACTCATCAAGTGTTTCATTTTGGCAAATTCCCATGTCCAGACTTTTTCTTCTTCTCCTGGAATGTATAGACCTCTCAGGCCTACACTATTTCAGGAAGGCTTGATTTCTAGATAATTGTTTCAGGAACGCAAGGAAGAACATTCCAGTAGGTAAATGTTAGGTGAAAAGCCCTGTTGGGTAAAGACTTTCTAAGTTCAGCCTGTTGGGAGAAGGAGCACTCATACCCCTCTAAGCCCTTAGTCATGCTCTATAATGAAGCCCAATACACTTACTGGCTTCTAAGAGTACAGAGTGGTGGTATCAACCATTAGTTTATCATTGGGACCTTAGGAGAAGGTACAGACATCGTGTAAATCTTCTGAGAAGAAATTTTAACAACAGTAGGCAAGGATGATCTTAAAATTCTGCTCTTCTTGTCTCCTCCCACCCATTGCAAGAATTACAGTTGTGTGTCTGATTTACATTCTGCTAGGGATTCCAGGGCTTTGGACATGTTAGGCAAACACTCTGGCAATGGTTCTAATTTCCCAGGCCAGTAATAGGACTCTTAAGGTGGCAAGGAATTTCTTTGGAGTTTGCAAGTGATATTAACTGTCAGGGGGATGTGTAAGAATATGGAAGAAGATTCTCACATAATTCCTCCAGTCTGGCTGATAGGGTGGGTTCTTGTTGCAGATAGGTGGGTTGAAGCCCCTGGCTTGCCCATTGGCTTTGGATAAGTCATTTCAACATTATTTCCCAGTAACTCTTGATGAGAGTGCTTGGATTGCAAGTCAAGTTTAAACCAGAGACAGAGAAGACATTGAGTCTCTGTTATTTGTTTCGTCAATCATTGTGTTAACCACGCTGCTGAGAAGAAATCATGCCTACATTAGTTCTGCAGGTAAAGGTATTTTGTTTTCTTCTTTTCTTGGGCTTAGTTAGCATAGCCAATGGGAACAAGAAGCCATCTACATAAGTTGCCTTCCCTCAGCTCTGTATGTAGCAGGGTCAAGAGCTATGGTTGAAAGCCCAGGCCCAGAGCCACAAGCACTGACCTGTGCCTTGAAAGCAGAAAACATGTTGCCTTTGTGGAGGTCTATACTTTCCAAGATAATGCCAGTGGCTTTGGAAGGAGGTCCTTGTGGGTCCAAATTCAGCACTATAACATTGCTTATCTTCCATGAGTTTGTATCTTTGTTTCAGTTCAGGCTCTATCTTAATTTTAGTACACAGATGCTCTTCCAGATAGGGACCCCTAAATTAATAGGCATCTTCCATGCTGCCATGCCAGTGTTCTCAGAGCCATGGAATTGCACCAGGAGCCCTTACACACATCTCGAACCCTCTGTGGACATTTCCGTCTCTGAGATATCTTACCTCCCTCCAGCAACCCAAGTTTCTCCTCTCCCTTTCCCACTTTACTCAGGTAGTCTAGTAGTAATGTCATGAGCCAGATTACCACACAGCAAGACACAATAGGCTAAGGATGGAGCTCAAGTAGTAGAGTGCTTGCCTAGCATGTACAAAGCCCTGTGTTCCAGCCTCAGGACCACAGGAACCAGGGATGATGGCTCACAGCTGTAATCCCAGGAGCGGGCAGGAGGGTCAGAAGTCCAAAGTCATCCTCAGTTACATAGATGGTTTAAAAGTTAGCATGGGCTACATAAAGTCTTGTCTCAAAGGGGGAGAAGGAGGAGGAGGAGGAAGAGGAGGTGGAAGAAGAAGAAGAAGAGGAAGTGGTGGTGGAGGAGGAGAACAAACACTGTAGAAACCTTCTAAGCACTCAAACCCAGATAAAGGCCAATTCGATAAAATTGCTTTCCACTTAGGCTGGATCACCTATACAGCAGAAAGGAAGATCTACTGTAGGACAAACTAGAGGAGGTAGTCTGGACCTGGAACCCATCAACCATTCAATAGGATGAACCACAGGACTAGAGGGAAGCCTACATATCCCAGAATACCTGACAACTGCACAAAGAAAGGCAATAGACCTCGCTGAAGGAGTATAAGAAAATGAATAAATAAAAACTGACCTTCGCCGGGCGGTGGTGGCGCACGCCTTTAATGCCAGCACTTGGGAGGCAGAGGCAGGCAGATTTCTGAGTTCGAGGCCAGCCTGGTCTACTGAGTGTGTTCCAGGACAGCCAGGGCTACACAGAGAAACCCTGTCTCGAAAACAACAACAACAACAACAACAAAACAAAAAACAAACAAACAAAAAAACCTGACCTTCATCTCTGATTTGTTATCTTCAAGGCTAGTTTTGCAGTCTGGCAATGCAGAGGAATTTTTTTTCCAGTTTTTCCTCTCTCTCTCTCTCTCTCTCTCTCTCTCTCTCTCTCTCTCTCTCTCTCTCTGTGTGTGTGTGTGTGTGTGTGTGTGTGTGAGAGAGAGAGAGAGAGAGAGAGAGGGAGAGGGAGAGAGAGAGGGAGCAAGACAGAGGGAGGGAGAGGGAGAGAGAGGGAGAGAGAGGGAGAGAGAGGGAGAGAGAGAGAGAGAGAGAGAGAGAGAGAGAGAGAGAGATTATGAATTGAATCCAGGAACTTGTGCAAGCTACGCAAGCACTACCAATGTAGCTACAGTCACAGCCTGCCTGCCTTCCTTCCTTGTTTGCTTGCTTGCTTGCTTACTTCTGTCCTTTCTTTCTTGCCTGTTTTTTTTTTCTTCTTCCTGTAAATTTGAGTTCACATTTTGGAAAAGTGATTCAATTACTCTGAACTTTATTTCTCATGTTTACAAATGGGGTGTGTGCCTTTAAGGGAAGCAGTAAAAACTGAGCACAATAACATGCAAAGATATCAGCACAAACTACTTTCTTTTTCTCTGAAAGTACTCAGGAAGGATCAACCTGTGCCAGTTGCACCAGGTATAATAAATTACCCTTCATATCTACACACACACACACACACACACACACACACACACCCCTAACTGCTTTGCTTAGCTTAGCTTATCTCATCTAAGAGAGCAGAAGAAATCTAGAAAAACAACATTAGCAGATTTTGCAACTTGGCTTACAGGAAAACAGGTGGTGGCTTTGCCCTCCATCCTGCCTCTCAACCTCCCCTCCAACCCATTACTGTGTTTTCGGGTTTCTTCTAAGTGCTTACTTTGGCAAATTCACTACTGACCAGTACTCAATGTAAGTAAGACCCCAATACTGGTTCATATACCATATGGAACCTAAGGCATCAGAATAAAATATAATTTCTGATCTAGAATGACTGTAGCATGCATCCAGTCCAAAACATCAATTCTATTCCCTCTTTTTCATTGGGAAATTGACTCCCAGGTGCTTTTAATGTGCTTATAGCAGCACCTTCATTTTAAGACAAAACAAGAATAGAGTTCAAGACACCTTGATACATACTCCAAACTTTCTACTACTTCCCAGTCAGCCCAAGAAAAAAGTATATACAATAGATTATACACACAGCCATCAAGTTGTTAACTGTAAATTGCTTATTTTTTCTTACCAATTAAAAATTACCCACTCCTCCAGAAGCCTCTACAGGAATCTTAATAGAGTTCTTGCAGTTTTCTTGCAACATAGCTGCTGAGGTGGGGAGCACTGTGGCAAAGAACACCCGCCATTTAATGAATTAATTCTTTTGTTAGCAAGATTGTGCAGTCCAGCCTGTTTGCACACTGCTGCAGTCCCAGAACTTTGGAGGTAAAGGCAGGAGGCTAAGGAGTCCAAGAGCAGCCACACCAGACCATATCACAAGTAGTGAACCAAAGATCATTCCACTTATCATTTTATTTACAATCCTTAACTAAAATTCCCTCTAATACTCTTAAAGCCAAAATATATGATGGATATCCTAATTCCAAAAAGATATGTTATACTGAGCATCATTTGTAAAGGTATGGAGAGAAGAAAGTGAAGGTTTCTTGATAATGGGACCAAGTTCATTTTAAGACTCAGATCAAAGAAAGCTATGGTGATACTAGGGGAGGGCAAGATGTCTGCTATCTAGTTTGTTCTGGACAATTCATTTAAAGGCCTTGAAAACATTTAAGTGGAACTTCAGTAATGTCTCAGAAGCATGAACCATACTTTTTGTTTACCTTCTATTGTTTACTCCATTTTGGATTTACTTTGTTTGGTTTCAGAGCCGGATTTTGGTCCTTCTTATCTGTGTTATTATCTCTTCTATCTGCTAAGTACTTGCTGTTACTGTGAAATGAAAGTTGAATAATATTTGGCACCTGGACTGCTATATTATAGAGGCACTCAATAGTTACTTAGTTAATGAATAGTAGAAGTCTTATTTTATTCAAATAAGAATGAAACTGTTGCCCAATTCTATTTAAGGGCAGAGCTTTCTGACTTAGGCATCATGTTCCTGAAAGCTGCATCAATTATACGTACTCCTTACAGGAGGTACTCTAACTGTATAGTATTGGCTCAGCAGTGAGTTAGCAAAACTATGATATTAGGAGAACCAGCTAGTACTTTTCAAATGCTTATTTCTTGGCAATACAGTTCTAGATATTTTCTATTTATCATCTTATTTAAACCTTACCATCAGCTCTTTTCTTATTTTTTTTCTCCAGATGAAAAAACTATGGAACAAACAGGTCATATGAGTGGTAGCACCAACATCCAGCAAGTATCAAGGGCAAGGGCAAGACCTGGGATTCGGGCCTAATAACAAGGCCTCTAAACTATTTCACTGTCCTATTATTGAAACACCAAAAACTTGATTCATAAGGCAGTGTGTTAGCCCTAGGCTAGGTATTTTGAGCATATGACTTTAATGATAAATCATAAAATCAGTGTCTTATGGAAATAGACTTCAGTCACAGAAGTTTAGGAGCTGGTCTATGGGAAAGTTGGTCATTGCAGTCATGGAAGAGATACGGGATAAGATCTGAAGCAAGATCATGGAGAAATGAGAGCTAATATAGGTGGTAATACCAAGTGGTTGCTTATTCCCATGGGGGGAAGAGAAAGGTCTCTGACATTAGCTCTAAGTCTCTATTTATTCACTTGTGTGAATGTGAATCTGTGTGAGTCTGTGTACCACACCATGCATGTGTGCAGGTCAGAGAACAACGTGGTAGAGTTGATTCTTTCCTTCTGCCATGTGGCTCCCAGGACTTAAACTCGGGTCATTAGAGTTGATGATATGTGCCTTTACACACACACATACACCACACACACACACACACACACACACACACACACACATCATTTAGCCAGCCCTGCTTCCAGATTTCTAAGGAAGACACCAGAGTGAGCTGCTGAGGCCCCTTTCTGCACACAGGCCAGTAACAATGGAGAAGGAGGGCTTGAGATGGTGGGTGGAGCTGGTGGGGAAGGAGTTTGGTCTTGATGTGATAGCCTATGGAATGCATATCCCTTGGAGATGAAAATGACCAGAAGACAGAGGATAGAACTTTGGAATTAAAGGCCCTGCTATTTTCAGCATTAAAAACTCCCTGTCTCCAAACACCACATATGTCAGAAAGTAGAAAGGCATACCTACGAAATCTTAAGGATTTAAATAACAACTCTAAGAAGGAAATTGTTGTGGTTAATTTTGATTGGTAGTTTGATGGAACTTAGACCCACCATGGAAACAAGACTCTGAGTAGGTCTGTGAAGGATTCTCTAGTAAATTGACAAGGGGAAGACCCACCCTAACTTGGGATCACATCATCCTAAGGGCTGGAGTAAACTGAGCTGAAAGAAGGGAGCTAAACACCAGCATTCATTGACTTCCTGACTATAGACACAACCTGCCCAACTGCCTCCTGCTCCTGCCAACACCCCTTCCCTGCCATGATAGACTATATCCCACATTGGAAATCTAACTCAACCCTTCCTTAAGTTGCTTTGTCGGATATTTTGTTACTACAACAGACAACCGACTGCTGCAGACACCAAGCTAGATGCCACTAGTCAAAGCAATTCTACTAAGTTTTGTTAAGAAAACAGTGCTTTCTATCAGCTCATGAGCCCATATGGATGTATTTGCAGCTTTCACCTTCAAAACATCCACTCTTGAGATAGCAGGATAGCTCAGCAAGTACCAGCAGTTCCCAAGTACAGGCCTTAAGAACTAAATCTTTTTTGTTTTTGTTTGTTTTTCGAGACAGGGTTTCTCTGTGTAGCCCTGGCTGTCCTGGAATTCACTCTGTAGACCAGGCTGGCCTCGAACTCAGAAATCCGCCTGCCCCTGCCTCCCAGGTGCTGGCATTAAAGGCATGCGCCACCACCGCCCGGCTAAGAACTAAATCTTATCCTCAAGACCCACAGAGTGGAAGGAGAGAACTGACCCGTCTCCCTCTCCACTCCAACTGCACATACCTGCATACACATAGTAAATAAACTAAATGTAATAATTTTTTAAAAACCCACTTTTGAGATTTAAGTCAAATGGCGCTCTAAGAAAATGTTGAGCTTTAACATCCTGAGGGCTCTGCTGGCTACTCTGTGTTTCTAGAAGTATAGCTGGCTCCTTTGTTGCTGGGTAATCTCTTTACTTTGGACTGGAGTTTAAAATGACAGCGTTGGTTGCAGCTGTTGGCTGGGCTTTCAAACTGAGTCTGCGGCTCACCGCCTTCCCTCTGTGAGGCCTCCTGTAATGACAGACTTCACATTTACTTAGGACAAGTGACAAAACATTAATGGCCACTGACCTTACTGAGAAATCAGTGTGAAGAGAGAACCTCAGGAAGGCAAAAAACGCCTGCTAGGAACATACAGGAAGGACCATTTTCCTTCCATTTCTAAAACACAGAGCAGGTACAAATTCTGTGAATTCTGCCTTCCACTGGGGTTAGACAGTCCCCCCAGAGCTCTGTGAAGGCAGCTGCTATACATTAAGAAGAATATGTCTCCGATGAAGGCGATAATGTGTCCCTGAGAAGTCTGCTCTGGATGTCCTCTTCACTGAACTTGTGAACTTTTCTACTTCCTGCTTGCTGGGGGAAGGCTGCCCTCTGCAAATGTGCTTAACTTCTGCCCGCCTCTCATTCCCAACCTTTCAGTTGACTGTGGAGGCTTTCCAGTGTTTGCATTCCAGTCTCCACCTATCCCACTTTCTCAGCAGCCGATAATGAAAGGAAACACAACACACACACACACACACACACGCACACGCACACGCACACGCACACGCACACACACACACACACACATTTTTGTGGTTTTTATGTGAATGCCTAAAACATACTTCCAAACAAAGTCATAAGAGTTGGTTTAGGAAAGAGCTGCTTCTCTATTCTGACTTGAACAGCAATTATTCACCCACAAGAGATTAGAACTGTATCAAAAGGAAAGAGGAGGAGACATTCCAGGTTAAATAAAAACACTTTCAGTTTACACATTAGGCTACTGGATTCAGGCATCAAACAGAAAGAGATTCTGCTATTTATGGCTTTAGGGGAAAGAGCAGTTTTGTTTGCTGTTTTAATCGTCATAAAATTAAAGCTGAATATTAATTCTTGTAAGGCTTACATAGATATGACTCTCATCCCTGGATTTCTTCTCTCTAGTTTTGGGTGGTAGCTCCTTTCATAATCATGTTTTAAAAACGTAGCTATAAATTCTCCCACCCTCTTTGCAGCAATGGTGGTGTCTCAACCCTCTCCTCTTGAGTGTAAGCGATGATGCACAGCTGTTTCAAACAATGGGGGATGGAAGCAGTGAGGCCATGTGACTCCTGAAATTGGAGCACAGAAATCCTGGAGCCACCACTGTGTCCATCAGCAGCACGTGCTTTAAGGGTCTAAGGCGCTTTGCAAGAAGACCAAGGACCCTTAGAACACTGTCTTACTTGTTTTCTTTTTATCTTTTAAAAATTGTGTTTTATCATTTATTTTTATGTGTAGGGGTATTTTAGCTGCATGGATGTCTGTGCACCATGTACATGCAGTACCGACCAAGGTCAGAAGAGGACGATGAATCCCTTAGAACCATAGTTGCCTGTGCCTGTGAGCTGTCATTTGGGTGCTGGGAATGAAGCCCAGGTCCTCTGCAAGAGCTACCAGTGCTCTTAACTGCTGAGCCACCTCTCCAGCCCCTGATTTATTTTTGATTGCTGTGACAAAACACCAATGTACAGAGTTCCAGAAGGTTAGTGCAGGGTAGCAGAGGGGAAGATAGCAGGTAGCAAGCAGCTAGACCAATAGCTGAGAACTCATCTAGAACCCCCAACAAGAAGCAGAATACGCACAAAATGGCATGAGTCTTTTGAAACTTAAAATCCTACCCACAATGTCTTACTTCTGTCATCAAGGCCATATCTCCTAATCCTTCTCAAATAGCCACCATCTGGGAACATATCTGAGTTTTAAAGGGAACATCTCATTCGAACTACCCTAAGGGAAGAATCCACTGAATTATGCTCCCCCAACTCCCTGTTTTTAAATTCCATTTTAAGTACAGTCTCATTAAGTTGCCCAGGATAACTCACTGTGCCATCTAGGTAGGCCTTGAATTTTTCCTCCTCCTGAAGAGCTGGGATTGCATGCGTTTACCACAATACTAGGCTCATGTGGTGCCAAGATCTAACTCATGGCCTTGTGCATGCTAGGCAAGCACTCTACCAACTGGGCTACATCCCAAGTCCTGACAGCATTCATTTTGGGCTTAAGTTACATGAGAGTGTTTCTACTAGGCTTTTGTGGTTTCTGTCTTGGTATATCTTTGTATTCTGTCACTCTGGCAGAAGAACAGACATTATTAGGGCACTTTCATTCTGAGGAAGGACACAAGCATCATAAAGGACCAAACCACAGATGTAAGTTGACACTTCTCCTCAGACATATCTTATGCAGTGTTTGCTCCCATTCCACTGGACAAAGTTCAGAGGACAAAGTGATGACCCAGGCAGAGCAAGTTCAAGCAGAAAATAAATAAACAGGAACAAATAAAATCTATCATTTTGTGCTGACTAGCTTCATTTCTCCTGATTCTAATAATTTTGTCTTCATTTCTTATCTTTTTAGTGTGTTTGAGTGTAGATCAGAGATAATTGGGAGGATTCAGTCTACAATATTTAACTAAAAAATATTGTTAATTCACTTGCTAGGTGATTTCAGTATTTATTCAGTTAAACTTAGTATTCATCAGAAATAAGTCATATAAAACAAGAGAAAGGGCCTGGTATGTAGCTCAGTGGGTAGAGTGTTTGCCTAGTATGCACAAAGCCCTAGGTTTGAGCCCCAACAGGGCATGAGCTAGGCACAGTGGTGTACACCTCTAATTCCAGCACTTGAAAGATAGAAACAGGAACATGAGAAGTTCATGGTCATCCTTAGCTACATAGGGAGTTTGAGGCCAATCTGGGTTATGAAAGACCTTGTGAAAGAAAAGGGGTGGAGAAGGGTGGAAGAAAGAACAACCCACAAAGTAGCAAAAGATCAGTTACACTTTTCAGTCTACGTTAGTGATAGTAAACCTTAGAGAACTTAACTGTTTAATATTATCTTGGCACTCAACTCAGAGTGGAGACGCAAATATTTTCTAAGCGAACTTGAAAGTAAGCTTTAAGCATTAACACACACCCACTCCTCCTTATTTTAATTAAAATAAGATCTCATCATTCCCCTTCATTCCCATTTCTTCCTCCAACTCTTCGAATACCTGCTCAGTGTTACTTCCATGAACATGATTTCCATGACCATTGGGGTGAATGAATGGGTGAATAAATGGATGTGTGGATTGATGGATAGATGGATGGATGGATGGATGGATGGATGGATGGATGGATGGATAGCTGGTCTAATGGATACTAATTAGAGCCCCCCCCCATGCCTCTGGGGAAAACTATTTCTCTGCTACTTACCATTTTTTAGCTGTAATAGTTCTTTGTTTAAAGGTAAGGCCTGGTGAGGTTCCCCTTGCATCTTAGCATGTCTGTTGGTGTTCTGGTTTGGGTTTTTTTAGGCAGCCATGTTTTTGAGAACATACACCCATTTTTTAAAAAGTGAAACAAATATAAGAGAAAAAGAACCCCATAAAAACACAAACAAAATGTCATGAGCTCTCACCATCAGAAACTTAGTAAGCATGTTTGTATCTTTCCTCACTATCAGAATTTGTTGAATAACAATAAATGCATAAGGAACATCAGATTTGTTCACAGCGATTTGCTATATTGATTGTCTTGATAGCTGGCAGAAACAAGCATAAATTTTACTTAAATCTAGTCTTACCTACTAATATTAACTCTCAGATCACACAGCAAATATATCTCTCTTTATACACATATAGAAGTAAGTTACAGATGGGCTATAGAAGCTTAAAAAGACTTCAGCAGAATTCAAGGTGTTTCAATGAGAGGCATAGATGGGAAACTGATAGAGTAACAAAAGAATCTCTGTGGAGTGAAATGATAAACCTTCTAGGGGTCTGCTTGAGGTATTACCATTGGATGAAGCCACTGGGTCACAAGCATGAACCAAGCTTCAAAATCAAGTTGAGGTGCAGAAGCTAGAGGTGGTCAGGATTACTCCTAGGCAAATGAATGGGTGAATAAATGGATGTGTGGATTGATGGATAGATGGATGGATGGATGGATGGATGGATGGATGGATGGATGGATGGATAGCTGGTCTAAATGGATGAACAGGAAGACAGAGCTTTAAGTAGCCTGCATCAACAGTTGGATTGAGCTGAGCTACTGGACAGTCAGGAGTTCATTTTTGTTGATATCTTAACATAAACATCAGGTGACAGACAGGTCTAGGAGTTCCATTGCTGTCACCTTGTTAGAATTTCAGGGGAGGAGCTGCACTACTGTGTCCAACAAGTTCTCAGTCCTGGTTTTTCTTATATGACTAATACAAACATGTGTTACTAGAGTCCCAAATTAACTTGATAAATTTGTAGAGTGTCATCTTTTGTACTTTTGGGAATAAGTCATCAATCTGTGTTATATGGTTGCTGTGGGAAAGATGTCCCTGCTCATGGCCACCAAAGGACTGAGTCACCCTCCATCTTGAAAATGGGGCCAACAATTGTTTGTAAAATGTAATCTCTCAGGACAGTGTGCAGTCTGAGCAACCTATTTTATAAATATGGAGTAAGTGAGGCCAGGATACAGCTTTATAATGGCAGAAAGCAGTGCATTTTGCTACTCCTAGTACATTAGGAGGGAGTAGAGGGTGAGAGGAACAGATCACTTCAAGGCTCAGGCTTTTGAAAATTCCCCCTTAACTCCATATCATCCCCTAATTCAGGAGAAGGAGTGTTTTGCGTTTGTGTTGAGCAAAGCTTTTCTTTGGGTCTATACCTTGGCACTCCTAAGTCAGTAATCTAATCATTGATCTATGGGTTTCTCTCTCCCCAACTCCACTGATCAGTTTGTTATGGTTTCATAATCCAAAGAATTCTTTTGGTCACTAGCACTTAACTAAATGTCATTGAATCGTTAATGAATTAATATTGAGTGGAGTTTAGTTTCAATGACTAAAATACTAACAAAATAAACCACTCTATTTTATGACACTCGATTTCAAGGACAATGTTCAAAAAATACTCATTTATATTCTTACTCATTTCCTGTTGTCTTTTCTTTCTGTTTTGGTTTGACTGAAAAACCGTAAGAAATAAATGTCATTTATGCATTACTCTTTTGCAAAATAAAAATATTTTTCATAATATAAAAATGACATATTCTTATTGAACAATAAAAAAACAAAATAATAAAACAGTACAAAGTATATGGAGTGGAATGTGAATAAATTATTCCACAATCATGCTCCAGTGGCAGCAGCTATTAGCAGAGTTGGAGACAGCAGTAGCAAAGACACACACACAAACACACACACAAAAACTCACAAATTATATTCATTAAAATAAAATTTCAGTAAGTATACTGGCTCTCAAAATTAAATACATTGTATCAACCCTAATTTTTACCTTGACTCACAAAATGCTACTAAGAAGAACATGAAAGGATTATTAAAAAAAAAAAAAAAAAAACTATGGGTCTATAAGAGAACATCTGGAGGCTAGGTGTGGTGACACAGGCTTGTAATTTCCGGACTTTGGAGGCAGAGACAAGAAGGAGTGCTGTGAGTCTGAGGCCAGCCCTGGCTACATGGTGAGTTCAAGGCCAGCCTGAACTATGTTGTGAGATTCTGTCTTAAGAAGAGAAGGGAAGGGAGGGGAGGGGAGGGGAGGGGAGGGGAGGGGAGGGGAGGGGAGGGGAGGGGGAGGGGAGGGGAGGGGAGGGGAGGGGAGGGGAGGGGAGGGGAGAAGAAAGGAGAAGAAAAGAAATGAAAGATGAGAGTAAAATACATTTTGGGATGTACACAATGGTTAGCAACTGACATCTCAGCTGTTGGTGATGAAAACCCTGATAGACTTGAATCTGTTCAAAAGCACAGACAAGCTTATGCTAATTGGCAAAACTGTCTGTTTCTTTACAGACCATTTTTATCAGTAGGTTAAATTTATAAATGTTATTATTTTTTTTTACTAATTACCTGTGCATGTAAAGTTTCTCGTTTTGGATAATAAACATCATCATTTCATTATACTGAATGTTGCTTGAGGCTTTCCAGAGCACAAATGAGTTTAAAATGATGACATAGAAAGTCTTCTTAAAGTTAATAATCTAATTCTATTTGTAAAAAAAAAAAGTTGGTCACGGTCTGCTTCCTTTTGATGTTGGTCTCTTCATCCCTTTCTCTGTTCCAATGACTAGCCACCGTCCTCATCATATGGTAAATTAACTACAAATTAAATGCATGCTTATAACTCGTGGCTAATTTTGTATGAATTTCAACAGGAAGTATGGTATCAGGTCTACTTTTTGATTTGGGTGTGTCACCATCTGATCGGCTTCTGATTGTACAATCCACTCTATTTGTAGAGAGTTATATTCCTCTCTGCTAATATGACTTCAACCTCATTCATTTAGTAACCCCCTTTCATTCTTTACTCATCCCCACCTTTGGATGGTAAGACAGGATTTATCAGCTCAGTGATCTATGAGGATCAGACAAGCTTTGGGAATGTTTGTCTGTAAGTGACAAGTAGTCCTAGCACTTATATTTTGTAATTGAATGACCACTGCTGCTGATGGGAGGTATGATGACCATAATTGTATTTCTGTGTGTGCATGTGAAAGAGATGTGTGCGAGAGCACTGACACAGGTGTGCTGTTGTGTTTTTGTGAATGTCAGAAGACAACGTTCTGGACGCCCTTACCTCTGCATGCCATATGTTCCCAAGATCATACCCAAGTCATTAGGCTTGTGTGGCAAGTGCTTTTACCCACTAAGCCATCTGGCCACCTCAACCCTAACACTTTCAGAGACCTGTGTGTTGGAAAGCATTCAGTTGTCTGGGCTCCAAAGTCATTTTTCAGCCTTTGCCATAATAGATGGAAATCAATTAAATGCTAAGTTACATTAATTAATCATGTAAAAATCTATTATCTATATCTTATATCTGTAGCAATTCAAAATTTTATTTTTTTTAACATTTAAAGTCATGTTTGGTACAAATTGTCCTTTAACAGAGAGCAGATAATACTTACCATGTAAATATTCTATTCTCATGTATGATGAGGCTCTGACTATCCATTTCTTTGAAGGTTGGAACAGTCCGGAATGATTTGTTGATGGAGTTTAATGGTCCTCTTCCCAAGTGCAGTGTTTGATTTTATAGGTTAGCCTAGGTTAGTTAAGAGTGCCCAAATACACAGTAAGACAATGTTTATGAATGTGTATATAAAGATCAGCCCAGAAGAAATTAATATTTGAGTCAGTAGACTAAGTGACGATCTATCCTCACCCAATGTGGATGCACATCATCTAATTCAAAGACCCAGATATACTAATATAGTGAATTTACCCTGTTCTTAAATTGAGTCATCAGTGTTCTTGTGTTAGTGGACATTTCCTCTCCTGGTTTTCACACTATGACCAGTGCTACCCACCAGCCCCTGCTTTACACCCTACTCTTCCCTGGCTACCAGGACTGTGGCCTTAAGAAAAGAGTTAGAGCAGCCACTCTCTTAGTGTACCCGGAGCTTTTTGTGTGTTGTTTTTGTTTTTGTTTTCATTGCTCTGACAAAAATTCATGACCAAAGCAACCTGATGAAAGAAGAGCTCCTTTGGGCTCAGAGTTTGTGGTTCTAGTCCATCATGGTGAGGAAGACACAGTAGCAGGAGCATCAGGCAATTAATTGCCCTACATTCACAGCCATGAAGCAAGGAATGACGAACGCTGGTGCTCAGCTCCCTTTCTCCCTGTTATTCAGTCTGGGACCTGTGGAATGGTGCCACCCACATTTAAGATCTTTCTATCTCACTTAACCCAATGTAGAAACTCCTGAAAGGGCATGGCTAGACGTTTGTCTCCTAGGTGAGTTTGTTCAGTCCAGCTGACAATTGAGATTAACTATTCGTACCTTATTCTCTAGTCTGTAGACAATATTGTCTCTCATCAGTGGCTTTCCCGACTTTCCAGCTTGCAGCCAACTGATTGTGGGACTCCTCATTCTCCATAGGTATTTGAGCCTGTTCTCCCCCTTGCCAGCAAGATGACCCAGCATGTCTAAGTACTCGTCTTGTAAACCTAATGACCTGAATTTGATTCCTGGAACCGACACAAACTGACTCCACAAAGTTGTCTTCTGACCTTCACACACATATCATATCATGGATATCTCTCTGTCTCTGTCTCTCTGTCATTCTCTGTCTCTGTCTCTCTGTCATTCTCTGTCTCTGTCTCTCTGTCATTCTCTGTCTCTGTCTCTCTGTCATTCTCTGTCTCTGTCTCTCCCCCCCCCCTCTCTCTCTCTCTCACACACACACACACACACACACACACAGACACGTACATGCTGTGGTAGTTTACATGAAAGTAGCCCCCATAGGCTCATAGAGAATGCCACTATTGCAGGAAGTCACTGGAGGTGGGCTTTGGGGTTTCAGAAGCCCAGGCCTGGCTTAGTGGCTTAGTGACTCTCTCTTTCTTTTTGCCTTTGGATCCAGATGTAGAACTCTCATCGACCTCTCCAGCACCATGTCTGCCTGGGTGCTGCCGTGCTTTCCACTATGATGATAATGGACTAAATCTCTGGATATAAGCCACCTCCAATGAAATGCTTTCTTTGATAGGAGTTGACCTGATCAAGGCATCTCTTCACACCAATAAAACCTTAACTAAGACATGTGTGTGCATGTACACACACACAAACACACACATACACACACAAATATACACAAAGATTTTATGAACAAGTTAATGTCCCCTTATCTACTTGTATTCTGCCAGGGCCATTTCTCTGGGGAACTCTACTATTAATGGACATGCTCCTGATTCACTTTCCCTGTGTGTGATAGCTATGTGCATGCATATCCATCCCAACACCTGTCTTGGTTGGTATTTTAGATTTCGTAATATAACCTAACCTCTGTCCTTTCTTTCTGATGACTAAAAGATATGGAACTCTCCTTAATCAACAACAGAACCTGTCTGGCACTGTATTCAAACCAGGAATATTAACTTTGAATAATTTAAAAAATAATATCTTTAGAGGATTTTTTTTAAAAGAAATGAAGTACACCCTTGGGTATTAAAAAAATTCTCTTGGACCAGTGCAACCCATGAGTAAGTTTTGAGCTTGACTGCAATTGCTCGGACCCTACACAGATTACTTTCCTTCAACAGGGGCAGTTACTCTTCCAAGAGCAGCCTTATGATGTCCATTTTGATGTACGCAGCAAAGTTGCCAGAGCTGCCCACTTTTCCAAGGGTGATCCTGGGCCTATTGGGAAGCTAGTCAACTATTCAAAGATGTAAAAGTCGTAAAAGTCGTTGAGCTAGAATACTCCTTCATCATGAGTAGCGTGTAAAACTAGTAACCGAAACAGCAAGATTAAACTACTGCTCCAAAGAATGAGATCGGAACGTATCACAGACCCTGTGTAGAGACACGACTTTCTATACTGCCCTAAAGACCGTGATATCATGTCCATTCTGGGGTTTTCTAGTAAAGAATAAAGGCATACCATTGGTGCCACCTTACTTAATTGTTAACCCAAATGGGATTTCAATCATTTGGTCAGAAAACTTCTCCATGCCCAGTACTTTTTGTTCTAGAGGCTTTACGAAATAGCATAAAACTGACCTAAAAATATAGGTTGGCACAATGGTTTTTTTGGTCATTGTCAGCTCTTGGCCCACTAAAGTGTGGCCCATACACTGGTCCCTCTAGCAACTGTTCATTCTTACCTTTCTTGAGAGTGGTTTCCTCTTCAGTGACCACTTTGGCCAGGCCCACTCTCACCTTTGAGAGTACTGAATATTACTCTGTAATAAACCTTACTCGTCTTACCAGTGGTCTCTATCTGGATCGAGTGTTCTTAAGTTATTGGCTTCTTTAAATAAATGAAAGAAGTGAACACAAATATCAAAGCAGTAATGGATTTTGTTCAAAAGTAAAGTGAAATTACATGGTAGAACTATGCAAGGGAACGACAGACTCAAGTGAGATTCTTTATGAGCCTTGAATGACTTGTTCAGGACTCCTGTCTGTGGATCCAGAAAGAAGAGAGATTGGATGCTAGGGCAGGGCATCCATAGTTTACTATTTCGATTGATGGGTTTTGCTCACTATACAAGTCGTTTCAACTATGTACATGCCCAATCATGCCTAGGCATAGAATTATGAATAGATTTTCCCTAAAATTTTATTTGAGCACCGTGTGTCTTACTGAGTGTTTACCTAAGACCAGTCTAGGCTAACGGTGCTCATTGCTTTTAGCACCAAGAGAAGTTTCATGGTGGTTCTAATCACAAAAACCAGAGTTACCATGGATGTACTAAGTTATTAGGGCAGAGTAACTGGTTGCTTTGTTTGGAGGGGGGTGTATTTTGCTTAGCACAGTTTTGGGGGGGGGTCACTTGTCTATCTTTTATACCATGTTCTCTTGTGTCTTATCCAAAATTCTTTCAAAAGAGATCACAAGGAGTGGAAAGCCAAGGGGAAGCCAGAGTGAGACCACAGTTACAGGAACAACAGTTTTGAGACCCTCTGAGAGGGTTTTTTTGTTTTTTGTTTTTTTTTTAAAAAAACAATACAAATGGTTCTAGGTGTGGTTGTTCACACCTATGATCTTGGCACTTGTGAAACTGAAGCAGGAAATGGTCACTTAAGTTTAAGGTCAGTGTGGGCTACATAGTGAGCTCTAAGCCAGCCTAGACGTCAGTGTGGCAAGTGGTTGCAAAAATGAACAATGTATGAATGAGTGAACGAATGAGGGAATGAATGAGTGCATCTGAGCCTGTATCTGTAGCTTAGCTTGTAGAGTGCTTGCTTAGTATTTATGAACTTCTGGCTTTTAATCCAGGAATCCCATAACCAGGCATGATGATATACACCTAAAATCTAGCAGATAGAAGACAGAGGCCAAAACATTAGACATTCAAAATTATCCTCAGTTATATAATTGAATTGAGTCCAACCTGGGATACAGGAGATTCTGAAAAAGAAGAGGTAAGGGGTGGCAAAAACCTTATACCCCACTCTGTTGAATAGTATTTTAGTAAGACCTCTAGGTGATAACGTTAAAACAAAACTCATCTGAAAAGAGTGCTCTAAACAAACTATATACCTTTTTGCCTGAAATCCCAGGCAAAACAAAATAATCAAAATATAGTCCCAAATACTTCAGAAAATAATACTGTTTGCATTTCTCCTAAATGTCTTTTATTGCTAGGTTTACAGTTTTTCTGGTCTTGGTTTCGTCTTACCTTTTTCTTATGAGTGTTGGACAAATTTATAAGTAGTGTTTCAGTTATCAGTACCATGTACCAAACCATCCTAGGACTTAGCGAATTAAAGCAATATTCACAGGCCTGCAAGATTGCTCAGTGGGTACTTCACTGGTTGTCAAGCCTGATAATCTGCATTTGGTTTCTACATGGTAGAAAGCCACAGACGACTTCTACAAGTTGTCCTCTGAACTCTATACATACAACTTGGCATGAGTGTGTGCCCACATCCATATACACATAAACATAAGTAAATGTAAAAAAGTAGGGCTGGAAAGAAGGCACAGTGATTAAGTGTATCAGCTGTTCTTCCACAGGACCTGCCCTCCACTGGCCAGCAGCCATAACGTAGCTCACAGCCCAGTTCCAACCAAGGGATCTAAAGTCCTCTTCTGGTCTCCATGAGTACCAGGCAATTATGTAGTGCAAAGATATCCATATAGGAAAATATATATATATATATATATATATATATATATATATATATATATAAGAATTTTGAAATTAGTTTCCTGTTTAAGAATCCAGTTTCTTCTCTTTTTTCAAGGCAAACTTGTGAACAGTTAGGATTTTTTTTTTCCTGTTCCTTTTCAAATTCCTATCTTCTGGACGCCAGTACTACCTTGATTTCCCATTCCCTCCTGTTTAAAAAAAAAGTTTCTTACTTTTATTTATGCGTATGTGCATGTGCCTATGTCAGGCATGCCAAAAGTGTGCAGGTGCTTATAGAGGCTAGCATACGGTGTCAAATTTCCTAGTGCTGGAGTTAGAAGTGGATGCGAGCCACCTGATAATTTGAACTTTTGGAAGAGCTTCAAGTGCTCTTAACCACTAAGCCAGTTATCCAGCCCCATAGTGCCATAGACTCACATATATGAGTAAGTTTCTCCATGGCTGACTCTTTGAGGGTGGTGAGTATCTTCAAAGCCTCAGCCTTTACCACTTCTCTAGCTTTAACTCTGAGAGTTTACCCCAAGGTTTCCCAGAATAAAATGCCAGGCAAGTTTCTGCTGCCCTTGGGAAGTGAATACCCCAATGTTTTCTTTATGTTTTGCTCTTGAGGTATCTTGGCTACAGTACATCCTGTGAGTCACCCCGGTCATAGGAGAAGGCAGCTTACCAACAAGTCAAGTCTTGTAAAGATCTTTACTGATTCATTTTGAAAGGTGATGGTGTCATCTTGTTCCTGCCCAGGTGTTTTCTGGGAAGCTAGCAGAAATCCCAGGAATGAACACAGGAGTAGATCTTAGCATTCTTCACTTGACTTTTGTCAGAAGAAAATACAACTATGGAATTTCCAAATAGAGCCAGTGCAGACTCTTTCCTATTGACATTTGCCACCCTGCAACCAAGGCACACTGCATGGTCTAGGCCATTTCAGGGACTTTCAAGCACATCAAGATTCCTGGGTGCTCTTCTTCACTTTCACTGAGAGGAAACAGAAGTTAGGAAAAAGAAGCATTGTCTCTCCAATAAGCATCAATACACTTACTTTGCCAGCCATATACTTAAGCTACATTCTAACTTTGAAGCTATGAACCTGAGACTTAAGACAATTCAATTGATTGACTTACTGTCTTACAGTCATTTCCTCACACATGCTTCTGTTCCTTATGGTCTGCAAACACTTGAGATTGTGGATTTTATTACAAATAACAATAACAACGTCTTCCTCCTCATCATCATCCTCATCCTTCTTTCTTTTTCTCCCCACTCCTCCTCCTTCTCCTTTCATGGCAGCTCTATGGAATGAAACCGTTCTGTTTCATTCTTTACCAAGTGAACAGCAGTCACATAATATAGGCATCTTTCACTGATTGGCACTAAGATGCTGGCCCTGGGGTTACGTTTTGATTAGGATGTCACAACATAGTTTCAGGCCTGATTTTGTAAATAGCTGTATTGAGACACAGACATACACATTTTATTTCTATGTCACCTGTGGCTGCTTGCCATTGCAGTATGGAGAGTTTAGTCATTGCAAGAGGACATTGTAACCTTAGCAGCTGACTTTTCACAGAAACAGCTTTGGAATCCCCTCAAATGGTACGAATCTATAGGTCATAAATCAGGCATAAGCAGTTGTTTTGTTGTTTGATTTGGGGATTGGTTTTAGTTTTTTGTTTGTTTGTTTGTTTGTTTGTTTGTTTTAGAACAAAATTCCAAGTAGTTGGTCTCAAATTCTCCATATAGTAGAGGATGACCTTGAATTCCTGATCCTCTTCTTCTACCTACAAGTGCTGAGGTCACAGTATCGGGAAGGTGTTTTTTTTTTTTTTTCTATAAAGAGCTCAGCAGCATTTTATATGTCTAATACATATATCCTAGTATGTCTGCTGATTTCTAGGTGGAAGTACTTTAGCATTCTTATATGGAGATGAATAATATTTTAAAAGTAGAAATGGATAGAATTATAATAAAAGCACAGACTAAGTATCATCATAATAAAATCAAATAAAAATATAAAAAAGTAAAAGTAAACAAACAAACAAACACCATGTTTGGTAGCACAAGCATATAATTCCAGCATTTGGGGGCTGGGGAGATGGCTTAGTGCAGTGATTCTCAACTTTCCCAATGCCATGACCCTTTAATACAGTTCCTCATGTTGTAGTGACCCCCATCAACCATACAATTATATTTGTTGCTTCTTCATAAGTATACTTTTGATTCTATCGTGGATTGTTATGCAAACATCTGATATGCAGGGTAGCTGATATTCGGCCCCTGTGAAAGGGTCATGCAACTCATAGGTTGAGAACAGGTGATTTAGTGAATGAGACTGTAGGAAACTGATGACCAGAGTGAGAATTCTCATCACAATACAATAAAAACCTCCCAAAAAGAATAAAGAGGAAAAAAAGCCAGCCGTGGCTACATGGACCTCTAACCCCAGCACTGGGACCTGGGAGGGCAGAAATAAGAGGATTCATAGACAAGGCTTATTAGCCAGACAAGCTAAAACCTTGTGAGATCCAGGTTCAGTGAAAGGCCCTGTCCCAAGGGATTAAGGTAAGGCACTGTAGAGCAGAAAACAGGTGGTGTCTCGGCTGTGTGTGCACAGGGCTCACTTGTAGGTACACATGGCACTTGTACCTGCACACACTCGTACTCATATGCACACCACATACACCAAAAATCTCAATGCAACAAAAATTATAAACAATGTTTACCTTACATAGCAGGGTTACAGATTAGTTTAATATTCTTTTTCCTTTTGGATTTGCATATTTTTTTAGTGAACACTCTCTATATATTCACCCCGCCTGCGAACATGCCATAGCAAGTCTCCTACTCCCCATGTAATGTGCTGGGGGTCTAGTTTATTGAACAAAAAAGGATCCCAAAACATAGAAATGATTTTTCTAAGTCCATGTTGATATGAGAAAAGAAGAAAATAAATTTTTTTTTTGGTAATCAAATCCTAACTAAATGAAAAGGATGTTCCCTTTACATGATGGTCTAACAAGAATCTTATTTTATAACATATTTTATAGTTCTAAATCCAAGTCACAATTCTTAGCAGGTGCTAGCTAATCAGTCTCATTGCTTCCTGAGTATGGGCTGGGAGGTACAAGCATATTCTGTTGCAGATATCAGGAAAGAGGGAAAAAAAGGAAGAAAGGAGCAGAAAAAGCGGAGGAGTCATAGTCCTGGGGAGAAGGGCAGATGACTCTAGACTTAAAGCCATTGTGATTGACATCTAATGTTGTAGACACTTTATTTGAACATATTAAAAAGCCTGCATGTACAGGCAGGTAACCAAAAAAAATTATTTCTCACAAATCTATGTTATTTTAAAAAGCCTTAACAGCCATCCATTAAACGCCTCTAAAATCTGGCCTCCCTCTCCCTCATCCCACTTTGCACTGATGGAGGATAAAGTGCACTTCCTTTCAGCTCCCTCCAGCATTTTGCTGTCTCCCCTGCCTGTTAAAAATCCTGAACACTTCTGTTTATTCCCAACCCCATTCATGAGTGGGGGAAGGCTTCCAGTACTTCCCTAAGAATCCACTTCATTGCTGTTTCAACTTCAGTAACTATCAGAGACATCTGGAGAGTCTTGTCCCCCAGAATTTGAGCCCGTCAGTACCAACTGTGGCCTATGAACATGCATTTCTAACAAGGTTCCAAGTAATGCTGATGATGATCATGGGCTATACTTCAAGTAGCACTGATTAAAGGCTGTCTTTGGGGCTAAATATGGAGCTTACTTGATAGAGTGCCTGACTAACCAATAAAGCCCCAACTTATATCCCTAGCACCATATAAATCTGGGTATGGTGGCACATGCTTGTGATCCCAGAACTCTGGAGATGGAGGCAGGATAGTGAGTACTTCCGGTCATCCCTTGTTACATAGTGAGCACAAGGCCAGCTTGAGTAATAGAATGGTTACTGGATGGCTCAGTCAGTAAGACACTTGCCTTGTAAGCATGAGAACCCTAACTTAATTCCCAAAACTCACTTAAAAATCCCAAGCATGGACATCTGGGTTCTCTCCAGTTTCTGGCTATTATAAATAAGGCTGCTATGAACATAGTGGAGCATATGTCCTTGATATATGTTGGAGCACCTTCTGGGTATATGCCCAAGAGTGATATAACTCCATTTAGTTTGCTGTTAGCTACTGGCTTCCTGTATATTGCTTTTACTATGTTTAGGTATGGGCCTTGAATTCCTGATCTTTCCAAGACTTTTACCATGAAGGAATGTTGAATTTCTCAGCATCTAGTGAGATGATCCTGTGGTTTTTTTTTTTTTTTTTCTTTGAGTTTGTTTATATAGTAGATTACACTGACGGATTTCTGTATATTGAACCATCCCTGCATTCCTGGGATAAAGCCTACTTGATCATGATGGATGATTGTTTTGATATGTTTTTGGATTTGGTTTGAGAGAATTTTATTGAGTATTTTTGCATCAATATTCATAAGGGAGATTGGTCTGAAGTTTTCTTTCTTTCAGATATCCTTCAACAGAGGAATGGACAAAGAAAATATGGTACATTTACACAATGGAATATCACTCAGCTATTAAAAACAAAGAATTTGAGAAATTCTTAGGCAAATGGATGGAACTAGAAAATATCATCCTGAGTGAGGTAACCTAATCACAAATGAACACACATGGTATGTACTCACTGATAATTGGATAGTAGCCCAGAAGCTTAAAACACCCAAGATTCAATTCACAGACCTCATGAAGCTCATGAAGAAGGAAGATCAAGTGTGTGTGTTTTGGTCCTTCTTAGAAGGAGTAACAAAATACTCATGGGAGCAAATATGGAGACAAAGCATGGGACAGAAACTGAGGGAGGGGCTGTCTGGAGACTGCTCCATCTGGGTATGCATCCCATGTGCAGTCACCAACGGCAGACACTGATGTGGATGCCAGGAAGTGCATGCTGATAGGAGTCTGATATAGGGGTGTCCTTAGAGGTCTGCCAGAGCTTGAAATATACAGAGGCAGATAGATGCTCATAGCTAACCATTGAACTGATCATGAGGTTTCCAATGGAGGAATGAGAGAGAAGACTGAAGGAGCTGGAACGGTTTGAGGCCCCATGTAGAAAGCAACAATACCAACCAACCATAACTCTCAGGGTCTAAACCACCAGCCTGGGAGCACATAGGGAGGGACTCATGGTTCCAGCTGTATATCTAAGTGAGGATGGCCTTGTTGGGCATAGGTGGGAGAGGAGATCCTTGGTCCAGTGAATCAGGAGGAGGGGGGATGGAATAGAGTGTTCCTGGGTGGGGGGGGAATGGGGAAAGGGGATCACGTCTGAAATGTAAATAAAATATCCAATTTAAAAAATCCCAAGCATGATTGCATGTTTATAATTCCAGTGTTGTGGAAGCAGAGGCAGGATGCTCCTTGGAGCTTGATGGCCAACCATTCTAGCCTAATTGATGAGCTCCATGTCACTAAGAGACCCTGCATCAAAGGAAGTGGACTGCACTTCTAAGGATGACACCTAATATTATCATCTGCCCTTCACAAAGTTTGTCTTTCATATACCCTTTCCACACAAAGACTAAATAAAATTAGGCTAGAAAGGTGGCTTAGTGGTTAAAAGTAGATTTTCTGTTCCCAACACCCATATCTTGTAACACTCAATTGCAACTACTGTTCTACAGGATCTGATATCTTTTTCTGGCCCCTACACACGTGGCACACACAAACTTACACACATACAAGCACAAGTAAATAAATCTTTCAAAATAAATAAAATATAAAATCAAGACCTGTGCTTGCACAGTCACCTCGAAACATAGTTTTCACCTAGAGGCGATCACCTCTATATAGAAGGCTCCCTATAGAATCTTGGCAGTGTCTGGAGACATTTTTTATTGCTATTATTTGAGGGATGAGGATAGGTGCCAAAAGTATCTAGTGGATAAAAAACAGAAACTGTGAAAAGTCTTCTATTGCATAAGACAGCCACTATGAACAAAACATTGTCTGGAACAAAATGTCAGCAGTAGAGGCTTAGAGATTTGACTTTAGATCTGCTGTGATTTGAATATGAAATATTGCCCATAAACTCATGTGTTTGAACACTTGTCCCCACCTGGTGGTTCTGTTTTGGAGGCCATCCCTTCTCCCCCATGATGAACTGGATCTTCACAAATTATAAACTAGAATAATCCTTTTCTCCTTAAATTAGTCCCCTCCCTCATATCTCTCCCCGCCCCTCTCTTTGTGTGTGTGTGTGTGTGTGTGTGTGTGTGTGTGTGTGTGTGTGTGTGTACTAGAGGGACCTAAGCTGTTATTTCTTCTGTGGCTGTGTCGTAGTTAGGGTATGAAGAAACAGCATGACCACATCAACTCTTATAAAGGACAACATTTAATTGGGGCTGGCTTACTGTTTCAGAGGTTTAGTCCATTATCATCATGGCAGGAAACATTGCAGCATCCAGGCAAACATGGTGCTGGAGAAGCCAAGTGTTTACATCTTGATCTGAAAGCAGCCCGGAGGAGTCTGGAATTCAACATTGTGTGGAATTTGAGCATAGGAGACCTCAAAGCCTGCCCTCACAGTAACATACTTCCTCCAGCAAGGCCACAACTAGTCCAACAAGGCCATGAAAGGCAGAATAAGCCAGACTATAGAACAAACACCTTAATGTGTACTCTTTTACTCTGTGTTTATATCCTTCTGTCATCATTCTGGTCCCCGAAGTACTCTCTTTGCAAACCTGTGAGATCATCTACCCTTTGTATTTTATAGATAAGGAAGGAACTACCCACATAGGCCAAGAAATACGACTACAGTTCAATAATTAAATGAGACCTAGAACTACGGCAGTAATACAGAGCCAGTATGAATCAGTATACGTACTCCAGTATTCTCTACTATATTCAGTTACCTATCAGTTACCTATATCATTCCTTCACTGAGTTAATCTTTCAACATTTCTCCCCTATACACGACGTTCTTATTTGCATGTACAAAATCGAATTCTTTTACACATAAATCAATGGTTTTCATATTTTACCCAATAATAGCATTGGACACGTGACATATTTGGCCCGTGACATTTATTTAACAACTCCTCCAAATGCTTAACGATAGAGATGTTCCAGCAACGAGTTCTATTTTTGAAATACCAACTGAAGCTTGGAACTTGTTAGGAGACTGGCTGGCTTTTCCATCTAGCTCTGCAGAGTGAAAACAGCTGGCCCTTTAAATTGCATGTGCTGCGGCCAAAGCATTTCTCTGCCCTTCAGTGAAGCTTTGCACCAGCTAGAATGACTCCACCCTGCCTCCCCCTCCTTCCTCCGCTTTTTCTTCTTGTTTGTTAAGACCACTTTAGCATTTAAACAATCCTAAAAAGAAAAAAAGAAAAAGAAAAAAATCACTGCCAACCACAAAATAAAAAGTACACAAAAGTTCACAACGGCCACACTTGAATGATGCTTCTAAAATCAAAGGTGGCTTTTAAGCCACTCTCAGCCCTCTACAATTTCCATAAATGAACTCTTACTGAAATTCAACCTCATCCATTCATGTATGCATTTTTTGTGTGTGTGTTTATGTGTTTGTATGTGGGTGGGCACAAGACAAAGGTCGATCTTGGGTGCTGTTTCTCTGGGCTATCTACCTTTCTTTCCTTTCCTTTCCTTTCCTTTCCTTTCCTTTCCTTTCCTTTCCTTTCCTTTCCTTTCCTTTCCTTTCCTTTCCTTTTCTGTCCTTCCTTCCCTCCTGCACACTCTTTCTTTCTTTTAAGACAGAGTTTCCCACTGGTCTAGAAATTATGAAGTAGGCTGACTAGTGAGCGCCACAGACCTCCTTGCCCCAACCTCACCAGCATTATATATCATCATCAAACTCAGATTGTGTGTGTGTGTGTGTTTGTGTGAAAGAGAGAGAGAGAGAGAGAGAGAGAGAGAGAGAGAGAGAGAGAGAAGACAGAGAGAAGACACAGAGAGAAGGATAGAAAGAGAGGAGAAAGAGAGAGAGAAAGAGAGAGGAGAAAGAGAGGAGACACACACACACACACACACAAGGGGGGGGGGGGGAGAGAGAGAGAGAGAGAGAGAGAGAGAGGAGTTCCAGGGATTGAATGCAGGTCCACATGCTTATAATTGCATTGTTAGCTTTGGACATATAAAATTGCTGGCACTTGATTTACATTTGCATCCAATTTACTTTAAAAGCAAAATACAGTGATTCCACTGAAAACTGGTGTTCACTTTATTGCAAACTATAGCTCTTGGGGCTCTAAACCAAAAATTCACAGGCAATAGGAAATCTCTTTACAAGTAAAATTGCAAAAACATAAAAATGAATATAACCTATCTCTTTTACAAAAAAATAGAAAACCAAAAAGAAACAAAACAAAACAACAATAACAAAACAGGCAAAGAGGAAACTGCCTCACTGGCCTAGAAATGGAAATGTTTGCCAGCTCTCGTTGACAGATCTATTCAGCTCTGTCTCTAGGAGTTCTGTCCACTGCATTCGGTCATTTGTGGAAACATTTACCAGCCACCTCTGCCCAGGCTGTTTCCTGTGAGCATTTGAATGTCTACAACTCACTTGAAGACTAGTATACATATGTTTGCATAACACGGGTTATTGCAGGTCAGCGTTAACATAATAAACCTCTGCTCGAACAGCGTCAATTTACACCACACCCATAGCTGTCAACTTCCATCTTATTGCAGAAATGTACAGCATAGTAAGAGAGAAAGTGGGTGTGGGAATGAAGCCAACCTGGTCGTTTGTTTTGTTTTGATTGAGATAGGACTTCATGTAGCCCAGGTTGCCCTAAAATCATGATCTAGTCAAGATGGTTTCGAAATCCTGATCCTGCTGTACCCACTTCCAAAATATTGACACATTCTAGACCCATGGGACACTCTGCCTTGAGAGAGGCGAAGGGGGTGGGGGGGGGAGGTAGAAGGAAGGAGGAAGGTGGAAGGATGAAGGAAGGAAGGAAACGTATGTATTTACTTCATGTCCAGCTCAGATTTCTACCTCTTACTAACAGTGTGGGCTTGGGGAAGGTTTGTAGCTTTATCAAGCTCTGCCTTCCTTAGCTGGGTACAATGCTTGTTCTGCAAAGGCTGTGCAAAGGGTTAAGAGTTATGTGACCAGGAGGCCATGGCTTTGGCTTAGTGGGGAAAATACATACTCAGCATGAGATGAGTGAGCCTAAAGGGGGCCATCCCCAGCACTGGTCAAACAGTTTTTAAAAGATTAAAAACAAGTCCTGTAAGCAAAGTGCTCGACAATGACAACATATTCAAAAGAATGACTGTGAACAGTTGAGGAGGCCTGCTCTTCACCTCCAGCCATTATCTTCTTATTGCGACTGTGTGGACATAAGCCAGGCCTGTATGAAGTGTCCAAAGTGCAAGTTTTAAGCACTCCTTCTCTGGTTCTCACTTTGTAGTTATAACTAAGGGGGAGGAGGGCAGTTAAAATTTAAGCATCCTTCAATTTTGTTCCTGAAGTACTTCTCTTGCCACTCCTCTTTCTCAGCCTCTTTGCCAGGTTTCCTTATCAGGCTGAGAAATTGCTCGTTTCCTTATCTGTGCAGGTGCCCAGTACCTCTCCCTAACCTGAAAGCCATCTCTTGGATGACCCTTCAATAACTAAAGGGTAAATAACTTATATAGAATCACACCATCCCACCCTCCCAAGCAAGTTTGCTTCAAGGGAAGATTAGAATAATTTCAAAGGGGCTGGTAGCACAGTAGGCAGAGTGCTTGCCTAACATGGAGGAAACCCTTGGTTTGATCCCAGCACTGGATGAGGTGATTCAGGAGGATCAGAAGAATCAGAAGCCCAAAGTCATCCTTGACTAAATGGGGAGTTCAAGGTCAGTCTGAGCTCCATCACATCCTGACTCAAAATAGAGAGAAATCAAAACGTAGAAGGTATGCTTTAGGAGAATAGAATACTACAGGAGACCAGCAATTTCTGGAGACCCTGAGTAATAATAGCAATTAGCAGAGTCCCATGCCACCATGGATCTCCAGGCAAATAAACAAAAGTCACAGAAAGACCTTGAAGTAAGCCTGGAGAAATAGCTATGTAATCAGGAGAGGCAGGAAGACATTTCAGGATAAAAAAGAAAAAGGGCACATCTCAAAGGAGTTTTTCTTTCCTTTTGTTCCTTCTCAAAACCAAAACAATTTGTTACGTCAAAGGACTCAGGTGGTGCATGGCCTCTAAAATAGTTTCCAAAGAGTCTCCTCCAATGATGTTTATGCTTATGCTTACCAATTGATTCCCACATTGAAATGGAGTCTGTAGCTAACTGAAGTGAGGGAATATGACTTCCTTGACTAACATTTAAAAAGCACTAGCTTAACTCCCCTGGTCATGTAGACTGATCACTCTTAAAGAAGGTAGCTGCTGTGTCGTGTGGACTCTTGCGCAGTGAAGAGAACCAGATGAAGAGAGAATCTAGCCTTGAGTTAAGAGCCAGCATAAATTTAGCTGTCATGTTAGTAAGTCATAGTGGAAGTGGATCTCTCCTGCCCCCAGCCCTAATAAAGCTCCATCTGATATCTGACTCCAATCTACTGAGAAGTATACTGACCTGATCAGGCATTCCCCAATTCATGACTCACAGAAATATAAGATAGAATAAATTCTTTTTGTTTCTCTAAAGTATAAAGTTGGTGCTTTGAGGCAGGATCTTGAAATATACCCCAAGCTACCTTTGAATTCATAGCTATTTTCTGTCTCATCCTCCTGAACATACTAAGGTTTTAGGAACTTCTTACATGGCAGTACAACTAGAATTCAGAGAGGGGTGTGGGTAAGAGCATCTCTTCACAATCAGTAAGATTAAAAATAAAATAAAGACAAACAAAATCAAGCAACAGACCTGAGGAGACCTTCCACAAAATCGATGTCAATAGGCACACTAAAATTGTGATCAATAGGCACACTAAAAGTAGCTTAGTGTCATTAGCTATCAGGCAACAAGAGTAAAAACCGCAATGAGACACTATGTGTCTAGTGGGTACTAGAATGAGGAAGATAGAAAAATCTACTTAGCAAAGATGTGAAGAAACTGGAAGCCCTGTGTCCTCCAGTGGGAATGCAGTCCTGGCTGTGGGAACAGGCTGCACTTGGGAAAAAGAAAGTCTTGTGCGCCCCTTGGTGCTAACAGCCAGGGTCAGGACCAGACCACACTACTTTGGAAAATGGATCTTCCTAAAGAATGTTTTTAGCTTTTTCTTTGTGTTTTGAAACTTTTAAATTACATCTATTCATTCATTTTGAGACAAGGTCTTATGTACCCCAGCTGGCCTCAAATCCTGTATGTGGCTAAGGATGATACCCCTGCCTTTATTCTCTAAACTTTGTAAAAAACACTTTGGATGTGTCTATCAAAGATGTCCCAAGAATGCCTATAGATTCATAGATATGTACCTAACAGTATTTATACATATATTTGCTAAAGTATATCACCTTGACTTTTGATATTAGCTTGATTCACAATAATGAAAAATGGAACCATTTAGTGTCCATGGCAATAGAATGGATACATTTGCTGTGGTGTACCTACATGGTAGAACACCATCTAGCTATAGAATTAAATGATCTGCAATTAGACAATTATACACAGCAACAGGAATGTGTCTCACAAACCTGTGTTGTGCTTCTGGGGGTGGATGTTAATGATCTTTTAAGTATTCTGTAATGTGGGCGTTGGTTTATATGGAAGTCTCAGCTTGTGCAAACCTTCTCAACAATGAAACAGACAAACAAGCCAACCAATGACAACACCCACCCATCAAAAACTTGACTCTGAAAAGTCCCCCTTTCTGTGATATGTGGGAAAGGGCAAGAAATCCCATTTCACATCTCGATGTCTGAATTTCTAGATGCTAAGGTGAAGGTCAGACCATATTGGGTTGCTTATTCTTCTAATTCAGTAGGAGGCAAATTATACCCAAAGTTGTAACTAACCATCTTTTTTGTAAATAAAGCTTTATTGGTACATAACCACACTTGCTTACTTGTACACCACATATGATTGCTTTTAGATGACCCCAGTGGAGTTGACTAGCTGTGATGGGTATGACCCACAAAGCCATTTATCTGCTCTGATTGGTGGAGAAACTCCAGATGCAGCCATAACTCTATCCTCTTCATTCTTTGCTTCCCATCTTATACTTGCTCATGTTCATATGTCAAGGCTTTTTCAAATGAAGACAAGCCCTGTGGTTCTTTGGATGAAGGATAAGTCAGGCCAAGTCAGCACCATAGTCACCATAGCCCTTGACTAGGTCATATGCTAAATCTTCTATTGGGACAAAACCTGGGTGATGTGTACATATAAAGACATGATCAGATTAGTTGTTTAGGCTGCTAAGGTATCCCTGAATAAAAGTTTGAATTTGGCAACAATGGCCAATTCAGGTCACACAGAACATCTACAATATACCCAAGATGCATAAACTGAAAAGAATCTGCAAATGCAGAGTTTTGCAACCCAAACATCTAGACTGGTGTTTCTCAACCTGCAGGTCATGACTCCCAAAGGGGTTGTATATCAGATATATCTTGCATATCAGATATTTCTATTATGGTTCATAACAGTAGCAAAATTAAAGTTATTAAACAGCACAGAAAATAATGTTATGATTGGGGGTCACCACAACATGAGGAACTGTGTTCAAGGGTCACAGCACTAGGAAGGGTGAGAACCACTGCTCTAGATGATCATTTTCATTACTGACTTTAAAGCTTCTCCATCACAGGCTCACACATGGGTTATGGATTCCCACAGCTTTGGTTTTATTTAAGAGTACGTGACACACACCAGGTGTTTAGCAGTTATGTCTTCCTGAACATGGTCACTCATGTTCAGGAGATACAAAAGCATTCCCTGAATCATGAAAATTGCTGTTAACAGACATATTGGAGAGATTTTTTTCTAGAGTGTTTTTTTTCTTCATTCTGCATCTTTTTTGTTTGTTTCTTCATTTTTGTTTCTTGTTTCTCTAGGAAGAGACATATTGAGATGACCTTAGCAGGTAAAGGTAGTTGTCATCAAACCTGATGACCAGACTTTGATCCCTGGAACCTACATAGTAGAAACATAGAACCATTTCCCTCACATTGTCCTTTGATCTCCATACCTACATGTGCACAAGAATACACACTCTAAATGTAAAAAAAAAAAATGAAAGAGAGAAAAAGAGAAAGCAAGGAAGGAAGGAAGGAAGGAAGGAAGAAAGAAAGAAAGAAAGAAAGAAAGAAAGAAAGAAAGAAAGAAAGAAAGAAAGGAGAAGAAGAAAGGACTTGAGAAAAGGGAGAGGAAAACTTCAGGAGGGGCTGTCCCATGGTTAAAACTATTTCAAGTGAAAGATTTGGCTCTGGCTTCTGCATTCTTCTGAGGACTTGCTCTGTGAACTTGGATTTATCTGGTCTCCCATCTGGAAAAAAATGAAAATTTAAAGTTATATTTCTATAACCGATCTATGGAATGATTGTTGGACACGAGGTTCTTTTGGCTACCTTAGTGGGGTAAAAATTTAAAATGAACTTATTTGACAAAGGCTAGTGCATTCCACTGCCAGAATTTTGTGATAAATGATGAAGACTTATGCCTAGTCTTGCCCCTAACCTGCGTAGTCTTTTGGAATGGTGCCATCATTGTGCAACTTCACACATCTTTCCTACTAAGGGAAGAGAACAGAATCTCCTAGCCAGAAGGCAATAGGACACAGGACTCCAAAAGGGAAGGGTCCTTCCAAATGACTTATTAATTCCTTGTTTAGTACTTGTATTGGTTAGGATTTTAGTCACTTCACCAAGCCACTATTGTGAACAGGAAGACATTCTGAAGGCCTCCTTGTGGAAACCTTAGGGGAGTTTGAAACCACAATTCAAATCGTGGCTACATCTTTCATGGGGTGTATGACATTAGACAGCATGCTTCATTTATCTGAGCCTCCATTTCCTTATCTAAAATTGGAGATCATTACACAGTCATCCATTAGTATTTTACTGAGGAGGAAGTGAATTCAAGTTTGTAGAGAGGTCAACAGAGTGCTCAAGGAGCACCAGCAGGAATGAGTGATGAGGTTGTCCATGGTGTATAGTGAAAAGTATTTCACAACTGAATGTGTTATTGTGGTGGAAAAAAAAAAAACAACTCTCCAGCATTTAGAATACCAAAAGGGAACTCCGTCCTCCCTCCCTGGCCCCTTTCCCTTCCATTTTTCTCTATCCCACCCTCTCTCCCTCCCTCCTAACCTCCCTCATCTACATTATCATTTTGATTACTGACTTCAAAGCTTCTCCACAGGATCACATCTAGGTTATGGATTCCCACAGCTTTGGTTTAGTTAAGAATATGTAACACACACAAGGTGTTTGACAGAAATGTCTACTAAACATCTTCTCTCTTCTCTCTTCTCTCTTCTCTCTTCTCTCTTCTCTCTTCTCTCTTCTCTCTCTCTCTCTCTCTCTCTCTCTCTCTCTCTCTCTCTCTCTCTCCCTTTTTCCCTCCCTCCCTCCTTCCTCCTTTCTCTCTCTCCTCTTTCTTCTTTCTCATATTTCTTCCTTTTCCCATGGAACTAAACTATGTAGCCCAGCTGACTTCAAACCACAGATAATTTCCCTTCTGTCTCAGTTTTCTTAGTGCTGAGATTACAAATATAAGCCACAATATTGGGGTTTTGCTGCTGTTTTTAAATTTTATTTATTACTTCTGCATGTAGGGTAAGGTGGGTATAAGCATGCCACAATCAAAGGACAACTATTAGAAATCAGCCCTTCCCTTGAACTATGAGTTCCAAGGATTACACTCATAAGTGTTTTTTCCACTGAGTCATTTTGTCCCCACTGCCCCTTTTGGAACCACAGTCTCATATAGCCCAAGGCTGTCCTGGAACTCACTGCATAGTAGAAAGTGACGTTGAACTCCTGATCTTCTGTCTCTACCTTCCAGGTGCTGGGATTAGAAACTTGCACCTCCCACTTAATTCATTTGGTGACTTTTCAATGCCACACTAGAATATTAGTTTCAAATTCACTTAAAAGGAAGCTAATGTAGGAACTTTATGTTGGATTTACATGCCCTAAGTGAACAAGAATTCATGAATTATGTTCATCTAGGACACAAGATTTTTATGAAATGACATTAAATAAGTTATGTGAACTTGACAAGTAGAGATTCATTCCCCTTTAGATCTGCTATACCATTTTGATGTCTCTTGTGAAAATTCAGTAACTTTTAAAATAGTCTCCTGTGCTGTAAGTGTGAGTGTGTTCTTAACTTTTAGAAAATTATAATTTACACTGTCTAGCGTTGTCATATTTTTGTCTTTGAGCTGCCTGGAAAAGAAGGATATTAGACATTCAGACACTTGTCTGATATTTGCAAGCTCTTTCATTAAATAATAATTATAATTTAAAAAGCTGTTGTACTCTAGTGCTTAATTGTTGTACTCAATACCCACTCTATTCTTAAATGTGCTTATTAATATGAAGGGAGTCTCCTGTGACCAACCTGTGTTTGGATCTTGTTTTCCTTACTACTTGCTGTGAGTATTTTCTATTCTAACATTCTAATTTCTTGAATAATATCTGGTTTTAGTTTTATTTTGTTTTACTAGTTGTTTACCCACAATACATAAAAGTACCTAATGTATGACAATATACTTATTTACAGTTAGACATAAATTTTATTACTATATGTATAGCTTTATTCTCTATGTGCATTTTGTACGATTGCTTCATTATATGTTGCCTATGTATGTCATAGATTTAGTAATACATTTGTTGTAATCACTCTTTTATACATCTTGCATTTTTCTGAAGCAGAGAAGGAAGAATAAATATGATTATAGACTTTACTATTTTACCTTTGATCACTCTTTTCCTTATACATATTCTTATACATGTGAGTGTGTGTGTGTGTGTGTGTGTGTGTGTGTGTGTGTTGAGGCTAGAACCTGGGGCATTACACATGGTAGCAAGGAACTTAAACGTCTATGTTATCATGATTAGTTTTTAATATTGTCAACTTGCCACAACCTGGAATTACCTGACAAGACAATCTCAACTGACAAATTGCCTAGGTCAGTTTGGCCTGTTAGATTATCTTGATTGAGAATTAATTTAGAAAGATCCAGTATTTTGTGAGCCATGTCCCTCCTTAGATGAAGTGTCCTGAATTACTTTAAGACAAGAAATAGCTAGATGAGAGCAAGTAAGCAAAGTTTCATTCACGTCTCTTCTCGTCACTTTGGATGTGGTGCTACAAGTTTCTTCCTTGACTTCTCCATAATACTGGATCATAATAGGAAATTGTAAACCAAACAAACTCCTCCTCCTCTGAGTTCCTTATTGTCTGGGTATTTGTCATGGCAAGAAAAATGAAGTTAGGACACTAACTTCATTTGTATAGAAAGACAAATACAAATATTTCATTATTACTACTTCACTTCATCCTTCATCTGTTCTCCTATGACATATTTTTCAAGTTATGATAAAGTCAGAGGACTTTGTTATTGTTTAAATTGGTCTCTTAAGTCAAACTTCAACTATTTAGAAAAGGTGAGCGAAAGTCCTTAGACTGCTCAACATTAAAAGGAAAAGATAAAATTGGGTTTTAGCAGCCTTTATTTTTAGTCTTTTCTCCTCTTAAGATTCTGAGAATTTTGATAAGCCCTGCATTTTAGTTTGCTGGCCCCTTCCTTTTTTGGAAAAAAAAATATTCTCATGTAGCACAGGCTGGCCTAGAACTCCTGATGTAGCAGAAAATGGCCTTGGACTCCTGATCCATCGGCATATGTCTTCCAAGTTCTGGGACTAGAGGCAAGTAGCACCACTTGCTTTATTTAATGTTCTTTCAGTGCCACACTGGAACTTTATTTCCAAATCCACCAAGGCTTAAAGATTGCTTAGTTAGTTTCTCCAGTAGAAAGTCCAAGCTCCCACTGTTAATGTTTGCTGTCATCTGAAATGCTTAAAGGAAGGGAAGGACAACATTTCTCCTCACACAGAGGTGACACTAACCAGCTCTGAACATAAGAACCCCCTGGGTCAGGGTTTCTTCAACCTGTGGGTGGTGACCCACTTGGAGTTAAATGACCCTTTCATAGGAGTCATGTATCAGATATCCTGCATATCAAATATTTTCAATTCCTAACAGTAGCGAAATTACAGTTATGAAGTAGCAACAAAAATAATTTATGGTTGGGGTCACTACAACCTGGGGAACTATATTAAAGGGTCACAGCATTAGGAAAGCTGAGAACCACTGTGGGAATGTAGTTTATAGTAGTGATTCTGATTGGGGGCGGTTAGAAGCCCCAATCCAGGAGCCTGCAGTTCTAGTTGGTTTCCACATAATACAGATGTTATTGGTAATGGGGAACCATGCTGTTTTGTGTTTTAGAGTCTCTGATGATGCTCCTGCCTCAGTCTCCTGACGATAGAATTACAGATGTGTTCCATCGTGCCCAGCCCAGCAACATTTCAGTGCTACAGCCAGCTGTCTTTGTAACCATATCATACCAAGGGACTCATCTTTCAGGATAAAGGCAATAAAAAGATACAAATATACGATCCAGGGTTAAATAGGAAGAGACATGTATAGGAGGACAATAGCACATCACACATAACAACAGAATTCTCACCTACACCTGCCCAGGGTGCTCAAGATTTGATCTGCAATGACTAGTTTTTCCGTTTCTTGTGTGTCTTGTGTGTCTTGTGTGTTGCTTATGACCAACCAGAGAAGGCTGAGGATGCTCCTACAATCAACTGCATAAGCTGGCTCTTCTAATCATCTTGCCTCAGATGCCATACCTGCAGCAGTTGGTGACGCTCCTTTGCTGTTCCTTTTCTTTCTTTTCATCATTAGAAAACTTCCCTTCTATTCTGTCAGCTTTTGGAGTTTTTTCTACCCCAAGCAAGTGATGGCAGTTTAAAGAGAGAGTCTGTTTATTCTTATGTGGGTGGTCCTTGGTCATTCGAATACATTAAAGAAACTAAGAAGCAGTCTGCCTTTTATTATCACTGTATACCAGTTCTAAAATAGTTTATAGGTGCTCCCCTCTCTGTGTCTCTCTCTCTCCATGTCTCCCCCTGCCTCTCCCTCTGTCCCTCCCTCCGGCCCTCCCTCTGTGTGTGTGTGTGTGTGTGTGTGTGTGTGTGCACGCTCGCGTGTGTCTCTGCCTCTGTCCCTTCCTCCCCTCCCACCCCTCCATCTCTCTTTTGTGTCCACAGATGCATGTGCCTATAGAGGCCAGAGAACAACTTCAGCTGTCATTCCTCAGGAACCATTGACTTTTTTTTTAAAGACAGTCTTTCACTAGCCTGGAATTCAATGGCTGATTAGTCTAGTCAGCTTAGGGATCTGTCTGTCTTGGACTCCCTAGTGTGTACCACAATGCCTGGCTTTCCTCAAGTGCTAAAAGATCTAAACTCAGTTTTTCCTGCTTATGTTGTAAGTACCTTATCAAACTGAGCTGTCTCCCTAGCTTCCCCATCCCCTTTGCTTTCAGGTCTCAAGTAGCCCAGACTAGTTTCAAAAATCACTATGCAGCCAAAGCTGGTCTTGAATTCCTAATACTTTATGTCTCCAACTCCTGAGTGCTAGGTTTATGAGCATCGGCCATCATGCCCAATTTATGTAGTGTTGGGAATAAATCTCAGGCTTTTGGCATTTTAGGCAACTACTCTATCAAGTGAGCTACATCTCCAGCCCTTCTGGTTAGTTTTTGAAACCCAGCTTGATATCCAGGCCAGCCCAGATCCTGCACAGATTTACTTCCTCTGAACACACACTCTGGCCCTGTCTCCACACCTAGGCTGTTCCTCTCCTTTCAGAAGCCTTCCTCCAGCTTTGGTTCTAATGGCTCAGAGTCATGGCCTTTTCTAGGAAGTCAGAACCTCCACTAACTCTCCTCTCCCATACTCCAAAGTTCACCTGGTATTATTTGTTCTCTTTCTTCATAATTGCTTTGTGGCCTGTTAAAAAGAGCATTATCTATTACAGAATTGTTTAATTCTGTGAGATAAACAAAGAAGACTTTGATTAAAAGTAAGAACTTGAGGGGTAGGGAACGCGTGTATGTTCTCTCTCCAGCGGTGTATTGTTCAAAGCCATATGTAGCCCATAAGCTGCTTTGCAAACTAAGTTATCAGATCTTAAGAGCCTGGTGTGATAGCACATGCCTGTAATCCCATCATGGAGAGTTCTGAGACAGGAGGATCATACAGAGCAAGTTTGAGACCATCCTGGGCTCTATATAATGAGAATTAAAAACAAAAACAAACAAACCAAAACCTTGTGTAGGCATTGATCCAAGTTCAGAGTGAACCAGCTGAAATCCCTACATTCTTATACATTCTTGTGCCCTGGATCAAAGAACTGGGCCACATTGATAGCATTAGAAATACATTTAGTAAACAGGAAGATATTTCTGAGAACAGTAGTGGGCTCGAGAGCTTGTTCAAGGCCTTGGGGTCATAAGAGTTCCGATCCTATATAGGTCCTTTACATAGCACCTTCTCACATATTCAATTGAAGAGCTTTCCTATTTTTGATAAGATGGAGGGATTTCCAGTTTTCATCTGCCAAGGGTCTCCTTTCTGGCATTCTCTTCCCATCAGAAAACCAGGTGTCAATTAAATTTATAATCTTACCATTCAGGGAGTAGAGGCAGGAGGAGCAGGAGTTTGAAGATATTTTCTGTTGCATAAATAGGTCTAAGTGAGCCTGAGCTATAAAAAACCCAGTATCTAAGTAAGTAAGTAAATAAAATAAATAAACAAATAAATAGAGTAAATATAGCAAGGTATGATGAGATGGCCAAACCTGACTAACTGAATTACCTTAATCTCCAGGGGATCCATATGAAAGAAGGAGAAAACTGACTTTTCAAACTTCTCCTCTGATTGCCACACATGTGTTATGGGACACACGCACATGCACACACACACTCAAAGAAAGAGAAAGAGAGAGAAAGAGAAAGAGAGAGAATGCGCGCAAAACATCCAGATATTAATAACATGTAATAAACCTCGAGGTAGTCAGTTTAAAAGAAAAACTCACGTTCATTATTTTGTCTCCCTCTCCCTCACCCATCTATCTAAGTCCCCAAATGCATCTAATGTCTTTGAATTGGACTTTTGATATGCAAAAGAGAGTTTGACCGGAGCAGGATCTTCCATCCTCATTGTGTATCACTATAGAACAGAGGATTCACACAGAGCACACACAAAAGGATTTAACTCTAGAGAGTACAGCTCAGTGGATGAAGCACTTGCCATCCAAGTGTGAGGAAATGGGGTTGAGTCTCTAGAACCCATATAAATCCAAGTACAATACTACTCACCTGCCATTCCAGTGTTTCTAACATGAGCTAGAAGATAGAGACAGGAGAATCCCTGGAAGCTCTTGGGCCAGTTAGCCTGGCCTATGCAGAAGTGAATAACAAGGGAACCCTGTCTCAAATAAAGCAGAGAGTGAAGACTAACAACTGAGGCTCATCTGTGACCTCCACATTTTCATTATGGCAAATGCACTCCAATAAAAGCATTAGCAAACACATATGAATACTCATCACACACACACACACACACACACACGTGCACACACACACACACACACAAATAAATGCATAAGCAAACAAATAAATAGAAAATGATCCAAGATGGAGATTATTACAAAGATCCACACTGGTCAAAACACAGAAAATAAACTGTTAACTGCCACACAGAACCCACAGTCCCAGAAAAACTTTTCTTCAATATTAATTTTAGGAGACATATGAAACCTCCGTAGTGTTTATGGCCTCTGGACTGTCTGGTCAAGTTTTGGTAGAAGGTAGGGAATGCCACAGTGAAATGAGATCTGAACATAGGATGTTGTCATCCCATGTGACAAAGGACATTTCCAGGAATGCAATCTAGGGAAAGAAGCTGGCTTTTTCCAGATGATACCTAAAGCCAGGCCCGGTGATAAATATCTAGAATTGCAATAGTTGAGAGGAAGTTGAAGGAGGATGAGGAGTTCATAGATGTGTCGGTCTACATGGTAAAGTCAACTCTAGCCAGGGTCATGTAAGATCCTATCTCAGAAATTAAAACAAAGCAAAACAAAAACCAAAAAGAAAATATAAAACTACAAGCAAATACACAGCCATATAAATGTATTTATTCTGAGACACTGTCTGGGGAAGCTTATTCTAGCCTTGAATTCACTATATAGCAGAGGTAGGCCTTGATCTTCTGACCTCCAGGCCCTACCCTCAGGTATGTACCACCATGGCCAAATGTAACTAATATTTAAATGTGTGTCTCAAAGACAAAGTCAGAGCAGCAAATGCTTCCCATTAAGCTGGAACATTTGGATGCCCAGTGGGTACCAACGTGAACTCCAGGAGAAAGCTTCCCCTCCACCAAGGACACAGAACTTGTTTGTGAAGTTTGCTGGCAATAAAATATTCAAACATCTAGGGTCCCTAGTATAGTTTTGACTTTGTCTAATTAAAAAAAAACAGGGGAAATCTTTTCATATTTCCATTTATTAAGTAGGGATTAGGTTCTACTAGGTTACTTACCCTGTATGGATCCTAGCTTGTAATAAATGAAATATTCCTTGTCATTAACTATGTATGCTTACTTCTTTAGACTAAAGTAGACTTTTATAATTTATTTCATGTTTTGGGAGATATTTCAAAGCATCATTCTTCCTCCTCCTACCCCTTCTCCTGGTCAAAGTTTCACATATTTCAGTCTTACCTTAAACTCCCTATGTAATTGAGGTTAGCCTGCTTCCACCTTTCAAGTGCTTGGTGTTAGAGATGGAACCCAGGGCTTCAGACATACCAAGCACATAGTCTACCAACTGAGTTATATCTCCTGTCCTAATTCTTCACTGTGATATTGGCATTCAGGCCGTATAGCTGGTCAGCCATTCTATATTTCTCTGGCTCTGGGTTGTTGATTATATCCAGAAATAGATACAGCTGGGTATCAGGTTATTACAGGCATGAATTGAGATTTGGAGTCACCCACTAGGATTTTAGAGGTCTTATTACCTGGAGCAAGGGACACATGGATAGTGGTAGAAACCAAGGTAGTTTATTACAGGAGAAAAAAACCACTTCCTACAGTGGAAGCTGGCCTAAGCTTGAGAAAGGTCAGAAGCTCAATGGCACCAGGACACAGGAGACATGACCCTTTTTATACATCATTGACATAGCAACTGCATTCCCTCACATTTTTATATGAGAAATACATGTTCTGTTGTTTTGGAAGTTTGAGTAAGAAAACCATCCCCAACGTGCCCTAAATAGGAACACATATTTGAACAATGTTTCCTCAGACAGTGGTACTGTTTTAGGGAGGCTGTGGAACCTTTAGGAGGTGGAACTTTGTTGGACGAAGTACATCACTGTGGGGCAGGTTTTGACAGTCCATAGCCTTGCCCACTTTTCTCTGACTCTGCTTCATGGTTGTGATTGATGATGGGAGCTCTCAGCTCTTGTTCCAGCCACCTATTGCCAAGGCTCAGCTATCATTATGGACTCTGCTTCTGAAACTATAAGCCCAAGTAAAGTGCTTCTGTAAGTTTTCTTTGGTCATAGTATTGTGCTGTAGCAACATAAAATTAACAAATACTGCCCCTTGGGCACAGTCTCTAGGTGGAACAAGGTCTGCTAGCTGGTTGCTTTTATATGTTCATCTTGATGCCTTTCTTTCTATCCCACTCTCTATCCTAGATATGTATGAAAAAAAAAGATATGGGATGAACACAATCAGATAGTGTTGCTCAAATCTGTCCAGTTCTCAAAGTTTATAGAAATGTCATGGGTTGATTCAGATTGAAGCAGAAAGGTGACCAAGAAACAGCAGGCACTGAATGCAGATCTTATTTTCAAAACTGGAGTTTCCCTCACTAAAAACGGTCATTTCATATTTTGGAAAGTTTCCTCTTTTGTGTTTGTTTCCATTGTTTGGTTTTTGCCATAGGGTCTGTCTATAGCTTAGGTTGGCCTCAAACACACAATGATCCTCCTGTATCAGCCTCTCAAATGCTGGGATTACCATAACTGAATTCATATTTCGGTAATTTTTCAATAAAGGTTCTTTGTGCTTATGAGCTAGAAATGGAAAAGGGTACTCTAGGATTTTCCTGGATGCATTTCCTTGAGTGATAAAAATAACCTAAGCTGTTAGTTTGTATACATTTATTCATCTTTTTGTACAGTTGGTACATGGTCTATACCTGTGCACATATGGGGGTGTGCTCCTGAGTGCACATGGATGTCGAAATCAGAGGTCAATATCTGGTCTATTCCTCTATCATTTTTTGGCACAGGGACTCTCACTGAACCTGAAGCTCATCAACTGGTTGATGACAGTGAAGTTGCTCATCTAAGGAGCTCTAAGCATCCTGTCTCTGATGCCCCAGTTACAGACGTGGGCCACTGCTGCTCTTGGCTTTTCACATGTTGTGGAATCTGAAATGAAGTCCTATTGCTTGTGCTGCAGTCACTTTATCACTGAGCCATAATCTCATTTCTTATTTATTCACTTAACTACTTTTGCCTTGGTCTAAGAACTTGTCTATAGATAAATGTGGAAAGCAGAGCTGAGGGACAAAGCTGCTGGAAGTCTTACTGCCATAGTTTTGTATCTGATTGAGGGTCTCCCTTACCTATGTGCTTAAAGCCCAGGTCAGGTATGTGTCTCTGACACCCTTTTCTGTTTTCTGAAGGCATAGCATGCTAAACAGTCTTGCTCCCCCTTATTTTATTTAGGTTCTCCCACAGTCCTCCCACATACCTTTCTTTTTATTAAATTAATATTTTTTTTCAACTTCAATTTGTTTTCCTTGCTTAACTTGTCAGGGAGGAAAATGGAGGACCCAAATGTGCTGTGCTATTCTGAAATGAATTTTATGCTTGTTACTATGCAACAGATGATGGCAGCTGATCTCCCTGATGCCTCCTTTGGGAAGTCTTAACTCCATGAATTCCTCTGCATTTTCCAGGAAATTTGATGTTCAAGGGATCTATCTTATTTCACGTAAAAGTGGTGGTCTGCTTCTGACTTCTACCCTTCCACTATTTCTAACTCTGCTTATTCTGCTATAGGAACCTATCCCCTTCTCTCCTCTCCTCTCCTTTTCTCTCTACCCCTCCCCACTCATTTCTGCTCCCCTCCCCTCCACTCCTCTCCTCTCTCATGCTACTTCCATATTTCTAATTGGATTTGTAGGGAGAACTCATCTATTTTCCCCTTCACGCCTGCCATGAAGCTGAGATTAATGGCCCCTCATAAATTGTTGGCTGGGCCATTTGTCTGCAACACTTGAGAGTTATTTTCCCATAATAGCACAGAGAGAGTGGTATAAAACTGAAGTCAAATGGAGTGGCTTGTTTAAATATCTGTTTGGCTCTATTTTCTTGGATGCTTGGATCCAGAGCTCTGCCCTATGTAGGATGGCAGCAGGCTCCTACTGCAAGCCATTCTATATCCCATGGGGTCCCAGGAAGTATTTTTCCTCCAATAAGTTATTTATATGTGGCTTCCTCTCCTAAAGCCTATAAGAAGGATTAATTTTTGTTGGTTTACTGCTTCAGTTTTTAGAATATACTGTGCAGTATGGTGATTTTGACACATGAGGCTGCAGAATAGTTGAAATGTGACTAATCTGAATAGAGATGTGTAATAAGAGTACAAAAGAAACAAAACAAAAAACAAACAAACAAAATAGATTCTAAAGACATCAAACAAGAGCCAGAGAGATGACTCAGCCAGAGAAAACCCTTGCCATACAAGGCTGACCACTTGAACTCAGTCCCCAGAATCTGTAGTGGAGACAGCCAACACCTGAAAGTTGCCCTCTGACCTCTGCATGTGCCCTGTGGTATTTGCTCAAGACCGTGTGCTCATGTGCATATATAAAATACAATTCCAAGCAAGAAAAAGAATATAGAATGCCTTGATGCTGGCATCAACATTATATGTTGAAATATTTTTAAATCTATTGGGTTAAATATATTATAAAAATTAATTCCACTAACAACATATCCGGGGGCCTGGAGATAAGGTTCAGCAGTTATGAGCACTGGCTGCTGTTTCAGAGGACCCAGCTTCAATTTCTAGCATCCAAGTGGCAGCTCACAACTGTCTGTACTGCAGTTCCAGAGGATCAGACACCCTCACACAGATATACATGTAGTCAAAACATCAATGTGCATAAAAATAAAAATAAATATTTTTTTTTTAAAAAAATGGTATTTGAGTTGGGAAAATGCTTGCCTTGTAAGCACAAGAACCTGATTATGATCCCTAGAACTCATATTTAAAATGTCAGGCCTACTGGCACATGCTTTAAATTCCAATGCTGGGGAGGCAGAGATAGGCAGATCCCTGGGGCTCTCTAGCCAACCAGCTTAGCCTACCTGGTGAGTTTCAGGCCAATGAAAGATTTGCTTCAAAAAGGATGAATGGCATATGAGAAATTACACTTGAGATTTTCTTCTGGCCTCCACATTCATGTGCACATATATTCAGGAACACACACACGTATGTAGACACAAATGTGGTCACTATAAATTTAAAATGCATTATGGTTCACATGCGTTTCTCACATTTTATTTATATAAACTAGTTTTGGGGTTCCCACAGTTTTTTTCATTTGCACCAGATAGATGTAGTCAGGGAAGGGGAGTCAGAAGAATTTGCTAAGTCAGCTTCACCAATGGTTTGCACACTTGCTCTTTGACTGGAACATTGATCTGCACTGAAAAGTTTAGCCCAATGACCTAGTTCACTGGTCTTGAAGCTAACTGGCATGGCAAACCCATGTACCTCAAGAAGAGGTATCATATCACTGTGCTCCCAAACAAAGAACTGAGCAGAAGTAGACAGTTGGAGCAGATGTAGAGTCAGTTTATTAAGAGAGAACATACTTCTAAGGACAGGCAGGCCATCTAGAGCAAAAAGAAAGCTCACTGTCAACATTGTCACTGTACAACAAATGGGGACTTTTCTATTACACATCATGAACTTTTTGCATCATTCTCATTTGCGTGTTATAACCTTTACTTGCGGTTCTCCATAATATCAATCCAGGGATGGATTCTAATGTGCTATGGGTCATCTTCAGACACCCTGAAGCAACTCTGCCTGCTCCAGTGGACAACTTTAGTTGACCTTAGCTAGGGGCTTCCAGCCTTCCTCCTGAACAATTTGTTCTTTTTATATGCTCATTTAAGGCTTTGAAGCATGCACAGCCTCTGGACCTCATTCTCTGTCCTAAGCTCTACAGATGCAGCTTTGGATGGTTTGCCACTATATTCCCTTCATAGAGAATGCATCTGCAAACCATGACAATTAGTTGCTCTTTTCCTTCTATTATCTTCATGGCTCTACAGGCCATGGAGTGGTCCTCTAAGTCAGCTATCTCAGTTTTCAACCCAGGACTCAAAAAAAATCATCAACCTAGATGATTTTAGCATGCATGTATATCAAACCTGTAGACATTAATTGTTTGCTCATCTCAGGTATATTGAAGCACCAAACCTAGGGCACAGAATGCATTCCAGGAAAAGGTGGAGTGCTGTGTAGTTTTGGCCCCCCGGGCTATATTTGTTCTCCTGGGTACACAGTTTTTTCATTTACACCAGATGGATGTAGTCAGGGAAGGAAGGGGCTGGAGAGTTTGCTAATGGATCCGTCAACTTCACCAATGGTTTGCACACCCACTCTTTGACAAGAACATTGATCAGCCCAGAAAAGTTTAGCCCAATGACCTAGTTCACCAGCCTCAAAGCCAAGCCCTGATTCAAAGTGAAAATTCTTCCAGTGTCTTACTTGTCAGGTGTTCTTTATGCCTCTTTGGGTCCAGGAATCTAGGCTAACGAACTGTTAAGAATGCATGTGTTTTCCTTGCTCTTGAGAGCCAAATCAGAAAATATAGGCAGCAGACCCTCTAATCCTTGGTGGGTTATACAACATGGCCCAAAGTTCCCATGATTGGACCTTAGATGGTCTATAGCTCTGTGCCTTTATGGGCACATATAGAAAGGACACACATACTACCACAGTTTTAGGGTCAGAGTCTGGATCCTGGTAGCCCTAAAAAGCTAGGTTCAGTTACATACCATCAGTAGGCCAATTAAACAAACAAATACAATGAAAAGCAGATAATGTTGATTTAATCAAAGAAGAGGAACAAATAAAGAGGTCCCATAACCTTCCAACTCTGTTTCTGAGGATCTGATATGTGGCTTAGATTTAAACAGAAGACAAGGGGCATGCACCACCATGAAGTCCTGGTCCACATGTAGTCTAGCCATCTCTCCCCAACAGTTTCTGGGCTCCATTCTGCAAGATGGTCTGAAAGTTGTCAGAACTGTGTGAAAATTCTTCCTGGAAGACAAGTTCTTCCTCTTGCTAGTAGCAGCCTTGGAGTCTTTTCCTTCTTCTAGCATGAGATTTCTGGGGAAATTTCCATTTCTTGGAGACCATTGTTTCAATAACCTGATAGTCAAAGAGCCTGGCACTGATATCTCTTTAGAATATAATTTTTCTTCTTTGGAGAAACAAACACATGGTCTCGGTGGAGGGTAGCAGGAGTGGGGAATGCCTTACACCTCAAACACTGATACTGTAGTTAAGAGAAAAAAAATAAAAAACCTTACAGCAGAATTCCCTTTACCATGGCAAACCTTCAGAGATGGTTTTCTATTGGACTGTTGGCTCACAGGATTACTTGAGACATTACAAACAACAACAAAGTGCTACAACCCCAGAGACTCTGGTTTAATTGGTCCGAAGTTTAATTTGCTTAGTCTGAGAACTTCTCAGGTGATTCCAATCTGCAACCAAGACCCATACCCCTGATTTGCGGTTTTCTAGTTGTATTTTAAAATTGGTTGACAATGTGTAGCCTAGACTGTCCTCAAGCTCATGTCAATCCATCTGTCTTAGCATCCTCAGGGTTAACTTCATACCTGTGTACTACCACATCTTGCTCAGGATTTTTAAGTTTTACCCCTTCCTTTCCTCCCCCACTCCTTTTTTCCTTTCTTTTTAACCAACTATGGTTTGTTTGTTCTGCATAAAGTGGATCATAAAGTGGATGGGGAAAATTGAGGTTATTGACTCCAAGTTTGGGAAACTGAGCAGGTGACCTGATGTACTCATGCAATCTCAGAATTTGCGAGGCAATGACAGGAAGATCCGGCATTCGAGGTCACTTTTTAAAAACATCTTTGATACAATCTCTTACTGCAGGTTGGCCTCTGATTCAGTATGTTCCTCAGGATGGTCTTGAAGTCCTGATCCACCTGCTTCCACTTTCCAAGTATTGGGATTATAGGCAAGCCCTACCATGCCCTGCTGTCTCTTAAGGGTTTGGTTTGTTAATAATTGCCACAGAATAATTGGACATATTTCTAGGATACAATCTATATCTCAATACATGTACATAATTTCATAATAATCAAAGGGAGATATTTATCTGCCACCTTGAGGATTTAATCCAGACTTTGTAGTCTGTCTATAGCATAGGAAGGTGTTATGTGTATACATATATGTGTTTTCAAATTTGCAGTTGTAACAGGTTCCTAGATGCTGCTATTAGTACCAGAGAAGCAAAGAGAAATAGAATTACTTAGAACATAATACAGTAAAAAGTCCAGGTGGTTTTCTTCTTTGTTTCTTTTCCATTTTTTTGTATAGTAGAAATAAAAGTTTGATTTTTATTACTTATCTATCTTTATTACCTTTATCTTACTATCTTTATTATGTATCTTTTATCTATCCATCTACAAATGAACAAACATGTAAATAAAACCTACTTATCTGTTCAGTAAAGCTTTTGTATATCTGATTTGAGGGGCTGACCACTTGGTACTGGATAACCACTTAAGGGTCTCATCCCTGGGAATGAGCATCTCTGCTTTCGGCATTCCTTTCTTGTCCAGGCATTCTTCTATTGATCATCTGCTATGCACCTGGCAGACATAGGGATAAAGAGGAACCATGTTGTAACTTGGCAGTCTTGCAGCAGAGACCTAAAGACAGGTGTACTTGGTTTTGTGGAAATGACTCTCCCATTCCCACCCCATGCCAGTTTTCACTCAGAGATGCAGGAAACTAGAATGCATTCTATCTACCCTTACATGAGAAAATGTTGCAGTAAATATGTGTGTGTGTGTGTGGGGGGGGTGTTCTTAAATTGTTTAGTTCCAGAATAAAAGGCATAAAACCTTTATGTTTATAATAAGCCTTAAAGCAATAGAGCTGGGCCAATATTAACCCTTTATGCTATTTTGTCTATTCCCCTATCAATAACCCCCGAGATATCATGTGCCATGTTCTGCCAGGGCTGCTCCTACTCCAACAGGTCAGCCCTCATGGCCATGTGCTCACAATCCATCCACCCCATGGCGACTTCTGCCTTCTTCCCTCCCTTTCTTCTCCTCTCTATGAATCCCTGCCTTGGAGCCCAAGCCCGAGAACTTAAGCCCCACCCACCTCCCTTCTGCCAAGCTACGAGCTGTAGGCATCTTTATTAACCAATTACAGATAACTTGGTGGGAGGCAAGGTTTATATAACAAAACCTGGTATGCATGAGTATCTGTTCCTCTTGGAGCAACCAGGTCTTAGAATACAGTATTTAGCATTTGAATACATAGCAGCATCAGATCAACCCATTACAGCAAAATCCAAACAAACTCCAAGTTCAAACTTTCTCTGACTATATCAGAAAGTTGACACCCAGGGCGAATGAGTAACAGAGCATTGAAAGATATCTGTAGAGATAGATGGGACCTAAGCCCTCACTTAAGAAGAATTTTATAAATTTTTAAAAATTGGTCATTTTGAAAGTAATTTTTATTGAAGTAACATGTAAGTTTGAGGGTCACAGTTTCCCAGATCTTTCACTTCTGATATCCCCAAAATGGCAGCTAACTCTTACAGTAGGTATAAGGAGGGAATATGCAAAAAATCCTGGCCATCTATGGGTCAACATCCTTCAAACTAGGAAAGAGACCTGATGCATTTGGACTAATGATAAAGACTTTGGGAAACTCAGGAGCTTGATGTGAGTGTGAAAGGGCCACTGGGAAGAAAAAACCATTCAACAATATCTATGCTAAGTGTTGCAAATAGTGTCTGCCAATGAGATGTTTTGAGTCTCAGGGCTGAGCCAGTAATATGGATCAATAAACTGTTTTTTAAATCGATGTGTGTGTGTGTGTGTGTGTGTGTGTGTGTGTGTGTGTGTGTGTGTGTGCGCGCGCGTGCGCGCACATATGCCTTCAGATGCCCATGTGTGTGTGAAGGAGATCAAAGTTGACATCAAGTCTAGTCCTCAATCACTCACCACCTTAGTCTTTAAGACAAGATTTCTTGTTGAACTTAAAACTCACTAGTTTCAGTTATACTGGCTAGCCAGCAAGTGGCCTAGGGCCCACCCATCTGCACCAATTCAATGCTGGAATGACAAACATGCACCTCTATACCAGGCTTTTACTTGGGTGCTGGTAATGTGAATTCAGGTATTTAGACTTGTGTAGCAAGCCCTTTACTCACTAAGTTGTCTCCCTGGCCTTTTAAGAAGGATTCCTTATGCTCAAAATTTCTATTACAGATAGGCTGTCCCTTTTCTTTCCTGACAGTATTTCTGTTCTCGTCATGGCTTTGCAATGAACTTTACTCTAAAATTTTCTGGAGGAAAAGAAACAGAGTGGATGCCTTTTCAAAAAAAAAATGCCAGGCATTGGAAAATTCCTGTTATGTTTTCTATACTTAAATGTAAAATCCTGTAGGTCTGAATTAAAAGCTGGAATGTTACTATTAGATCTGAGATATCTAAATATTTTGCTAGACTTTATGAATCCTACAAATGTATATCATGTGGGAGAAGTTATTTTTGAAATTTTTTAAATTAATAGCTAAGAGGCATATTTTCTGGGAAAACTTTATTAAAGATTTATTTTATTTTGAATTAGGTGCCCATGCATGTGTGTGTGTGTGTGTGTGTGTGTGTGTGTGTGTGTTTATGAATATGCACATATGAGTCCAGGTGTCTGAAGAGACTAGAAGAGGCTATTGGATCCCCTGTAGTTGGAGTTAAAGGTTGTGAAGCACCTGATGTGTGCTCTATAAACCAAGTTCAGGTCTTCTGCAAGCACACTAAGAGCTCTTAACTCCTGATTCATCTCTTTTTTTATATAGATAACGAGAGGCCAGAAAAGGTCAGGCCAACTAGAGAGGAGAAGGGTGATTCTTCGTATTCTCTGTTTCTTCTTCTTCTTCTTCTTCTTCTTCTTCTTCTTCTTCTTCTTCTTCTTCTTCTTCTTCTTCTTCTTCTTCTTCCTCTTCTTCTTCTTCTTCTTCTTTTATTTTTGTTTTTTGAGACAGGGTTTCTCTGTGTAGCACTGGCTGTCTCTGTAGACCAGGCTGGCCTCGAACTCAGAAATCCACCTGCCTCTGCCTCCCAAGTGCTGGGATTAAAGACACTCGCCACCACTGCCCGGCTCTTCTTCTTTTTTTAGTCTTTATCACTTTTTGTGGTCCATTTACCAGGAAGATCTCCAGTCCTTCCTCTCAGAACCTGTGTGGAGGAATTTTCCTTCCAGTGACCCCTTTGCTGCCTTGAGCATCCCTAATCTGCCTTTGCCACATACCACACACCCAGGGGAGATGTTGGCCCTGAACTGAGGAATGTTCTCTTTCTTTGGTTGCCAAGATAAAATAAACTGTCTGGAATTCCTAGCAGCTTATCAGATGTCTCACATTTCCCAAAGCCCATTTTGCTGGTGAATTCTTGGTATCTGAGTCATCCAATTTCAATCGTCCTCCAGTCACCTTCATCTTACCTTTCTGAGAAATATCAATTTTGGTTTTCTTTTTAGTTTTGAAATTTACTGGGGGAATAGGATAGATTTGATTGAAAATAAACAGCTGTCGCCTCACATTGTATTGGACTTAAATGTAGACTTCATGTGTCCTCATCCTTCTGTTCTGCTACAATAGAATGCCACGGGCTAACTTATGCACAACTTACGTTTCCTATAGTCCATTTTGCTGTTGAATTCTTAGAATTTGGATCATTCTCTTTCAATCATCTTTCAGTCAAATTAACCTAACCTTTCAGAGAAGCATCAAATTGGTTTTGAAATTCTATCCCTAAATGGAGGTATTAGCTAACTGTCCCTTAGGTTGTTCCTTAGTTTGGATCAGCTGAAGGAATCTTACAGCTACCATCTATTCTGTTCTGTTATTTTGTTTTGTGTCAGGATGAGAGCTCAGGCTTGTCTCAAACTTACTATGTAGCTAAAGATGTCCTATCATTCTCTACTCTCACCCAGAGCACTGAGATCACAGGCTTGTAGTATCACCCCAGTGTTTAGGCAATGGTGGGGAATCAAACCTAGAACTTAGTTCATGTTTGGCAATCCTTCTACCAACTGAGTTACAGTCCCAGCTCTGGTGTTCTCCCCACTCATGAGCCCTTGCATACTAGAGATCAAACCTGGTGTTTTGAGCATACCTGGAAAGCACTTGATACTTTACTGCATCTCCACCCTCACATCTACAACTTTTAAACTGATTCGGATTCTTGGTCCTATCTTCTGCTCTTCACATAGATTTTTCAACGTACAGATCCTCACTTAACTTTAAGACTCTCTTGAAACTGGCCAATTTCTCTCCACTGCTAATGGACCAGGCTGAAACTACATGTTCTCTTGTGACAATGGACTCCAACTTACCCTTTGTGTTTACTCTCTTCTTACTCTAGAACTGAGGCTTGATTGTTACTAAGTTGGTATATGAGACCGGAGCCCACTGAAACAATTCTCAGGTGCAGAGGCCTGGGTTAACTGTCTCCACATCAACATGTTCCTAGCAGCTCTATTACCAATTTGGGTGAAGGCAGTGAGTTTTAGAGTGGAAGTCCGGGCAGTGGTGGCACACGCCTTTAATCTCAGCACTTGGGAGGCAGAGGCAGGTGGATTTGAGTTTGAGGCCAACCTGGTCTACAGAGTGAGTTCTAGGACAGCCAGGGCTACACATAGAAACCCTGTCTCAAAAACAAAACAAAACAAAACAAAGCAAAATGAAAAGAGTGGAAGTCCTCCCAAGTATTTGTGCTTCTACCAAACCCAAGCATGACATATGCTTCCGTTCAACTTGAATATGCACATAGATTTTTAAAAGGTCCCTGAATACCAGCAGAACTGCAGACTTCATGTCCCCAAGAGAACAAATACATACACCCCCCCCACACACACAAATGAACTCAAACATCAGTTGATGAACAGTATAACAGCTTGTGAAAGAGATTGCATTAGTGAAATCCAAAGCCAGGAATCAATGTCTACTTGCTTGTTTTACCTTAGGTTTAGATAGACAGCTGTTTATCTCAGCCAGCTGGAGGGGGAAAACATCTTGGCTTTACTTTTTGAAATAAATTCTTGGCACAGTTTCACTGTTAGAGACACAGAATAGAAAACTCCAATTCTTCAGAAGTATGTAAGAATTATAATCCTCAGATCTTTATCTCTCGTGATGTTTTGAACTCACTCCAAAGGAAACCGCATGGGCCTAGAGTAGAAGGACAAGAAGAGAGAGGAAGCTGAGCACGCAGCCAGGAAGCTGAGACTCTTCTGTTTTTCTTAGCTTAGGGGAATAAAATTAGACAAGAGTTGCAAATGCATGAGGCTAAAGTAACCCAGGCCCAAGTGGAACAGGAGCAGGCTAAAGGACACTTAGGTTTTAGAAATGTAAAATGATGCATTCCTATAGTCCCAGCCCTTGGGAGGCTGAGGTGGCAGATTATCATGAGTTAATGACCAGTCTGGGCTATGTAGTGCACTCCAGGACAGCCTAGGCAACACAGTGAGTTTCAAACCATTAAGCATTTTAAGATGCACAAAGTTAACATCTTCAGATTGAGAGTAGGGGATTGGACTTTCAGGAATGGAGGGTGAAGTGAAGGTATGCAGTTCTACCTATCTGCTTACCTGGCTAGAGGAGCCGATGTGTTTGGAGTGCCTGCTGGAGTTGGGGCTGGTCTAAAGGAGCAAATAAGAGAGAGAGATTAGGAGGGTAAGATCTGTGTGGTGTACTGGAGATGGGGGAGGGAGAGGGCATCCCCAGCAGGTGGGCTGCTACAAAGTTGGGGATGAGACTAGGAGGGCATTGGACTTGGATGAATGAGGGTAGAGGGGAAGATCTGGGTTAGCATACCTGTTTCCCTCATCAGAGGACATGCTCCCTTTGTTTCTTTGTTTGTTTCTTTACTTCTTGAAACAAGGTCAAATGTAGCCCAGGCTGGCCTTGATCTCCTCCTCCTCCTCCTCCTCCTAGATCCTGAGTGCTTCGGTTATAGGAGTGTACCGCTACAATCAACTTCAAAATAATAATTTTGGGGGAGCCAGTAATCCACTGTCACCATAATTAACACACTCCTGTGATAAAACTGTTAATTCCTTCGTGAGGACAAAGTCTTCCCAGCCTAATCATCAATAGGTCTTACCTTTTAATGTCGTTACAATAGTAACTAAATCTCAATATGAGTTTTTAGGGGGAGGGTGCTCAAAAAAATAGCAGAAATATTAAAATTTCAAAAAGCATTCTCACACTGATTCTGACTAACAGACATCGTTTCTGAGTTCTCCTCTCCCTGTAGACAAGATAAATGATTCCAGGTACCAGGTGTGTAAACTGTAAGAAATTGCTAAAACTAATAAAATGACCACGCTGTCTGATCTTCTTGCAATTGTCCCATTAGCTGTTACTGTAATTTCTATAATCACCATGATGGCCATTAATAATATCATACTTTACAATTTACATCATCTGGTCAGGCCCAGTGACAGTACTGTAAAAGGGTTACATTCCTACTTTGTCCTTAATGAAGTTTTCAGATATTCTATGTGACCTACTGGGCATAGTGGTACATCAAGAATGTGGTAGTTTGAATAAGAATGCCCCCCCCCCCAGTAGATTCATATGTTTGAATGCTTGGCCCATAGGGAGTGGCACTATTAGTAGGTGTGGCCTTGCTGAAGTGGGTGTGGCCTTGTTAGAGGAAGTGTGTCACTGTGGAGGTGGGCTTTGAGACCTAAGAAGCTCAAATCATGCCTGTGTTTCTCAGTCTTCACTTCTGCTGCCTGCAAATCAAGATGTAGAGCTCTCCACTCTTTCTCCAGCATCATGTCTCCCTGCACACTGCCATGCTTCCCAACATGATGGTAATGAACGGAATCTCCGAAACTGGGAGCCAGCCCCAATTAAATGTTGTCCTTTATAAGAGTCGCCATGCTCATGGTATCTCTTCACAGCAATAGAAACCCTAACTAAGGCAGTAATAGTCTCAGCACTTGGAAAGTGTAGGCTGGAGAGAATCAGGAGTTTGAGACTGGGAGGGGGTACATGAGACCCTGTCACAATCAACAAAGAAAACAGAGTTCCAATATTATTAATATATTTACTAACCTCCACTACTTCAGTGGGAATAGCAACACACATCTCTGCTCAGAACATTTCTACTCTATGATTTCTTCCTTTAGGAGAAAGGACTTATAAATAAGAGGGACTGGCTTACCTAAGAAGTGAACAGTTAAACAAAAGATGGCATGTGTGATAGTTCTATATACTAAGGTCAAAACAGGGAAGCAGCCTAAAGGCCCAATAATATGAAATACACAGCTGTAGCAAGTAAAAAGCTAGCTGCCTTAAAGGTGTCTATGCACTAATTCCTGGAAAGAAGGCCCAGCTCACACACAGACTTCCACTCATTGAGACTTGTATTGGGCTTTGAACCTCCAGAATGGGTAGATAATTCATTTGTGTCTTTTCAAGCTGCCGTCATCATGGTGGTTTGTTACAGTTGCGATAGGGCACTAGTAATGTAAGTCAAACTGGAGTATTTGAGCCTTGGTCATATAAACATTTAAAGGATGTGTGTGCAGCTTATTAGTAATATGCAATGCATTTAGGATCTACATTTTAAAAAGCAATATGTTTGCAGTGTGGTTATGGGTAAACACATATAGTATAGTTACAGGGCATATATGTATAGTTAAAATTATACTTGGGAGGGAGGCAAAACAAACAAGCCAACAAAAAAATGAATGGATAAAAACTTCTAGGAGAAAAAATTCACACAAATATGAACTATGAATAATATTGATGCTAGAACAATGTACATTTGCCTTTTTTTCAATTTTCATACTAAAATTCAGTTTTGAATGGTCCCTTGTAAATGAAAATCCTATAGAGAAGATTGCAATGATGTGAACCAGTCCAGCTGTGATAAAAGAGCTGCATTCCTTCCCACATTTTGTAGGTAGCCCAGTGGAGAGATGAGTTGTCAGTTTAGCAGTTGGTACTAGCATTCCTGTAGAGGGTGAAACCAGTTTCAGCTGATAATTGAAAATATGTATTGCCAAGTTCACTGGAGAGGAGGAAATCTCCAGGCTTGAGAGCTGTGTGATACTTGGATTTCACTATAAAGAAAGGGGAGGAGGTGTAACCAAATGGAGCTGACCTGAGCTGGAGGAAAGAAAAGCTGGAGAAAGCATTCAGCCCTGGGAAAAAGTATTTGAAGGGAGTGGCTAAGGCCATGGCTCAGTCTGAAAGTGCTTGCTGGGCAAACATAGAGACTGTATCTCCCACACCCATGTAAGAGAACAAGCTGCAGTCTTAGTTGGGGAAGTGGAGACAGGAGGGATCCCTCCCAGGAGTTCTCTGTCTAGCTTGTTTTGCAAAAGCAGTGAGCTTAAGGTTTGATGAAACTATCCCCCCAAATATGGTAGAGAATGATAGAAGAAGAGATTCTCCATCAACTTTTGTAGTCCATGCATGTGCACACATTCACCATCTTACACATGTGCACACGCGTGCACACACACACACACACACACACACACACATACATCAATTTGAAGGGGATCACACACTTGTACCAAGTTTTCAAATCAACTTCATATTTCAAAGATATGGTGGGTCCCTGACACTATGATCTCCAGCAAAATTTTACTCTCCCTAAATTGGATTGGATTATATGGAAATCTAACAAAGCAGTAAGAGTTGCATCAACAGAAACTTAGTTGAACTTAGACTAGATCATATGGATAGGGAGAGAGAGCTCAGATTATCCAGACATGTTCCATCAAAATATGCTCTTAGTATCCTTTCATGCTGTGATTACAACATGTCTTCAGTGCCTTCAACTGTGTAGAATATTCAAGGTCTTATTCATCACTTCTTCCTAGGATATTTCTGGCTCAGAGTATTGCAAGGCCCATTGTAAATCAGCAAGTGATTGCTGAGTTAATTCACTACTTAGAGTGCATCTTGGATGCAAGAATCAAGCCCCTGGTTTATCTGGGATTGTGCCAGCTTGCTGCAAAGCATCCACTAACTTGCTTTCTTGAGAATCTGTGGAAGGACAGTTCTCCAGTGAGAAGTGAGTCTTAGCTTTATACCTGTAGTTATTCAAGGGAGTCGTGGAACTTGGGTTGTCCTCAAAGGCCTAGAAGATGCTGGGAGTTAGTGCTTGAGTCTGAGTCTCCCAGAGTAGCCTTGAAAGTCCAAGAAACTGACTTCTGTCAGGCATTCCAGAAGCAGCTCAGAGCTCCTGGGATGGCCATGGTGGAAAACAAGGAATCCTCCCTAGAGATCCTCTGGAAGCAATTCGACTGCGTTCATAGTGGTTTCTTCAGACAACTAATAGATTCTTATGGTTTCTCCTGTTTTGTCATGGGGGCTCAATGGACCATGGCTCCCTAGGGACTATGCAGTATCCCAGAAATCTAATTTTCTTAGAGGATGGCAAATTTCCTTATCAAAAAGATAGAGGAGAGCTAGGGATGTAGCTTTGTTGGTCCAGTTCTTGCTTATTATGCAGGAAGACTTGAGTTAAACCCACAGCACCACATAAACCAAATATGATAGCTCACTCTTGCAATCCCAGCCTTCAGGAAGTAGAAGCCAGGGAATCAGACATACAAGTTCATTCTCGGGTAGGTAGTTTGAAGCCTACCAGGGGTTCAAGGAACCCTGTCTCATTAGCCTTCCAAGAAAAGAAAGAGAGAAAGGTAATAGAGAAAATGGTAGGGTGATTAAAGCACTTGCAATGTGTGAGGAGCAGAGTCTGGATCTCCACAACCCATGTAAATGATGGAAGACAGACATAGGTGATCCCCAGAGAAAACTGGCTGTTGACACTCACATCACTGGGCTCTGGGTTTGTTTGAGAGTCCTCACCTCAGTGAGACAAGGTAGAAGACTACTCCACACATGCACGAGAACACACACACACACACACACATACACACGAAGGGAAAAAGGAAAGAAAGAGGTGAGGAAAAACGGCGGCAATGCTGCAATCATATGAGTTTATGGATGTGCTGGTCACAATACAGGTATGAAAGAGACGTGTCCCATAACACAAACTGTTCACAAGTCAATTTCACCATAAGTGAGTATTTTCCAATGCTGTCTGTGGATTATCTCCAATGTACAAGAAAACAGAACAGCTATAATGGAAAGAGGCAGGCAAACATCGTAATTGTGGAGAACATACATTACTTTTGCAATCTTTACAAAAGGTATATGACCATGTTGACACATTATCTTGGAAGGGGACCAGGTTTGCTTTGAAGCCCTTACACTTCATTAGCTACCTGAGCAACCTATTGAGGGCAAGAGTAAGTTTTTGGGATATGTTCTAGAAACTCCTCTGTTCTCTGTGGCTAAATCCACCTATGTTCTTATGCACACAAATTTTAAGACAGAGTCTCATATACATGAGGCTGGCCTTGAACTCCCTGGGTTACTGAGAATGATTTTGAACTTCTGATCCTCCTGGTTGAATGCTATCAGCTGACCTACACAGCCAGCTCTATACAGGAGTTTATCCTGCACATTCACACACTGTGTGCCTCTTTGACTCCTCCAACCCTTCCAGTCAGGACAGCTGTGCTAGGACCATGACATAAAGCTGTTTTTTAAAAAACCAAAGCAATCATTTATCAGTAAGTTATTTTTTCCCAAACAAAGCAAAACTATTGCTTTTCAAGTTGACAAAAAAATGCATTTGACCACTTCCCTGAAGTTACTACTTTCCCAGAGAAATTTAAATGAAATAGAACTATCTCTATGCTACCAAAATTATTAAAATGTTCTGTTATTATGAAAATAATAAAGTGTTAAAACAAAATAACAACAACCAAGCTTTATAATTGGATATCGATTTATTAATCATTCTTATTCCTTTCACCAGTAGTTAAAATAAGTTGAGTACAGATTATTGAGCCAGGTAGGTAGATAGATAGAAAGATAGATAGATAGATAGATAGATAGATAGATAGATAGATAGATAGATAGATAGATAGATAGATAGATATGAATGAAACCCCAGCTTTTAGGAGTTTAAGAGTTTGAGAATACCTTGGGCTACATAATAAGACCCTATATAAAAAATAACAAAACAAAAGACTCTGTTATCATTGGCAGACACAGCCGAAGAATTGTAAAATCTTTTCTATAAATACATTGAGGAAAAAATAAGTTCAAATCCTTTAGAACTGATACAGCCCAAATTGATTTTGAACTTACGTAGCTGAGGCTGGTCTTGGACCTCTTATCCTCTTAGCTCTACCTCCAAAGTTCTGGGGACATAGGTGTGTGCCACCATGCTTGGTTATCCAGTTATGTGTGTGTGTTTGTGAATGCATAGATGTGTACATACATGTGCCACAATTGAGTGTGTAGTGATCAGAGGACAGTCCGATCAGTCCTTCCAGCACAAGGGTTCCAATTGATCTGTCTCTCTGTCTCTCTGTCTCTCTGTCTCTCTATCTGTCTCTCTCTCTCTCTCTCTCTCTCTCTCTCTCTCTCTCTCTCTCTCTCTGTGTGTGTGTGTGTGTGTGTGTTTCTTTTATGGATATTGCAGCTAAACATCTCCTTTTCTAAACATCATGATGATCATTGCTATTTGTGCTGCAGCAGGGGAATTCTCAGTATTCTAAAAATAATTTCAATTGTATGGAGTCAGTGTTTAGTTACCACTGCACAAACAGTAGGGTTTCACAACATATCCGCTTTGAAATACTACAAAAAAAAATAGAACGGGATAGAAACATGAAAACTATATTAGAAAGTTTGGAAAAACAAAACCCTGTTAAAATCCTTGATGGACACCTGTTTTCTCACTTCTCAATGCTGTTTTCTGCGTGCCCCATTTACTGATGTCTTCCTTAATTACTTGTACCTCAACCAGTACTTATTGTAGCCCTGATGTAACTCCAGCACTCAAGAGGCAGAGGCAAATGGATTTCTGAGTTCAAGGCCAGCCTCAGAAATACAGAGTGAGTTCCAGGATGGCCAGCGCTACGCAGAAAAACCCTGTTTCTAAATTCAAACAAAAAAGGAAGGATGGAAGTAAGGAGAGAGAGAGAGAGAGAGAGAGAGAGAGAGAGAGAGAGAGAGAGAGAGAGAGAGAGAGAGAGAGAGAGGATGTATCTTAGCTTTGCTGGATGCCTTTTGTAACAGTCTTCAACCAAAATCCTAAATTTAGGATGAAGATGAATATTGGGAGGTAAACTCATTACATTTGCTTGCTTTCTTGGAAAATTGTCTTGGGAAAGGATTTTCCTTTTCTTAGCTTGACCATTACAAGAATTTTCTCAGTCCCCAGCCCTTCCTTATTGCCACCTTACTTTTTACCCCTCTGTGTGACAATCTTTCTATGATTCATATTGGTACCTTCATACTGCCTTCAGTATGGTGTTCAAACTCAAAATGGTCTAGCCTCAACTCACATTCTGTGACCTCCTACTCCTCTCACATACACTGCTAAATGTGACTGAGAGATTTGGTATTTCTTGAAATGGGTCCCTCCAATCCCCCCAGCTTTCAGATAATAACACTAAATTTAGTGTCCACCTCTTTGCTTTTATGCTCTGAGATAACTTATTTTCTTTCTTTTGTTTTTTCTTCCTTCCTTCCTTCTTTCCCTTTCTCCTTTCCTCCATCCCCTCATCTATCTATCTTTCTTTCTTTCTTTTCCTCTTTCTTCCTTTCCCTTTCTTTCTTTCTTTCTTTCTTTCTTTCTTTCTTTCTTTCTTTCTTTCTTTTTCTTTCCCTCTTTTTCTTTCCTTCCTTCTGTCCTTCCTTCCTTCTTTCTTTCTAAATGTGTCCTGCAGGCTGGCCTTAACTCATGATCCTCCTCCTCCTTCTGCCTTCTTCAGCAAATCCTGCCATTGTGCATTGAGAAACTTCTGTTTTTTCTTCAAGACACTTCTAGAGTTTAATCTATTTGGAAAGTTAATGCCTGCCTGAGGCTTCTCCTTATACCTTGCTGTTCAATGAGCTTCCTGGGTCTTTTCCTTGTACCTTATAAAGAACCTTCTGCATTCACTTCCTGTTATCCATTTGACTGTGAGCTGTTTGGGAGAAAAACATTTTCTAGGAAGGTGATTCTACTTCCAGTTCATCAGAAAGTCATTTCACCATTTAATTGAACATTTTAAAATACAACCTCTTTTAGTCGATGTTGACTTAAAACAAAATATAAAATATAAAACGCTTCTATGTGCATTTTTGTCTTTTGGTTGTAATTTGGCACCAAGATCAGTTGCTACATTTCTAAGGATATCAGAGTATGAAAATCATTCTGTCATCTGGTAAGAAGATAATCAGGGCTAAAGTTAGGATACTTATACAAATGAAACCCTGCTCCATTATTCTTTCATCTTTTTAAAAAAATCTATTGTCTTGATGTGCTTTGTTACTACAATATTGAAAGGGAATGATACTTTTTTGAGTGGATGGTGTTCATATAATTCTGGGAAAGAAAATGTGGTCACAAAAAAAGCACTGGAAATGATCTCACCAACCTGTTATCCATATGACCTGTATTCTGGGCTTTGTTCCAGGAATGGAAATAAGTTTGCTTTGTTCCAAGCACATTCCCTCAGTAGGGATTCTTTGTCAGCTCTTTCAGCCAGTGTCTCTCACAGGGCTTAGCCCACAGTGACTTGTGTGTGTATTACTGTAGTGCCAGACTCACCCTGTGGTCACAAGACAGGTTGGCTGCTCCTGTCTCTAGCTGTTGATAAGAGACTAATCTTTTCTGGCTCTCAGTTTTCTCTTTAATAAAAAGTAGATTATAGGCATGGAAGTTTTATTATCCAAGCCTAGTTTCATTATCTGTGTCTTACATGAAGTAACTCTATACTGAACACACACACACACACACACACACACACACACACACACCACTTATCGCCAATCACATTGTAACTACTCAGACCACAAGATGTCCCAGTCTATATGTTTCCACACCTAGAGATCGTTTTTAGATCAGCGTCATCCTAAGAAACTGGGTTTGTTATCTTCTACCCAGTTCTCCATCTATAGCAGTCTCCTAAGCCTCTGGCAACAAAGCACTACAAACTATGTGGCTTAAAATAATGGAAATCTCTTCCCTCAATATGCTAAAGACAAAATTCTGCAGTCTGGAGATTGACAGGGCCATATTTCCTCTAAGACCAAGGGTAGAATCTTTCTTCTCCAAATATCTTTTAGTGATGACCAGAAATCCTCAGCATTCCTTGGTTTGCAGCAGTGACTCCCATTACCCGACACACACCTGAATATCTGTCTCTGGCTTTTCATGGCATGTACTTCCTTTTATTTTATTTATTTATTTTTCTTTTTGTGTATGAATGACAGTGTCTCATGTAGCCCAGATTGACTTCAAATACACTCTATATCAAAGGATGATCTTGAACTTCTGTTCATCCTTCTTCCAATACCCTAGATCGTATGCCTGCTACATATTCTTTTTGAAAAAGTAAACACACAGTTTATATTAAATTAGGATTTATCATAATCTTGACTTGGTTATATTCATTCTACTTCTAAATGAGGTCACATTTATGTATAATGAAGGTAGGATATTAACCTTCTGGGGATATCTTTTCAAAAACCACATTCAACCCTTAACAACAGTGAGTGAAAAACTCTCCATCCCAAATTATTGGGATGGAAGGAGAGAGATGAACTTTGGGGACTGCTGAGCAGCAGAGAGCATCCTCATTTAAGGTCAGATCCCTGCCTGGGGTGCTGCACATTCATTCAATTACTGATTAATGTAAGGATAGAAGGCTAGGCTACCTGACCACTCTAGATACCTCTGAAGGGCATTTTAACAGCGTACTCCCCAGTGCAGTGAGTGATGGCTATTCTGTGCTTAGGCTGCAATTTGACTTTCATCTCCTAGTCCTGTCTCCATCCCCTGCCTTTCATAGTTGCTGTTTTTCGAGGAATGGTCTTGTTGTAATGTGTCTTAGAGGACAATTCTTGGAGAGACAACCCAGAATAGAGTTCTTACAAAGACTGAGGGTCTTGCTGCAATGTTATTCACTGCAATTGCCATTTCCTGGGCATGTAGTATTCAAGAAGTCCTAACTGGTTGACTGTTTGGGTGACATTTCTCTGAGGGTAATTGAGCGGAGATAAGTGTGCAGTTCATTTCCACAGTTGCCTGTAGTGTAAATGAACTGACGAATGGATGTACCCATAATCAACCACACACCCAAATAGACTGGCCACTATTTAACATAAGCTCATTGTCACCATGACCATCAAAAATATCCTCTGTAGTGTCATGTGGCATGAAAGTCAGAGTCTCTTAATGTCTGACAATAAGACTAATCTCTAACCATGAATCCAGAGATAAACAAGTGACAGCAATCATCAGGACATCGATGATTAAGGAGTTGAATACATTTTTTCAACTCAAGGAGACCAGTTGCATCAAGTCAAGCAATGGCTTTGAAAACACATGGGAAGTTTCAAATTACTTCATTTGAAAGGGAGGCTAAAGGAAGAGAGGTTCCCCACATCTTAAGCACTGAAATTTAGAGCCAGGTATTTTTGAATATGTGGCACAGGCTTGTTTATAAAGGGCATGGAAAGATCGGTGAAACTAGCTATTAATGCCAGAAAACTCTTTGCTTTTGTTCCTTGCTCCCTCTGAGAGTACATTAACACCTGACATGAAAATTACAATCTACTTACCAGGAATGGTGACGACTGTTAAGTGGGAGAAATGTGTATCAGTCTACTGTGAGTTTGGTGAACGCTAGCATGGCTTATCTGTTACATACTATATCATGATATTACATACTATAATTACATACTATAATTATTTTAGATATATTACATACTATAATCATGATAATTACTTAAAGTGAATATAAAGAAAGATGATTTTGCTAAGTATCTAAAACGCTTTCCTGCACAAGTAAAATTTTCTTAAAATAATGCTCTTTTTTTTTTTTTTTTTTTTTGGAGATAGGCCACACTATGTAGACCAGGAGAATACTTGAATTTGTTTAAATTCAAACCTTTTTACATCAAGATAAAATAAAACCTAAGTAAAAAGAAAAGAAAAAAATCTCTAAAGGGGAGGGAGAGCAAATGAAGTCATTTTTATCATGAGGTGGTATGTGCAGACCCCCTTCAAAAACTTGTTTTTAGTTTGAGATGAAGAAAAAAGGAGGAAGAAGGACAAATCATTAAGTTCAACATAGCATGTCCTTATTCAAGGTGCGAGTTGTGTGTGGACGCACATAAACATAATGAAAAGGTTCCTAACATTTGAATTGTGTGCAGAATCTGGTATAGGAAGATAAATGGAAGCTCACTGGAGTGCTGCGAAGGTTGTCATGGAGAATGATAGATGATAGCCTTGCTTTTGGCTTCAAAGAAGTGCATTTATTAAGCATGTGGCAAGCAAAAGTAAGGGATAGCTCGCAAGCAGCAGATATATAGATGCAAAGACACTATGAAATTGGGCACTTGAGCAACAGCCGACAGCAACGACTTCAGTAGCTGAACTGAGAAAGCAAGTAAATGCAACATCAGCAAATCAAGTGATAACAACATCCAGCAGATCCAGTAAGATGGATGGATAGTTAAGACTGCAAACGGTAACTCATCGAACAATTATTTACACAACTATCACAAACAGCAGGAAACAGCTACTAAAATATTTTGAAGAAATGGTTTTTTTTTGTGTTTTTTGTGTTTTTTTTTTTTCTTGGATAGTAAGCAAATAAAGAAGGCTATTCAAAAGTCTGTGGGCAGTGCAGTTCTCAACAATGTGAAATATGTATGAACGAAGGAAACCAAGGAAATATACTTCCCATTGCGGTGGATGATGACTTGGCGTGGTAATATACGTCTTTGCATTTTTAAAATTCCACCTTCTCTATATTGGTCATTATATTTCTTTAATATCAGTTTCAAAGACATCGCTGATGATAAAAACAAAAAACAAAAAAAAAAAAACAATGTAGGACTTGGTCCCAGAATAAGTTTAATGAGTCCCAGCCATCCATACTTTGTTTTATGTTTTTTTTATTAAGTTATTTTATTTATTTACATTCCAAATGTTGCCCCTTTCCCAATCCCCACCTCCCAGAGTTCTTCACTTTATTTCCCTTCCCATTTGCTTCTGAGAGGGTGCTTCCCCACCTACACATGTTTTAATGGCACTTTAAAATTAATATTTGTATTTATAATTTGAAAATATATGCATGCATGCATACAGCGTGCTTTGATCTTTTCTACCCTTCTCCACGTTTCCTGAGAACCAACAGCTGGTCTCTTTTCCAGCCACTTTGGTTGCAGAAATCAATCTCAAATTCACCAGGAAACTCTCTCCCTGATGGCTAGATTTCATAGCTCTATACAGTCATAGGCTTCTGGGGGAGAAAAGACAGCAAAGGTCATAGGGTTCTAATTTGATCTCTCTGCTTGTTTTTCCATCTTGTTCAGAAATAAGAGAATTGGCTTGGTTATTCAGCTTTTCATCTTATAAGATGGACATGCTACCTATTGCACTAAAGACATGCCTTTGGTTGCTCAGTTTAACAAAAACAAACAAAACGCTTCCCTCATCTCTCTGGCTTTGAAATACTATAAAAGTTGGAGGATGTGCTTTACATGACTGGGAACTTAAAAAGCAGGGGCTGAAGGTGCTATAAGTTTAAGAATACCCCAAAATTCTGCATTCTCAGCCTTCAGGGGCTGAGGCAGCATGATCACATGTTTGAGACCAACCTAGACTATGGAGAATATTCTAGGCCACCCAGGGCTATAAAGCAAACATGAAACTAAAACAAACAATTATGTAATCAACAGATCCAGAAAAAGAAGGAACGATATAAACAGCCATTAATAGATTATCTTAACACAATTTTTCTCTTTTCTAATATGTCTTGTCCTTGAATTCTTATGAATAATGGTACTGACTGTGAGTCTGACATTCTATGAAAAACATTACATTACTATAATTGTATTTCAAAGGCACAGTATCATTTAAATAGGCCCCTCTATATTATTCAGACACATTAGAGTATTATCAGGATTCAGTCTTTGAATAATAAAAACTTTCCTAGCATTACTCATCGCATTTAGTGTAGGCAGCTTCATTGCGCCCATATTTCTAGCTTCTTTAAGTACATGAAATTGGGTTGTTTTTCTATGCTCTTGGTTTCCATGGCTACAGTGTTTTCTGAACTCCAAAGTGAGCTTGTGTGATTGCTTGAAACTGTGTGCATACTTTTTGATACTTCTTTTCTTAAAAAGTAAAATCTCCCACTGAGTGTGGGCTAGAGTTAGTGTTTTATGTTTTAGATCACTCACTACCAGGGAAGCTGACTGGAAATCTGTGAAAGGAGTCAAGCAACTCTAGGGAGAGACCCACAGGACAGGGGATAAGGCCTCTTGACAACAGTCATGTAAGGGGACCAACCATCTTAGAAACAGATCTTTTAGTCTTGATCAATCTTCGGGCATCTGCAAGCATGCAGATGCCCTAACTCTACCCTCAGAAGAAACCCTGAGGCACAATTTCTAAATTGTCCCAACATTTCTAACCCTCTGCAACTGAAATAATAATGCAAATTATTTTGAATCATCAAAGGTTAATGTGTTACATTGAGAACTGTGAAGATCAAATGTTAATGTGTTACATTGAGAACTGTGAAGGATTGCTCCTCCTTGACTGGACTTGGAATCAACTAGACTATACCTCTGGGCATATCTGGTAGGGCATTTGCTGAGACATTGAATGAAGGAGAGAAAACTCATCCTGAAAGTGGGCTGCACCATCCCTATGCACTGGACTCTCAGACTGAATCAAAAGGACAAAGGAAGCTGAGCATCTTCATCCAGCTCACTGTTTTCTAGCTGCAGACACAACCTAACGAGCTACAGCATGATCCTGCTGCTATGCCATCTCTGTCATGATGGACAGGACCTTCAAAGCATTAGTCCACATAAAGCCTCCCTCCTTTAAGTTTCTTCTTGTCACTAGTTGTCATAGCAAGGGGAAAGGTAAGTAGTCTAATAGCAAAACAGCTTATCACAGAATATGATCAATGGAAACCTACTAGGAAAGATTTCTGATCATGTAGTATTGAACAGAATCTAGACCAGTGGCTCTCAATCTGTAGGTCATAACTCTTTTGACAAACCTCTAGCATCCCCTCCAAATATTTACATTATGATTTATAACTGTAAGAAAATTACAGTTATGAAGTAGCAACAAAACAATTGTATAGTTGGGGTCATCACAGCATGAGAAACTGTATTAAAGAGTCACAGACTTAGAAAGTTTGAGATTGGGAGCTCCACTGATCTAGACTATACAGTAGATACATAATGGTAAGAAAACTAGATTCCAAGGTAAATTCTACAAACATAACAGGAGACATTATATTTGACATTGAGAAAATTGCTTAGCCTCACAGTTTTAATTTTTAAATGGAGTCTACTCTAATTATTAAGAGGCTGAAATATAATAACTAAAGTAGATAACTCTTCAAAACCAATTCCTACTATTTTCATAATGGTAGACTTTTGTCAATGGGTATTTTTTTTTCTTCCTTCATGATAAAGGTACTCTATAGTGCCAAAAAATGTATAATCATTGCACTCTGTGGAAAGCAGCATTTTCCCAGAGTTGGAAAAGCTAGAAACTTGACTAGGAGAAGCTCTCTATTTTATTTTTCTCCTCCAAGCTATTTTCATGAAAACCTTTTCGAAAAACTGTGATGCCATGGTTTATATTTGACTCAATGCCTATCATCAGTTCATTTTGAACACAAGATTTCAATAGTAATAATTGAAAAAAAGAAAACAGCTGGAGCCCCACAGTTCTGTGCCAGCATACTAAATGCTGGCAGCCATTTTGTTGAAAAGCCAAAGTGATACATCTTACCATGTATGCAATAGATTTATTCCACAGTGATTTTGTATCATTTAGGAAAAAAAAAAAAAAAAAAAAAAAAAAAAAAAAAAAAAAAAAAAAAAAAAAAACTATCTGTTACCATACTACTTAGTCAAAAACTGTGTGGGCTCTCCTTTTTTTAATTATATCTATTTCAACCCTCATCAATTTTCTTGATTTCTTAAGCAATCAAGATAAACGCATCTAATTCCTATCTGCTGTAAATTGTTCTGGCCCAGTGTTCTGAGAACTATCAAGAGAATCAGCTCAAAGCCCACAATTTGGTTAGTTGACCAGTAATTTTCACAGCACAAATCTAGATAATTGATATAAAGCTGACACAACTGTAGGACTGGGAGCAAGGCAGTTATTTCTGGCTTAAGGCTGCTCCACCTTGCTGCCAGTTTTCTTATATGCATAATCAAGGTCCTGGATCACTGTTGCTATGGCAACCATCACTATATATTACACTAAAATCTGGTATTGAAAAGTACAAGAAGCACGAGGCATAAATTTTTCATATCTTTTCCAAGTTCATTTGTCATGGCTTCATGGAGCAATCTGACATGAAACATTTGAGTTCCCAGAATCGTGCATTTATATTCTTTCCCTTTGAGATATTGAACTAGCTTGTGTGACTGAAATAGCAATTCACCATCAAACGGATTTAATGTGTTGCAGGCAATTAGACTTTCTTTCAAAGCAAAGGGTGGAGACTGCATTTGGTGGTCTTCTATAGAGCTCATCTATCTCTCTTGCTCCTTGGTATCATGAGAATTAGCCTTCCGTTTCCAAATTGCTGTGAGAACAATGTGTGGGGATTGCAAATGAGGCGTGACAATTCTTCCTTCTACTCAATAAGGAATAGATAAATGTTGAGATTCATGTGCTCCTCTCTGTTTTATTCATATGACAAAGATAGGGGCTTCTTCATCGACGATTGATTGCTCTTCCTCTGCCCTTATTATAGCAGTTACTACATGACGGGCTTGGCACTTTGATGAGACACTCTTCTCATTATTGGAGTCGCTGGCATTAAAATAATGGGGGATAAGGATGTATATTAAAATTAAATACAGAGAACGAAGACGGATTTTTAAAATGTCTGAGCCCAGCCACCCCAGGGATGCAACCTGGAAAGAATTGTGCATTAAACACTAAGTGCTCATATAGGAGAGAGACCCACACCCATGGATCTGACACATTTAATTCCCAGAAGTACTCCCCTTTCTCTATTGAGAGATTATATAACTGGAAATGTCATAGCAAATGGAAACAGAACACAGAGAAACCCTATTGTTGCTGGCCTGCTGTGCATTTTTGCCAACATTTTCTAGCTGCAAAGTTGGCACTTACAAAACTTCTTATAATACCCATTAGCAAGACTGTAAGATAGTTTTAAGGATTTGTAAAGAACTCAAAGATTTGGACTTTGGGAATTTTGTTGTTGTCATTTTGTTTTTTGAAACAGACATACACTGTAGTCCTCTCCAACTGATCTTGAATTTATAATACAATCTCCCCTCTCCTCCCTTCCCAGTGTACTTGGATTATAGACATGAACCCAACGTGCCCAGATAGATTTAAATCAAAGACCTGCTTTTTTTGATACCAAAGATGATTCTTCATAACATCTTTTAGTTCTAGGATTTCTTTTAATGGAAAGACCCTTCAATTCACTAAAAGATGTTGTTAGCATATGGCTTAAAAAGAAGGATCTTGATTTGCCCAATTTTTGTTTTCTTTTAAAAGCTGAGCAGTTCTGGGATTAAATTCATGAACTTCAGAAAAAGAAATAAAAAGAAATAAAATTAAAATGTCTTGGAGCCAGAAAGATAAGACAGACAAGTGAGTTCCATTTAACCTGCTTTGCTTTAGCTCAAACACTGAAAGCAAATTCCATCTACTCAAAGGTCTCCTTGAGTAGATATCACAAAAGGCAGACCATAGAGGACTTAGCAGTTCTCCAAAAGTCCATATAGAGGAAACTGCTTACCGAGAGTGAATTTCTAAAATGGACACGCAATGGAGGTAGAGAAAATATCCTCCTACCTGGAGGACCAGTATTTGATTTTCCCCACGAGGAGTCATATTTATCCTAGTGCCTGGATAAGCAGATCTTGCCTTCCTGCTCATTTTGTTAGCCCAGGGTCCCTGTCCCTGGTAAAAGGACACCCAGACAACAAGGCAAGTCAGAGTAGATCAAGGTCTACTCTAGACAGGCTATAATTTTTTTCATCATAGGCAAGAGTTTGATTGGACAGTGTTTTAGATCGAGAATCAGTAATAAAACCTAATCAACATTAAAAGCAGGATCTTAGAAATATTTTATACCTTAGAAATATACACATTTTGGTGACTGAGAAGAAATAAAATGACATCCAACCATATAATGAAAACATTTCTTAAATTTTGTGAATCTTTTCTTTCTTAATTTTTTCAATTATTATCATCATTATTGGCATTATTACTATTATTATTATAATATGTGATAGGTGCACGAGTGCCGCAGAGCACATGTAGAGGTCAGCGATCATCAGGCTCACAAGGCAACCACTTTAATCCATGGAGCCATCTTAATGGTCCTTTTTAGTTTGGATTTGAGACAAGGTGTTGTTAGCAAAGAAGCCTTCATCCTTTCATGTGCTTGCTTTAGCAGAACATCCTTTCACCTGTGTCTGCTTCAGCAAGACGTCCCTTCACGTGTTTGCCCTAGCAAAACACCATCCAACTGGCTTACCAAGAACCCTTAAATTCCACTTCAGCAAGGTGTCATGAACTCCAGACTGGCCTCAAACTTGATATGTTGTTGAGGATGACCTTGAACTTAGGATCCTTCAACTTCTACCTCCTCAGCACTGGAATTACAGGGGTGTGTCTTCATGATTATTTTTCTGTGGTGCTGGGGACTGAGCGTAGGGCTTCATCTTGCTCATACTAGATATTGTGCCAGGTATGGATGCAAAATTAAAACAAAATTAATGATCTTATAGTGTATTCATGTACCTTGTATGCATGTATGGAAATGCACAATTAATATACACCAAAAAAGGAAAAAAATTATTTTCCTCCCTAATTCCCTGAACAGATATATTTTACAGGGACCATAAGATGGCTCAGTGGGTTAATGTGCTTGCCACCAAGCATGACAACCTTCATCTGATCCCTGGGATCCAAACAGCCAGAGAAACCAAACTTCAGAAAGTTGTTCCTTGATCTCCACACATGTACTCCAGTGACGTGTAAGCACGCACACACATATACCTAACAAATGAACACAATAACAAATTTTAAAGAAGCTTCAAGAGACAAATCAAAGAAAGATACAAATGAGAGAAACAAATGCTAAGTGCTTCCTGGAGGAAGCGTCCTCCAGGAGCACAGAGGTGGTCAAAAATGTGTCTCAGGACATCCTTTAGTAACATGCTTTATTTCTAGTTATTGTTACTGGGAATGTTGCCTGCTGCTTACTTGATGCTGCTATCCTTTTGCCAAAAATGCTTCCCTGATTAAGGTTATACCTCCCCTCTGGATTTTAAAGGCATAGCCCCTTTGCAAATAGACTGTGGCCTCTGTCACAAAGTTCTTTGCAGTTCCATTCTTTCCCTCTTATAGGCACAGATCCTGGCAAACTTCCTGCACATACTTCTCCATGAGAGGGTAATCTAGGGAACAAAACTGGCCCAGGATCTAATCAACAAATCCATAGGCTCAAAAGTCTTACATGTGCAGCACATTTGGTAGAATGTTATTCGAAAGTTTCAGTGGCATCAACTAAAGTTGCTGTGATTATGTAACACCGGGAGACATGTCCACATGTTTATTTACAATGAGCCTTGTGAAAAGCAAGACACTCACCACTTCTCTGTAGCCAGCCATTTGTAGAAAATCAAATCATCATATTCAGCATGAAGTCAGAATAAAGAGTCACCATCGGTGATTCAAGTGTATACCGGCAAGAGGCAAAGACAGAAGAAACTTTCAGAGTTGCAGTGAGGATGACTGTGATGTTGAAAGGAGTGTAAACTAACAGTCCAGGTATGATTCTGGTGAGAGACTAACCTAGGGAACTGTTGTCAAAGGATGGATGGAGACAGATCTCCAACTCACTGGAAACTAATCACAATGACTTTCCTAATAAACCCTGCAATTCAGATCACTGCCATTGCATTTGAAGTTCTCACTGTCATAATTCAAACGATCTAAAACAACAGCAAATCACTACTCTGTGGACTGTCCGTGTGGTATTACTACTGCTCTATCAAATTTGATAATCATAGACTTTTGATTCATCGTGAAGCTGAACTTTGCACTGGCAACACTCTTTTCTTCTGAGGACTTGTGGATGGGAATCTGTGAAAAAGTGGCTACTTCACTTTGGTGAAGATGAAAAATGGTGAAGGACTTGTGCATTATCAATGCAAAAACAAACAAATAACAACAAAAAAATATATCGCCTTAGTGAGCAAAAAGGAGCAGATACTTCAGGTTAAGTCATTTTTTCCCCACAGCTGTTTATAGAAGTTTTTTACAATTACCAAAATTAGAAGTAATTAAGAAAGCTTTCTATAAATGGGTATATAACTACATTGTTAGTTATCCAGAGAAGAAAATATTATTCAGGGCTCACACATAACTCACTCGAAACCATCATATAAATATTGTTCTCAGTAATCAAATATAAAAGTTTGGTCTAAGGGGATGAAGTGGGTATTCCATGATCATGTTAGATTTTCCTGGAGAAAATAGAATAGATGTATATTTACCCCCAGAAAGGGCACTGAAAGGCAGACCAAAGTAACACCTTCACCCCAAGTGTAGCTTCAAGAACCAATGAAATTTTTGGGTTTACTTATAGGATCATGTGTGGATGGTTACTTATAGAAACATGGGAGACCTCAAAAATGCTATATCTTCATAAGATCTCACCCCATTCCAAATAATGACCCGAATGATGCTACATCATGAAGTCCCACTTCATGTTAACACTGTACTTCACCTACATCCTAGCATCGGCCAAGATAACTTGTAATGAGGTGACAGCAGGCAGGGTACAAGGTTGGAATCCCTTGTGAGTATCCTGCGACCATTCTGCCCCTACTTTGACTAGGGCATGTCAATAGTACTATATAGCTTACTTGGGGTTGCTATGACAAAATACTAAACAATAGCAGCCTAAGGTATGGTTTATTTTGGTTTATAGCATGAGAGAACAGTCCAACATGGGGCAGGGATAAGCATGTCAGGAGGAATATGAGGCAGCTAGATTCATTGCATCTGAAGTCAGGAAGCCAAAGCATGTTATTTCTTGGATGTTTTTCTCCTTTCATCCACTCTAGGACCTCAGTGCATGGAATGGTGCCACCCACATTTAGGGTCTATTTTCCCACCTCAATTTGCTCCGTATATAAACTCTCACATGCATGCCCAGAAGTTTGTCTCTCGGGTGACTTTAAATAGTGTCAACTTGACAATACTATTATAAGCCTCACTATCATTGCCATATACTTTGCTACCGCGTAATATTGTGGTGCTTGTTCTGTTGTCATGGCAACCTGGCCACTGTTATTTCCACTACAAGGTCAAGATAGGACAATCATGTAATGCTCCAGTAAAAAGCCATACTACATCATTGACAAAGAGTTTGAGGATTAGGGATGAATAAGAGCAAAATGTAAGAGTATAATACTATATGTATGTAACACACACACACACACACACACACACACACACGCATGTACGCACGCAAGAACGCACACACACTTGGGAAAATGCCATAACGAAAATATTTATTTTGCACGATACCTTAAAATATCAATACATAAAATGTGATATAAGCAAAATAGTTTAACAATACTCATTAAATGTCTTTTAGTGAAAAAGTGTCTTTCAGGTATGCTTAAGAAACTTTATTGAGACAATAGAGAAAACAAAAAATAATTATACTTGGTTAATGTTGTCTTACCACTCTGTAGAAATAGACCAAGAAGTGATGTCTAGACTGGAGACCTCTAAACACCCATCTTTCCTTTATCTCAGTTTTTAAGGCCTCAACATAGCATACTGAGTCAGCTATGTTTTCAGATTGAAAATGTACCCAAATAAAAGACAAAGGATTTCTCCCTTTTCCTGAACTTATCATCAGAGGGAAAAAAATGTGGGTTGCCACAAAACCAAAGAGAAAATCTAAGATAAAAGATGATGTGAAAAGGAGGAGGGTCATTTTTAAAGCAAGTTTTTGTTACTCACTGTGTCTGGCTTTGTGAACTTGAAGTTTCCTGACACAAAAGAACAATCTAGTGGCATGATGAGTCTTGAAGGAAAACCACATATATTCAAATGAGAGGGATAGAAGGTATGCTTTGAAACAGGCTGCTTACTAAGAAGCAATTGACTGTTCACTTTGGAGTCACAGCATCCTAAAGCAGTATGAAAGCCTGGCATCACTGTGCTGATTTTAATATGATTGGCCCATAGAGAATGGCACTGTTAGGAAATATGGCCTTGTTGGAGGAGGTGTGGAACTGTGGGGGTGGGCTTTGGAGACCTCCTCCCATTCTCAGGCTCCACCCATTGCTGAAGAGAGCTTCCTTTTAGTTGCCTGAGGATGCCAGTCTTCTCCTGGCTACCTTCAGATGATGTAGGACTCTTAGCTACTTCTCCAGCACCATGTCTGATTGCATGTAAGAGTTGCCTTGGTCATGTTGTCTCCTCATAGCAATGGAAATCCTAAGACCACTGTCTTTGCTTTGTTGTTGCTTCTTTTACTATGGCTAAAGACACAGAGATGAATCATAGTCTGAAACATTTGCACTGGACTCACCTTAGATACTACAATAGCAAAATCTTACAGGGTAAGATAGCCTCTTCATTTTCCAGAGATGGAACAAGTTATCTGTGATGAAAAGACAGTCCTGGAGCAAAAGAGATCATCTTCTAGTAAGTAGCCTGACTGATCCTGCGAAAGATAACAGTTTGAAGGACTTCTTTGGAAGAGCTTGCTGAGCCAGATTCGAGCATCACCAACCAGACCACACCTTGAACAGGACTGCTTCAGTATACATGCCTTGCAATTGTTGCTTCAATTCTTCCTTTGCTTAAACTGAAAACTCATGTTAGTGCCCTGAAGACAAATGTGGGGTCACGAGATCCCTTTATTTGTTCCTCTTTCCAATATGGCCACATTGACTATGTCTTCTTTCTCTGCCCTTCACAATTACCTATCTCTTCAATCTATGTATTGGGGACAGAGGCAAAGCTCAGTTTGTTGGGGTTACTGGGACCCAGGCCTTATCCTCATAACTCCAGTTACCTCTTCATTCTGTAATGAGAAAAGCCTTTTCTTGGGGGGAGGAGGGGAGACACCATACAGATTCTGCCTATATTGGGGACATATGGCAGTGAGAAGAAAAAGCCAAATGAGGTCACAGCAAACCAAGCACATTTGTCAGCAGGCCCAGGAATCACTGTAGGTGACAAACTGTCAGTTTGATTCTTTTGTTCCTCTGTACTGAAGTAAGTAATGAACTTGAACATGGAACTGCATGTTCTTTCGTCTCCAGGATTATTTCATTAGATGAAATTAGATAGTTAGAGGTGCTATTTCCTAGAGAAATTAGACCAATAGAGTCAAACCTAAGGAAAAGACAAAGAAAGAACGTAAGCGACAGGGAATGAGTCTTTGAAGGAACAACATTGTTTTGAGGACAGTGCTGAACTCAACCAAATTTTCTATTTGAAACAACTGCATGCCTTGCCTTTTGGCATTTCACTGCATTCTTGCTTATCCCAGAACTTTTAGATTGAACTTGGAGCTTTCTGCTTTCAGCCACTTATGTGTTTAAATACAGGAATGCGCCCTTCTTTCTCATAACCAGTAAGCATGTACAAAATAAAACCCACAGACCATTCATTGGAGTCTTGCTATTGGAGGGAAAACTATTCCTTGTACCCAAAGTGTGGTCCCTGGACCAGCTACATCAGCATCATCTGGGAGCTTGTGGGAAAGGTACCATTTCATTTCATTTCATTTCATACCCTGGACTTGCTGAATCAGAATCTGCTGTTTAACAAGTTTTCTACTGATTCATGTACACATTACTGGTTCATCAACACTGGTTTGTTTTAGTGGTTCTCAAAGTTGAGTGTTCAGCAAAGTCACATGAGGCAATTGACTAGTTAGACTATAGATTGCAGAGGTGGCACCTTCAGTCTCTGACAAACTAGGTCTGAAATGGGACCTGAGATTTTCTGAGTTGAACATGTTCCCAGGTGATGCTGATAAACTGGGGCCCACACTCAAAGAAATTTTGCGTTAATTCACTCCCCTCATTTCTTAAATATCTCCAATACTTCCAATTCATTGTCTCTGTTTGTTTTTTGTCAACTTTACACATTGGAGAAGAAAGAACTTCAATTGAGAAAAAAAATCCCCAATAGATTCGCCTGTGGGGCATTCTTTTGATTAATGATTAATGTGGGCGACCCTACCTCACTATGAGCAGTGCTCCCCTTGAGCAGTGTTCCCAGGTTGTGTAAGAAAGCAGACTGAAGCGTGCACAGGGCCTGCATAAGTCAGCACTAAATCCTCTGTATATATATATATATATATATATATATATATATATATATATATATATATATTATAACTTCAAGTTTAGTGTTTTTATGGGATTCCTGAGTATACACATGAGTGTACCTTCTGGGTTCTTTTTGCCTGATGGTTTGTCTTGTCCAATTTCGATGTGAGAATTTTTGCTTTATACTTTTTAAATTAATTAATTAATTAATTTACATCTCACACTGCTTTCCCCCCTGGTCGCCCCCCTCTGAGAGTCCCTCCGCTGTTCTCCCTCTCCTCCTCTGAGAGGTTGGGGACCCTCCTGAGTATTTCCCCACTCTGGCATATCAAGTCTCAGTCAGATTAGGTGCATTCTCTCACACCAAGGCCAGACCAGGCAGCCATGGAGACTGAGCTGAATGGCTGCTAGCTATATTTGTGCCCGGAGGGGCCTACTTCCAGCCTGTGTATGTTCTTTGTTTGGTGGCTTAGTCTCTGAGAGCTCCCAGGGGTCCAGGTTAGTCGACTCTGTCAGTCTTCCTGTGGGGTTCCCATCCCCTTCAGGGCCTTCAATCCTTCCCTCAACTCCTCCATAAGAGTTTCCTATCTCTGTCCAATGTTTGGCTGTGGGTATCTGCCTCTCTTTCATTCTGCTGCTGGATAGAGCCTCTCAGAGGGCAGTTATGCTAGGTTCCTGTCTTCAAGCATAACAGAGTATCATTAATAATGTCAGCATGTTGGTGCTCGCCTATGGGATGGGTCGCAAGTTGGGCCAGTTATTGCTTGGCCATTCCTTCAGTCTCTGCTTTGTTTTTGTCCATGCATTTCTTTTAGACAGGACAAATTTGGGGTCAAAAGTTTTGTGGGTGGGTTGGTGTTCTTATCCCTCCAGTGGGAGTTCTGCCTGGCTACAGGAGATGGCCACTTCAGGTTTCAAATCCCCACTGTTAGGCATCTCAGCTAAGCTCACTCACATTGACTTTTAGGAGCCTCCCCATCCTAGGCTGCTGGGATATCCTAGAGATTACCCCCACCCCAACCCCTGAAAACTGCAGATTTCCATTCATTCTCCTGTCACTGTGGCCTCTCCTCTGTCTCTCCCCATGACTGATTTTACCCCTCATCCCTGTCCTACTCCCCTCCACGACCTAGTTCCCTCCCTCCCTCTCTCTCTCTCCTATGACTATTTTGTATCCCCTTCTATGTGTGATTGAAGCATCCTTACTTGTGCCTTCCTTCTTTTTTAATTTCTTTGGGTCTGTGGGGTATATCATGGGTATTCTGTACTTTTTGGCTAATATCCATATGATGCATATCATTTTGGGTGTAAGTTACCTCACTCAGGATGATATTTTCTAGTTCCATCCATTTGCCTGCAAAATTCCTGATGTCCTCATTTTAATAGCTGTATAGTACTCCATTGCACAAATGAACCACATTTTCTGTATCTATTTTTCAGTTGAAGGACATTTAGACTGCTTCCAGTTTCTGGCTATTTCGAATAAGGCTGCTATGAACATAGTGGAACACTTGTCCTCGTGGGATGGTGGAGCATCTTTTGGGTATATGCCCAAGAGTGGTATACCTGGGTCTTCAGGGAAAACTATTTCCAGTATTCTGAGAAACCTCCAGATTGATTTCCAGAGTGGTTGTGCCAGTTTGCACTCCCACCAACAATGGAGAAGTGTTGTTCTTTCTCCACATCCTTGCCAACATGTGCTGTCACCTGGGTTTTTGATCTTAGCCATTCTGACTAGAGTGAGGTGAAATCTTAGGGTCAATTTTGACTTGCATTTCCCTGATAACTAATAATGTTGCTTTATCTTCTTATGTTTTATTTTGTTATATTTTTAAAAAAATGAGTGAAGAATGAATGAATGAACAAAAACTTAGCTATTAGGGCAAAGGTTAACAACTGAACTGTAATACCTGCACTTTTCAATACCTGAACTTTATACCTGCAGGGAGAGGGGAAAATCAGTTTTTTCCAATGGAGCAACACTGAGTGTATCATCAACCAGTCCAGGCCAGACCTCATGCTCAGTAGTTGATCAACATATATTAGACCCCGAGTTTTTGTGTGTATGTTTTTATTTGGTTATAGTTTGGTGGAGTTTTTCAATTTGTGTTGGTTTGGTTTTGTCTTGGATGTCGTTTCCAGTTTGCTTTATTGCTTTTAGAGGATCTTGTTGTATTGGAGTCTTACTTGTTTTGTTTTGGTTTTTTTTAGAAAGAATTTAAAGATGAATGGGTAGGGAAGGAAGGACTGCAGTGGGGAAGAATATGATCAAAGTATATTTAAATTACAAAATGTCTTAATAAAAATATAATTTAAAAAGAAAGAAGAAAAAAAGAAAAAATGAAGGGAGAAAGGAAGAAAGAAGGAAGGGAAGAAAGAAAGAAAGAAAGAAAGAAAGAAAGAAAGAAAGAAAGAGAAAGGAAAAGATATCAAACTGAACAAGCCACAAGGAGCAAGCTAGTAAGAAATGTTTCTCTATGGTCCTTGCTCCAGTTCCTGCCTGGAGTTCCTGTCCTAACTTGTCTCAGTGATGGAGTGTGAACTGTGAGTTGTAAGATGAAAAGAACACTTTCCTCCCCAGGCTGTTTTTTTGTGAGTGATAATTATCGCAGCAATAAAAAAAACTAGCTCTGACACTCACTAGCTACAGAACATCAGCATTCTCCTGACAGCTCCCAGTTTCCTTCTTTACCACAGTGAGATCATTCTAGCCTTATCTGATTTTGTGAGAATTCTGTGAGATTTTATAAAAGCAAGTGCCTCGCCCACACCTGGCCACAGACTGTGTTCTTCTGAGCTACAGGCCTCCTGGAGCAGCAGCATAGGCTTGGAGCTTATGAGAAATGCAGTTTGAGCCCCCAGCTCTTCCCTGTGTGGTGAGAACCTGCATCTTCATAGGACCTCCAAGTCTGAAGTGCATGGGTCACTGTAACAAAAGACACATTGTAAGTAGAGGGAAAATTCTTGAACACACAGTGACCCATTGCCTAGCTCATTCCGGGCGAGGCTAACCATGTCTCTAGTGCCACAGCAGACATTCCACACTTGACTCCCTGGATCCTCTTAGGAAGACCCTACTCTTGCAAATTCCAAGCTCTGGTACAGGAGGTTATTTTCTATCTCAAACCAAAATGAACATCCCTTCCCACACACAGGTTTGAAGAATACAGTGAGGCACCAATTACAGAGACCTCACATTCAAAATGGACTTGCCACCCAACTCAGCATAAGAAGAGAGAAAAGGTTTCTACCGATGCAGAATCAGTTCCGTGTCAGGCACTTACTTGCCCAGCCTCCATGAGAGCCTGGGTTCAGTCCCCAGGGTTTTCTGACAGACCTCAAGATTTGCTTGCTTAATCAGCTCATTGCTTCTGCTTCCTACTCATGCCTAGGCTCTACTTGCCCTTTTGCCAGCAGGACAGGAGTAAGAAAAGGAAAACACAGGAACAAAGACCACACTGGGTATAGACTTTCAGCGAGGGAAGAAAAGAGATCGCCAAGTGTGCTCAGGGAGGAGAGAGCTGCTGGTTCCTGTCAGAACAAATGGTGCTGCTGAGTTCCCACCACAGAAGTCAGCCCCCTCAATGTTCTGGCATGTGATTCTTTGGGAACAAAGTGCCATTTTGGAGTCATTAGCATTTGTAGCTATTTTATACTGTGGAGGAAATAAAACTGAATCCTTCCTGCGCGTTCTAATGAACAAAACAACACAGAAGCAACTTGAGCAAAGCTGGGGGAGCTGGGGGAGGGGCAGCACTGCCTATTTATGAACAGAGAAGATGAAAAATAACTGGGTAGGAATTTATGTGTCAATAAACAAAAATACTGGAGGATCCTAGTAAGCCCATTATTCCCTTGTGAAGCACCACATAAGGACATGAACATAAGGCTAATTTTGTCACCCAACTTGCTCTTTGACCAAACTTCTACTGTGGTATACAGAGTTTGTTTTCATTTCATTAGACTTCATACACCAGGATCACTTTCTTTCCTTGGGCCTGAAGAAGGCTGAGAAAACCATAAACAACCCATCATCCCAAATATCAGCTGTCAGGTTTACACCATCAGTTATAGTAGAAATCAATACAGTGGGGTTCGTTTGACAGTTGGAAGTTTAAGGATGGGAAGTAATTTATCCAAGTTCGTAACCAGTCCAATGTGGAGGTAGGCTGGAATGTCTGATCCCTTTCTGCAGCCTCTCGATATAAAACATGACCACAAAAATTAAGAGTTCTTACATGGTAAATTTAAAACTTTTCTGTCTTGGCTTTGTTAATAAGGTACTCTCCCCAAATAGTAAACAGTGAAGCCTCCTGAATATAACATCAACATAGTTATGCCAATGGAGGCAGAAGTAACTTTGGGAAAAATGGATTTCAGTCAGATCTTAATCAAAAGCCCACTTATGGGAATTGGGTTTCCAGTCTAAGTCTGAGCAGAGAGCCCCTTTGGGTAATCCCATGCTTCAACTCATTTACTGAATATGAACTTTGAGATATTTGCTTACTCCCTTCCTTTATGTCAAAATTCAACAAAATATGGGAAAAATCAAGTAGTAATTACCTGTAAAAAGGAAAGTGAAGTTAGGAGCTGGGAAGAAAAGGGCAAGAGAAAACTTTGTAGAATGAAAGTAAAAATCTATTTTCATAGGAGTTTGGGTTGAGGTTGTATGATCAGCACCATCAAAATGTATTAGATGGTCATCTAAGATTTGTATGTTTCATTATATATGAATTGTAGCTAAAATACAATCTCATATAATAGAAAAAAATCACCAAGAAAATATTTAGGACATAATAGAATTAATAATTAAAATAGTAAAGTTGACTTTTTTATAAGTTTCTGTCATCATCTTTACCAGCCACTGTATATAAACATCTTCAATCATTGCTGCAAAAATTGAAGTTTCCAGAAGCTAAAATGTGTATGGAAAGAAGGGGACATATGTTCTTGGCAATTGTCTCTGTTGGCACTGCCGGAAAACCAGGTCTTTGCCCTTGAATGGAAAAGGCTTCCTTCAGTAGTCAAGTATTATAGGCTGGCTGTGTGTATGGAGTGTGGGAGAGATGCCAACTTATAGGAACTCTGTAATTTATTTCTGAAGAGGCTCCTACAGAGCAGTCAAAATTTGGCATCTAAAATTCACAAATGTGTTCTTCCAAACAAATGTGGAAATGGGTCTAGAAGCTAGCAAGGAGGAAGAAAAGCCCCACCTCAGCATAAGATAAAGTGGGACTTTATGGTTTATGGGAAACAATTACCAAAGCATGCAGACAAAAAAAAGAAATCTCAGCTTAATGTGGTGCGACATGCCTGTAATTTCAGCACATGGGAGCTGTAGGCAAAATCAGGAGTTCAGGGTCCTTCCAAGCCATTTATCTAGCTTAAGGTCATCTTAGGAGACATGATAACCTGTCTCCCGCTAAAAAAAATAATAGAAGAAATTCCACTGACATTGAGTCATTTGGGGATTTTCTTTACTCTTCTGCTCCCACTTTCAATATTAGCCTGCTGTGGTTTGAGCATGTGCTCCCAATATTCCCCAATATGTCAGCTTTGACAGGTGGGACCCAACAGGTAGTGTTTGATCTCATGAATAGAACAATGTCTCTCTTAAATGGATGGGTTAGCTATCACCAGTGTTCAAGGTGTTTGATTCTTCTTTCTTTCTTCTTTACATGCTCACTTAACTTTCCACTTTCTGCCATGAGTTCAAGCCCTGCAAGACCCTCAGCAGTAGCCAAGAAAAATGCTGGAACCATGTTCTTGGAAGTTCTTGTCTACTAAACCATGAACTGAAATATACCTATCCCCTTTATAAATTACTCAACCTCAGATATACTGTTATAGCCATAGAAAATGGAAATAACCTACCCCCCTAACTGACCATTTAAACATTTTGAACTATTTCAAGCACAGGAAAAAGAGACTAATATAACAAGAGCACATTTGTGATCCAAGCTTTTTTTGTAAGATTGAAAATGTATTTTATTTGGTGACTAGAAATATTAGTAATTAACTAGTTCAAGTGAGTCTGTGGATTTTGCTGATATTTTTGTGTTCATATAAAATTTGCTCCTTTGACAGTTTCCTTCATCTTTCTGCTACAAATTCTTGGATGTGAATTTCTTTGAGGGTGATGAAAATGCTTTGAAATTAAGGATGTGATGGTCAGTTTCAACCACCAGCTTGATGAGATCCAGCATCACTTAGGAGAGAGATAAACTTCTATGCATGCTCGTGGAGATTCTCTTGATTAGGTTGATTGACATGGGAAGAAATTGCCAGTATAGTTGGAACAGTTTAGTGGACTGAGATTCCAAATTATATTTTCAAAAGGAAAAAAGTGTGGCTGGAAAGATGATTCAATCATTAAGAGTATTTATTTGTTGCTCTTGTAGAGGAACTGGGTTTCATTCCCAGAACTCTTGTCGGGCAGCTCATAAACACCTGTAACTCCAGTTCCAGGAGATTGGAAATGTTCTTCTGGCCTCTGTGGGCTCCTGCACATACAAAGCATACATTTATAAAGATACATGCACATACATATACATAAAAACAACATTTTAAAATATTAAAAAGAGAAAGTGAACGGAGGACCAGCATGCACTGTTCTCTGCTTCCTGGGTCTAGATATAGAGAGACCATGTTCCCCAAGCTTTGGCTGCTGTCACTTCCAGGCCATGATGGACCATGAGTTGGAACTTCAAGCCAAAAGAAACCATTTCCCCATTAAGTTGTTTTTTTCTCAGAGTATTTTTTCCCAGAAACAGGAAACACAACTGAAACAGGAGGATAGCTGTACAACACTGTAGATAAACTAAGCTCTGTGAAGTCTGTAGGTAAAAGGCTTAAAAGGTTAAAAGGTTCGGGCTGCGGGTTAGCTCAGTCAGTAAAAACGCTTATTGTCTAAGCACAAGGACTTGAGTTTGAGCCAGAGAATCAATGTGCAAAGGCTGGGTGTAGGGGTCCATGCTTGTGGTCCTAGTGCTGAGGAAGATGGCACCCAGAAAGAACATCATCCAAGATCATCCTCTGTCCCTGACCTCCATAAGCACACACAAGCAGTTGCACACACACGTGCACCTGAACACACACACATACACACACACACAGAGGAACACAGATGTACACAATCCTTAACAGCTGGACTTTATATTATGTAAGTTACAATTTAAGTTTTTAAAGAAAAGTTTCCAGCCAAGAAATGATTGCTTGACTAGCCAAGCCTCTGGTTTTTGTTTGGATTTATTGACTGTCTTCTCAGTCATATTTGCCCTGATGTTGTGGTATCATATGTTGGTACCCTATGGCTCAAATCATGGCAGCCTTCTCTGAGGTATCCACAGTCATTGTGAAGCCTCACAAAATGTACATGCATTTCCATGCATCAAATACAGAAATCCCATGTGCTTGTGTTACTTTCTGATTTTGGGGCATCTTGTTTACATTGCACAGAGTAGGAACTTATGGTCTTCTAAAGCCTTTCCAACTGAAGCATCATTTATTTTCGTTTTGTCCTTTTGGCCTCTTTCCTAGATGCTCTACATTAACTATTTTAATGTATACCTTTTTCAAAATTGTGAACAAGACATAGATATATAAATAAAACAAATATAGTTATTATATTATATATACACAATATAACAAAATCACATTTATGATTTGGTCTTATCTGGTTTTGTTCTTGTTATGCTGTGTTGTCTTATTTTGTTTTGGTTTTTTTTCAAAACAGGCTTTCTTTCTATAGTCCTGGCTGTCTTGGAACTCACCCTGTAGACCAGTCTACCTCTGCCTACCAAGTGATGGGAGTAAAGGTAGGAGCCACCACAGTCGCCTTGTCTGGTTCTGCTGTTGTTTGTTTGTTTGTTTCAGTTGTGGTTCTCAAATGGTGAATGAGAGTATTTTGTGGTTCCCAAGGGACATTCAGCAATATCTAGAGATTACTTGGATGTTAAGACTTAAACAAAGCCAGCGGCATCTATCTAGTGGGCAAAGGCTAGAGACTCCAGGAAATGTCAAACTATATACAGGACAAATCCCTCAACCCACCAGGAATTTGTGTATTAGCACGAAATGTCAATAGGGTGAGACTGAACAACTCAGGATTAGAGTATCATTGACATCATAGGAGCAGAAAATCTCAAGTATAAAACACTTAACAAGAGTAACAAAAATGTATTTAATCCAAGTTCCAAGTTTTATGTGACAAAAGCTTCTTCAAAAATGAAGACCATTAGACTGATGGAAAAGCTGATTGTTTTTAATGCTTAGGTTTAGTGAAGAATGAAGAAAGGTATGGAAATATGGTTGGACAGAGAGCCTTAATCTAAGGGTAGTGGGCTGAGTGGACTGAGTCGGGACATCTATCAAGGCTTGTCTCTTCAGATTATTCTTAAGCTGTCCTGCAGCATTCTGTAGGAATAAAACACTCTAAAATGGAGAAGGGGAAGGGCTTTCTCAGAGGAGAAAGTTCTAGTTTGAACCACCTCTAAGAACACATGTTTCTAACTCAATTTGTGGGGTTAAAAATATGCAAAGCTGGAAGGCTGCAGAAAAATAGCAGGGTTTTTTTGGTTTTGGTTTTGGTTTTGGTTTTTGGTTTTTGATTTTTGATTTTTGATTTTTGATTTTTGATTTTTGGTTATTGGTTTTTCTTCTGTGGCTTTTCAATCTCCTCCAGTCTCCAATCCTCCTCAGGATGCTGAAGTGTCAAATGCGGAGGTCTCATTTTTCTGAGCCACCTTTGTCTAATTGAAAATACCATTAACTGCTCATTTTGAAGCCTTATTATCAAGACAGTAGCAATTCTCCCAGTCTCTGAGATATGTGATGCCAAATGCTGAAAATGCAAGTGGGAGAGCATTCTGGACCTCCCTAGGGAAATCAGGCTATCAGCTCTGTAATTTATTGACTATGTTTTATATGGCCCCAGACACATCACAGAGCTATAAAATGGAAATCAATTCTTCCGTGTTCAGCAGTTTGAAACACATGCTCACTCATTGGTCTTCCTAGCAGGAACAAGTAGATAATTAGAATCATATTCAGAGAGCTTTATGAGCATGATCTATATAGGAAGATAAAAGAAGGGAAAGCACATTATTCTTACCATTTGCTAATGCATTAGAGAGCAGAAAGTACATTAATTTCTTATCTGTGTAGTCTCTACCAAAAAAAGTTCATTTGCTGATTTTTTTAACTAACCAGCTAACTTATTTATAGACGGTTATTCCTTTTGTCATGCAAGGTTGACACTCACTGTGTGGCTCTATTTCATGTTTCCTTTTTCAGTAATAGTCTAATAGTGGTAAAAAAAAAAATTGATTCTTAAAACAGGTACAACCTTGAGTGAGAATTGGCTCACCCATTTTGGAAATCTTGTAACAGGTAGTTTTTGAAGAGAGCAAACACCCGTTGTATGAAGCAAGTACAAGAGCCTGGATGATCTTGCAGAGCCTGACTACAAACTACACTCACATTACTTTAGAAAAATACCCTGGGGAAAACCCTGAAGGATTATCTGAGTGACATGCTTGCTGGAAGTCCTCCCCAACTTCTCCAATTTATGCTAGCTGTAGGAAAATGTCACAATTAGTAGATGTCACATGGAACACTTTTTTTGGCCACCTGATGGTCATGAGGGATATAGGATCATTATAGTTCTTCTACAATGAGTTTACTAAATGCTTTCCAGCAGTAACATAAAAAAATCACATTCAAGAGTAGTGGCATTTGCTCACTGAAGATGTTCTGAAATGAAGTTCACATCTTTCTTCTAGGGATCTGGCTCAGCCTTTTTGCTATCAAAATACACTTTTGTGCAGCCATGGTGCCATATGTTTGTGACTAGAAGACTTTTGATTTAATGAAAGATGACACTTTGGGAGGGACTTAAATAATACACATGAGAATGGCTGGGAGGTTTTTGTATATGAACTGATTCTGTCTCCATGTGGGTGTGTGGAAACATCTGTTTCAAACCATTGTGGGAAGACAGGCCATAGGTTCACTCTCACCATATGTTTGTTACACTGTCTTGACCTAAGAGGGGGCTTCTGGACTGGAAAGGAAACAGAAGTAGTCTTGGCATCATATCCTTTCACAAAACAAAACAAAACCCACATCCTTATACTGTTTGAAGGGTTTCTTCACAATATGAAAATTCTTCAAATTTCCCTCTTTTGTTTATTTTTTTAACCCCTCACCCAGTTTCACCATAGTTCATATCTACGTGACTCGGGGCTCATTTGTCAACATTTAGAAACTGACATTGCTGCATTACAATGGGCGAAATCACCCACTTTATTTGGATTCCACCAGTTTTCCCACTAATGTTCTTTTCATTGTTGTTCATTTTAGAATCCCATTCAAGATAGCATGCTGCATTTACTTACCATTTTTCCTAGTCATCTGTGTCACCTTTTGATGACTGATGGCTCTCCTCTGCATTTTGCCTAAGCATCACATTGGGATCTTATGAACTCTCCACCTTTAAGTCAACTCTCTATTGTGGAAGACACCATGCACTTCATAAACAAAGTCAAAAGACCCCTGAGTTCAAATTGACCTGAATGCTTCCTCCCGGAGGATTAGATTTCAAGTCACCAGAAGGCATCATCCAAACTTCCAAAGGAGGAAGGTTACCAACAGTCCTACCAATCTGTGACAATTATGAACCATATCAATGACAAGAATAGTATGAAAACCCTAAGGAGGTAACAGTGACATGCATAACTTTGTGGTAAACAACAACTCTCTAATTGTACTTAAGATCCATTTAACAAGAGGAAAACCATGTCTGGTACTAGAAACCTAACTAACTACTCAATACTAGTGAAGTCATGGAGGAGAATCTGCAACCACTACTTTGTTTATCCAGCACATTCTCTGAGATGGTTTGAAAGAAAATGGCCCCCATAGGCTTACAGGGAGTGGCACTGTTTGAAAGAATTAGGATGTATGGCCTTGTTGGAGTACATGCAGTTTTGTTGGAGGAAATGTGTCATTTGGTGTGAGCTTGAAATTTCAGATACTCAAACCAGGCCCAGTGGTTCTCTCCTCCTACTCCCTGCCACTCCAAATCTAAAATTCTTGGCCTCTTCCTCAGAATTATGTCTGCCTACAGTACTGTCATGCTTCCTGATGTGATGATAATGGACTAAACCTCTAAACCTGCAAGATAGCCCCAATTAAATATTGTCTTTTGTAAGGGTTGCCATGGTCATGGTGTCTCTTCACAGCAATAAAAACTCTAAGACAATCCTTGACAATAATCTATAAGCATGTGTCTGTATACTCACAGATAAGTATAGTCTTCACCCCTCCTACTTCATCAAGGAACATTTTCTTTGAAACAGATGGAGACCACTGAGGAAAAGCACAACCAGTATCAAAATGCAGAGTTGTGAATACCAGTCCCAACTGAATACAGCTATAAAATACATGTATACCTAAGGCTCAGGGAACATTGTGGAAGAGGGGGGCAGAAAGATTGTAAGAGCCAGAGGATAAGGGAGTTTGCTGTGAGATTATATGAAAAAAAAAAACCAATATCTACATCCATAAACTCTCACCAACATAACTGTTCAAACACAGCCTAAACAAGGATAAAATGATGGACTTAGAATACTGAATGGAGAAAAGCCAATGAGACCTAAGCCATACAAAAAGAACTATAGAAAATCTAGGAAGCTGGAAGTGGGAGAGGTGATCTTCCCCCAGAGAAGAGTACAATTGGCTCTCCATGGTAACCCATGGAAAGATACATACAAGTACCACTCTACAGACTGACCAGATTACATTTAGGACTATATATGCACACACATACACACATAATATGAATGCAATAGAAATTATTGAAAAAGGTGCCCATGAATTTGAAATTTGAAGGAGAGTGTAGTGGAGTGTATGGGATGGTTTCAATAGAGGAAAAGGAAGAAATTTTGTGATTATATTACAATCTCAAAAATAAAAACAATGATTTTTTTAAAGTCTCCATGAAACACCAAGTGTGGTGTTGCATGTTTCTCATTCTGTTACTTAGGACATTGAGGGAGGTGGGCATATGAGGGGATATCAGGAATCCAAAGTCATCTTTAGTTAGATATCAAGTTTGTGGCCAACCTGAGATATATAAGACTGTGTTTCAAAAGCCTGCTTCCTTCCAAGTGTGGTGACCTACCTAGCATTTGGGCTACAGGGATGAAAGGATCAGAAGTTCTAGGCTAGCTTCAGCTACATAGTAAGTTGAAGCAAACTTGAAACTTGAACTTAGGCTACAGAAAGATGATGTCATAAAAATAAGACAAATAGAAACAACAACAACAACAAAACGTGTCTCCAACCTCTCAACCATAACCATACAACAGAGCTCTCCCAGTTAAAAGTCAGTCAAAAGAACCGTCCTAGGTTATCAATTTTAAAATACAATTAAACTACCATCTGCCTTCCTTTTCATCCCTGCTCTTTCCTTCTTTCAACAGCTTCATGTATCCTGGGCTGGCCGTAAACTTTTAACAAAGGATGTTCCACAACTCCTGATACTCCAGACTCTGCCTCCTGACTGCTGCTATTACATGTTTGTGACATCATGCCTAGTTTATGTGGTGCTAGTTTATGTAGTTGAACCCAGTACTTTCTGTATTCTTGGCAAGCACTCTATCAATTAAACTATATCCCCAGCATAATCTAATGATTTCCTAGTCCATGATTTTGTTGCTATTCTCAGTATAAAATATTCAGTGTGAGCTGTTGTGTGAAACAAAATAAAGACTTCATCAGGCAACAAGAAGGACTATACTAGGAAAGACAAGGTTCTAGAAACTCCATTTCTGGCTTGATGAGAAATGGAAATGTGCTTCAGAGCAGACTTAAATGGATGAGGGAATTATTCCGACAGTTAGATGACTGTCCAAAGAGCTCATCTATGAGCCACCTGGAAAAGGCTAGATGCATAGCATCAGAAAGTGAAGCACACAACAGTACCATGGGTATAAGATCAGAGTGGCTGATGGACAAACTGGCAGGTATCAACCAGGATGATTTTGATGATGGAGGAGGTTGTCAAAAACAATATGAATTCTTTTTGACATAGCCCATTTTACCTGAAAATTGGAGGTGGGGTCCTGATTGGGGCCAAAGTACCATGGGCAGGGTTTGCCCCTGTAAAAGCCATACAGAACAAGATAGCCAGAATTCAAACTGAGATAAATGAGTTCCAAAGATCCTGATTATAGAACCCTGGTTATCAGAGTCAGAGTGGGGAAAGAACACGGGCAAACCCACATTGACTGGGTGTTGGGTCAACTTCATCCCAAACAAGAGATGCTAAGTTCCCCTGTAAATAATATTAATCTTATGGTTTCTAGCACAAGTAGAGGAAATTGTGTACTTAGTAGCCTCAATTCACAATATGTTCACAGACTCCTCACCTCAAGTTACAACAATGAAAACTGTCTCCATGTCTGGGGAGAAGGTTAAGTAGGTAAAAGTACTTTCATCACATGCATGAGAAGCCATATTCACATTCTTAGAGAACGTGAAAAAGCCATGCATAGTCATGTATGCTTATGATCCCAGCACTGAGGTGGGAGGGAAAAATAGGACAATTATTGGGACTTGCTGGCTGCCAGCCTAGCTCCAAGTTTAGGGAAATTCTGTCTCAAGAAGATAAGGCAGAGAGTCTTAAAGCAGGACAGCTGATGATGTCCTCTGGCAGAACCATCCACACATCCACACACATTCATCACACAGAGAGAGAGAGAGAGAGAGAGAGAGAGAGAGAGAGAGAGAGAGAGAGAGAGAGAGAGACTCATAAAGTCTTTAGACATTATCTTATCCTATGGCTCTTAAAGAAGAAATCCAATCTGCTGATGAACATTTATTGATTGAAAATGAGGCAGATCCACTTGAGGCATCAAGGAGGCTCAATTTTAGTAGACTTTGTGGAAGAAAGAAACTAGGTCAGTACTTCATCCCAGAAAAAGAAATCAAGAGCAGTAATATACCTAGAAAAGCAACATGAACTCAATGGTCCCTTTAAAAGGGGCCACTGGACCTGGTGGGTGTTAGAAATGGCTGGTCTTAAATAAATAGTATCTGTAATAGTAATTCATGTATAGTAACTGAGTTAGGGTTACATATCATTTAATTATGCAATGAATGGTTCATGAATCTAAAAGAAAAAATGAATCCATTGTGTTCTCACACAGTAAAAATCTGTGTAACATTAATACTAGTTTTTGCTGAATGTAGGACATAAATCTGTTTTTTTATTAATGTCTCATAAAGGTACCATGTGAAGTTTTAGGTTTCTTTTGATAATGTCTCCCTGGGTACCCCAGACTGACCTCAAACCTATAATCCTCCTACTTGACTCTTTTGAACATTAGGATCATGGGTATATGCTACCAGACACCAAGCTTTCTCATTTTGAAATCTAAGGAAATGTTTGTTAGGTTAAGCACTTTGGTTGGCTAGACCATTATATTGTACAAACAGATTCAGCCAAGATCGCTGGTGTTCTGTATAGATTTGATATTTGGGACTAAAACAACAAGGGGCATTGCTGTTCAAACACTTGACTGCTTAACTCCATGTGGCTTTTGTAATTTTATGCCACATTACAATATATTCTTGTGCTTAGAAATTTATAAAAGGGCTCTCATGGCCCCTACCATGTCATGTCTCCCTTGAGTAAGGAGGGCTGGTTGCAGTGGTTTGCTGTTGGGAAATAGAGCAATGGGCTGCAAACCCCTACATGGTCTTCTAAAGATAACCACATCAGTGAGATTGGAAATGGTACCACTTCCACATCAACCTTGAGGAGACTGTTGCCCATGCTGGGGGATTTTATTGTAGCTTATGATTGATTTCTGCTGAACATCAGAGCCCAATGAAGCCATCTCCAGATTTTTGAGATAGTCAGTTTTGGTGCAATTTTGGGTAATTTATTATGAATCAAACAATAATTAATATATACACTAGGGCAACTCTACACTTAGATAAGTGACATCATAGTAGGTCCTCAAATCCAGCAATATCCAGCTATGAGAAAAAGGCTATTGAACCTAAATTGTAGCTTGGGAACAGAAAGTTTACCATTTCTAGGAAAAAAAAAAAAAGAAAACATTCGCAACATTTATAGTCCACTCAGTGAATGACCAGAAACAAGCACAAGAACAAGTCATGCTGCTAGACACCGGGTGAATTCTCCAGTCAGAAAAGGGCACTGAAAATAAAAGTGTTCTAGTGGCCAGGTGGTTGGGACACATATCTTTAATCTCAGCACTTGGGAGGCAGAGGCAGGCAGATCTCTGTGAGTTCTACATCAGCATGGTCTACAGAGTGAATTCCAGAACAGCCAGGGCTGCACAGAAGAAACCCTTTCTTGAAAAACAACATTCTAATTGTAAGAGCGCCCAGGATGCCCAGGATAAAATGGTGACTATAGTATCAAATTAGAACAAACCATTTGGAGTATAGTCAATAAAGACACTCTGCTGTCTTCCCTCTCTTTCCTTTTTGCACATTTTATAAATAAAACTTCAGTGGCAGTGAAAACAGGCAATTTATGGAACTGTATAACTTCACTTGAAGTCTACAGAAATGATTTGTTACACATTTCTAAAATCACATTCGTATTAGTGGCAAATGATCTGTGTAGACTAGATTTGATAGTTCAAGGAACATACTAAAGGAAATTTCTAAGCCATTACTACATCCACCAAAACTTGTCGCTCAGAAGTGTGGCCGACAGTTTTCATAGCTTTGGGGTTTCATGTGAAACAGAGTCCAACCTTCTGGTTCCTCAGGTAAAGGTGCTTGACATAAGCATAGTAACCTGAATTCCAGTCCCCCAGGGTCCCACATGGTGAAAGGAGAAAACTGATTTCCAGTGCAAACATACACATAGAACAATCAAATATAATGTGGTAAAATAATTTTAAAATAAAGAGGGAATGAGAGGGGGGTGGAGAGAGAGCACAGCAGCTCCCTGAACAACTGGCTCCTCTTCCTGTTCAAGAACTAGGGCAGGAACTTGACTTTCTCGCCCTACAAGAATCTGTGTCTGGGACTTGCTGTTCTGAACTGCTTTCAGAATTTCATGCATGTACTTCTGTTTAAAATTTGTTGATCTACAAATGCTCAAGAGAGCAGACAATCTGGTTAATTCCTCATTTCCCCTTCTATTGCCCCAGAAATAATTTTCTGTACTTTATCAGACCCAGCAGAAAGGAAGCTAACAGAAGGCAAATTAGTAACAAGGTCAATATTTAGTCCATGTGCATCATAAGTCTGACCAGATGAGAAAACGTTCACTTTCAAAAGCTTCATGCCAATAAGCACATAAACATCACCTTGAGTCACACAGATTCCCTTCCCAGTAGTCTACAGGTTGGGTCAATGTTCTTTGGTGTCCCACTGCCAATGTACCATTCTTGGTTAAAGTTCATACTTAGGAATCAAATGACCAGGATTTTGACGGGCTCCATCCTTTATTCTTCTCATCATGAGCTCTTGGTTTCTTCACCCATATTACCTGAAGTTCAAAGTGTTTGTATTGTGTGCTGCACTGTGCTCAGTAAATGCTGTGATTAGTTTAGGGCTTCTCACTAGCAAATAATGGATTCTCACATCCATCCCTTATCCTACCTTCTTCCATCTTGCTAAGACACTTTCTTGCCCCCCTGACCCATAGAACCATCCAAAAAAAATCACCTATGATTTGGTAGCACAGAACATTGGTTGGTTGCTGCTTCCTTCTCTGGGTAATGATCATGGGCTTGCAGATATCAAGCAAATATATAATGTTTGATTCATCAGTAAACATTACATTTTAAGAATACATTTTTCCAATACACATTTCTTCATTTTTCAAAACAAAGCAGTCAAGCATTGGCTCATCCAGTCCATCATCACAGGGTGCATATGACCAGCTCAGCTGCTGTCTTTCACTGGTGTGTTAGCCTCCTTTGAGCTTTACTACATAACTTGTATGTGTTTTGATTTCTACTTAGGTTTAATGTGTGTGTGTGTGTGTGTGTGTGTGTGTGTGTGTGTGTGTGATTCATTGTTATATGAAATTTAAAGTTCACCAAGCCTCCTACTAAATATAGCCATTGTGGATCTGCCTACTGCTTTCCTACTTCTGATTTGCTGACTCAAACAGGGCTGGGCATAAAGGCTGCAGAGAGATCTTACAAAGTTGCGAAGACTATGAAGCACTTGATTATTTTCTACCTGTAGGACCATCTCATGCCTTCAGAGATTACTTGATAGCATCTCTTTTCTGACCAGTTCCCCCAAATCCTCTCTCTGGAACCTAAGACTCTTAGGCTCAGTTGCCTACTGGGCAATTAGACCACCATTTTACACAAGGCATGCCCAAAACAGAAATACACACACACACACACACACACACACACACACACACACACACACACACACACAGTGGGAAAGGAGGGCAGGGGAAAAAAGGAAGAAGGGAGGGAGGGAAGGAGGGAGGAAGGGAAGGAGGAAGGGAGGGAAGGAGGGAGGGAGGGAGATCAACTCCCTCAATATCCTTTCCCCTCTCCCAAGCTGGTTCCCTTTCTCTCCCGCCCCTCCCTCAGTTAATGCTCACACTACTTTCTGATCACATGTATTCCATGACCCTGTATCTTTGTTCTTTATCATGCATCCTCTTCTAGTATTGCGACCCATAGACACACACACACATAAATATATGTAGAGAGTGACATTTATCCTTTTCTTTTGGGCAACTTTTTCTTCTGCCTTAGGAACAATTTGTGCCACTTCAGAAAGGAACATCTCAATGGGGGGGGGGCAACTTGTGCATAGGTAACCCTGGACTCTATAAAAGTAATGGATCTTGGGTGATGCAGCCACCTGGATGTGTTCAATGACTAGAGAATCTATATCTATCTAAGCTGTCTATATATTTGAACACATGCAATAAAATTTGGCACTCTTTGCCCCTGTGTCTACTCCCACTGTTTGTCTGAACCAATTTTACTATTGCAATGCAAGAATGGCCTACATGGCTTCTTTATGACATCTTTCAGATACTTGATGGCTTTTCAGATATGCGTATCCTTGATCACTTGGACAGTTTCATGGGTATTCTTAAAGTGAACGTGAAAATTTGAACCTCTTGTTTTGCATGATTTTGTGTATGCTTACTCGTGTATGTGCATATGCATGTACATGTATATATATGAATATGTGTGTGTGCACGTGCATGTCTGTTTGTGTATGCATGTGTATGCTTCACAGATGAAAAAACATATAGTACTTTAGACCAAGGCTTCTTCTTTTTTTTTTTTTTTTTTTTTTTTTTTTTTTTTGGTTTTTTGAGACAAGGTTTCTCTGTATAGCCCTGGCTGTCCTGGAACTCACTCTGTAGACCAGGCTGGCCTCGAACTCAGAGATCCACCTGCCTCTGCCTCCCAAGTGCTGGGATTAAAGGCGTGCTCCACCACCGCCCGGCAAGACCAAGGCTTCTTAAACCTTTTCCACTCACATCTGCTTTTTGCCTAAAAAAATATTTATGTGGCTTTGGGTAGGGATATAGGCATATAAAACATATATAAAACAATTGGTAATTTTACCAATTGTTAAAAAGTAAATTTATGTACTAATGAGATGAATATACTTGTTTATTTTTTTTTTTTTTACATAAGGAATTGAGTTTTGCCAGAATACTTGCTATCCCAGGACACAGATCTTCAATGTTTTTCAGTTTATTGATATTTTGGTTTTACAATCATTAGAACTGAGAATGCCATAAAAATATGTTGCACAAAATTTTAGAAGCATGTTTAGGGCCATTTTAGCAATTCTGTCCTAAGCCCTAGCCAAAATTCACTGACCATTTGTTGTCACGATTGTTGTTTATTTTATAAAACTCAATTGCTTCAAATAGCAATTTTAAAATTAAATATTCTAATGCAATGCTATCCAGAAATAAACTCATTTGATATTAATATGCTAAGGAATGACAGTAGGAAAACATTGACAATCATTGTTTTCCGTAATTAAACAACACGTTTTCATAAGAGCAGAAAACCTAGTATGTACAGTAAAATTCCTAGCAGACAGTCATGTAGACTCTGAGTTAATATGTTCCAAGCCACATTGTCACTAGTGCATTGTGGGCATGAAGATATGTGCAGTGCAAGGTGTGTCTGTTATGTGGTCAGATCAAGGCTATAATGAAGTTTCAGTATGCAACATGGGTAAATGCTGCCAGGAAGAGCTTAGATTCATCATGCATTTGATTTTGGATTCATTTTGGTCACTGCACACTCAGAAACCTATTACTATTGCCAAAGTTTTTCTAAACTTCCACATTCAGTTAAAAGATTCCATATAGGTTCCTGACCTACAGTTTGTAGAAGCTAGGCCCGGAGCTGGAGATTTGGCTCAGGGATTACAAGTGCTTCCTGTTCTTCAAGAGAACAGGAATTTTGTTGGCAGCATGCACATCAGATGGCTCACAACTGTCACTCCAGCTCTGTGGGGTCTGATGCCCTCTTCTGACTTCCATGAGCACTTATACGCATACAGCATAGGCACACACACAGACAAAACACACGTACATATAAAACCTAAAAATATAAATTTACAGAAAAAGATACTTAACTCCAGCTGCCTGCTCTAAACTCTTCTCTATGCCCCAGTCTCCTTCATATTGCCTGTGCCACTATAGGAGAGACCAGGCTTGCCTTGAATGTTGAAACATGTTGTTTTCTTTGCCATGGGTGCCCTTTCTCTAACCCTTTCACTTGGCAGACTCATACTTGAACTTCAGATTCAATTCAAATGTCGTTCCAAACTCCTCCCACTCTAGCTCGCTGGATCCCAAACAATCCCTGCATTCACTGCTGCTCCACAAACTTGAATGTCCATCCTATATTAGTTAAGTCTGAGGATAAGTAGTTGTTTCCATATCTATGTAACTCAGAGTTCTTCAAGGTCAAGGACAGGCCTTATTCTTTGTATCACCAAAGTCTGTTGGGAAAGGAAAAGGGTGTATTACTGTGCAGAATGGTTGTGTCTGCCCAGAGCAATAAGAGTAAGAATATATAGTGATATTCAGCCCATTGTATGGAGAAGGAAACTGAAACTCAAACACCTCTTTTAAGTCACACAATTGCTAGTATACAGATAGGAATTTGGATCTTTGAACTTGAAGCTACATATGTTCTTCTTCTTTCCTCCCTCTCTCCTTTCCTCCCTCTCTCCTTTCCTCCCTCCCTCCCTTTCTTCCTTCCTTCCTTCCTTCCTTCCTTTGGACTTTAAAGTATTCATCTTTTTAAAAATGGCTCCACATTGAAAGGGTTGCTTAAGAATTCACTCCATGTTGTCCATTCCTGTTCTGCATCCCTTTGCTAAATGAATCTTGCCCAAAAGGGTATTATGAGGGTACAGTTAGTGAATACATTCTGTTACTGAAGTCATTCATTTTACCTGATGTGCATACAATTGAAATCCTACTTAAAATATTTTACAAAACTGGTCATGGTGGCCCAGGTCTGTAAATCCCAGCACTTGGGAGGTAGAAGCAAAAGAATCAGATGTTCAGAACCACCCTCAGCTACATAGCAAGGTTATGCTATGAGGCGGTCTCTGAGACCACCATAGCCAGCAGAGTAGCAATCTGAGGAAGACATGGAAGTAATTTGGTTCAACATGACTCAGTAGCTGGTATTGGTTCAAACTTTAGGAGTCTGACCCTGAGTATTTTATTTTGGGCGTATTTAAGCCCAACTTAGTGAAAACCTTTCTGGTACCAATTAACTTAATTCTGTGTGTAAAAACAAAGCACACATAAATCTCCTAGAGGAGCAAAGTAATCTAAATGAAGATCAGATGAGACTACATCAAAACTCTTTGTAAAGTACATGTGACACCTTCCATAAAAATGGGTTCTATAAATGAACTACATATGACACCTTCCATAAAGATAGATTCTACAGATTGACTGAGAAAAACAAGCTCATGATAAGGGTCTGTGGGAGGATGTGGGTAAGGTCTCAGCTATGCAGATAGCACAAAGGTCACCGGGCTATTAACCACAGCAACTCCCAGCCTTCTGGGCAGACAACAGGTTTTTGCATCCCTTCCTTTGAAGGGACAACGCCTTGTGTTTAACATTCCAGGTTCCCCCAGTGCTTATCTATGAGCCCAAAGACCTCTGTACCTCCTGGATTAGCCCTTGCTATTCAAGTCCCTAACTCAAAAAAAAAAAAAAAAAAAAAAAAAAACCAGCAATTAAAAACAAATGAATTTTTTCTAAGGCTGTGGGACATAGAGAATAAAGACATACTGAAGCAGTCTCTTTCTGCATTGTCTAAACTCTAGCCCTTCTCCCACTCTTCTCACCAGCCTGCTGGAGGTTTCCTGGCACATCACAGAGTCTCCTCTTGCATCTACCTTGTCTGGACTTCTGTTGCAGAAGGGTGTTGGAAATTACTCTGTGCCTTCTCTCTTCTCTGCAAGCAAATCCATCTCATTCATTCTCTTTAAAATGTTCACTACCAGAATTCTCGGTTGGTAACACAATGGCCAAGTAGACATCTCTAGTTGGAGGCTTATGGTCACTATGATCTCAACATGACCCAAAGAGAGTTTTGTTTTATTTATTAACATGGTTTTCTCAACTAAGCCTCATAACTCAGTGAATGATGTTACTCACTCACTGTACAAGTTATTATTTTTTATAACATCATCTCAATTTACTCCAGTATTAGGAATTGTGTGCACCAGGCAAGCACTCTGCAACTCTCAAGTCATTGTTCTTCCTTTTTGTTTTATGCTTTCTCTACATAGAGTCCTACTGGGCCAGCAAATCCAGTGAATTCAATCTCCAAAACTTTTCTCAAATCTGTCCACTTGTCTCTATGTCACCTGTGTCAGCACTGTCACCCGGGTCTACTACAAGAGCTTCTTCTAGCCTTCTCTACTGAAATGTTTAGGAAAAATATAAATCATATAACATTAGCTCAAGGCTCAAATCAATCTGATGAGTTCTTGTGCTTGGACTAAAAAAAGCATCCTTCTAGTCTAGTTTTAAATGTCTTTCCAATGCTAGCCTCTGTTCACTTTTGAGGTCTCTCTCATTCAGTCACTCATCAGACGCTGCAATTGCACTCAGCCATGTCATACTCCTTTCTGCTCTTGGCTCTAACTGATCTCCATAACCAGATTTGTGTCTCCTTCCCTGATGTTCTTAAGGCTACCGTGGCCTGGTTTTTAGCACACCAGCTTCAATTGTCCTTTCTCCAGAGAGGTTTTCCCGGCCTATTCTGTGTAAGTAAGCCTTGTTTTTCTTATATTTTGCCTTTGTTCCATGAGAATAGGAACTGGATTGATGTTGTTGAAGACTTACCTGGTGTCAGCAATCTGGAAAAGAAGATAAGGGCTCCGATGGGGTCTGACCAAAACTTAGGTCATACTGGAGTGTTAAGGGAGGAGTCTGAAAGGTCACATTGAGTCCAGTATTCCACTTCCTGCCAGTCACTTCCAAGTTGGATGGAATTGTGACAAGAGCAAAAAAACAAATCGTTGTTATTATTGGCCATAGAATCTCCCAGTGGTTAAGCTCTCCTGGCAAACACATTTGCTGCTTAGGATTCCATTTAATGTCTCTTTGCCTCGATATATGTTAAGCAATGTTGAAAGTCAGCTCATTCCCCTCCTCTGAGAAGGCCTCCTTGACTTTCCTGGCTGGTTTTTACTGTCCCACAGCACCTCGTGTACTGATTCAGTGTATCTCTACCACATTTTATTACCTACTGTCTGACTCCCACGAGGGACTATATGTTTGTTGAAGTCTGAAACTGTATTTTATTCTTTGCATCTTCTTGGCCTGTCAGGGTGTCTGGCAGCACAGTAAAGCTTTGGCTCATAAACAAGCCTTGGGAAGTTCAAAACTTAATGGAGGAAAAGTGCATTTTGTGCAACGCTTAACAGTATTAGCAGAAATGCTGGCAAGAAATATAAAGTGGGGAAACATTTTCTGAGCATGAATTTATTTGGATGTAAGCAAACTTTGGAGTTATTAGATAACTACACAATAATCATCAAATAATTTTAAACCAGGGCAAATTCTAGAGGAAAAAGAACCCTTTCAATTGCTTTAGATCCAAAGAATAAATCCTGAATGAGCAAATGAGAGAAAAAAATATTTCTTTCTGCCAGTTAACACTGTATAATTTTATGACCTTCTGAGTAGGAACATCTATTAAGTTATTTTTAAACCTTGACAATGACCTGGTAGAGATTTACATTGAGAACTGGGCACTACGGAGTCAGAAAAGGCACAGATTGCTTTCATTAAAGCTCTTCTACAAACCAGTGAACCATTCAGACCTTCGGTTTAGAGCCTACTCTCCAGAGTGAACTAGACACTTGATGGCTCCTGGCGGTTTTCAAGGTGCAAGTTTATTGTATTTTAGGTTCTGTGCATTGCTCCAAGGGACAGATGGTTAATAGCTTTTCTTTGGGCACTCCCACACCCCTAGAAAAGGTGTGAGGAGGCTCCAGGGGAAAGAAGATCCTCTCCCACAGCAGGCCTAGTCTCTCACAGAGTTGGGATTGTTGACCCACTGATTGGGTCTGAAAGCCTTTTCAGGCACACAAAAACTGCAGTTTCTCTATTAGCATATCAGAGGTGGCCGCAGTGGTGGGAAAGGTTTCAGCCAACAAAAGACACTGCTCAGTGACATTGTCTTATTGGTGCTTACAGAAGCAGAAAAAATGATCATCTGGCCAAGGCTGCTATGATGGACAGATGTTGACTTTTTTTTTTTTTTTTGTGAACTACTTCTTCCACTCCAGACCCTCCCAACACCACTATGTGCTGCAGATTGCAGCTGGGCCTCCTACCCAGGCATAATTACTTCACAAGGAAAAGCCACACCCCCACCTCTCTTTTGCTAGGAGAAAGAAAAAGCTTCAGCTGTAACCAGAAGGAATTTGTTTCCGCAACCCCCAGCCGCCCAACTTGGACTTGAAACTTTTATTTGAAATATAGCATGATAACAATAGGAGAGTCCTCTGTCAGTTACTAAGACCAAATCCCTTGTTATGTCACAGAGCCTCTTCTGAAGAACCAGCCATCTTAGACTCACATTGGAAGGGAGAAAAGCTACTTAGTAAAAATGATAACGTTGCATGCTGATTTTCCCTCTTGGAAATTGGAGATCAGTATCCTATCTTCTGTTGCAATGGCTTACATCCTGAAGAGTTTTGTCCCCAAGGAATACTGGATGATGTCTGGAAACACTTTTAATTGTAACTACTAATGTGAGAATCTGAGCAGCCAGGGAAAGTACTAGATATACTGCCAAATGTGCTAAATATACTTAGCTCAAAATGTGGATAGGGTCATTCCTGGAAAATTGGTCTAGAGCACTTGTTCTCAACCTGTGAGTCCTGCCCCCTTTTGGGGGGGCTGTCAAATGACCCTTTCACAGAGGTCTATATCAGATATCCCACATAGCAGATATGTACATCAATTTATAATAGTAGCAAAATCACAGTAGCAACAAAATAACTTTATGGCTAAGGAACTGTATTTATGAGGAACTGTATTAAAGGGTCACAGCATTAGGAAAGTTGATATTCTTACACAGAGAAATTGATACTGATAAATGGGCACTTATTTATCAATAAGGGGGCTTAGCTACATCCCTGTGTTCATTACATTAAGCATACTTGTCTCGAGCAGATCACAGAGAGGTTGTAGTATCCTTTTGGGGAGAGGAGCAACAGATCCTTCTTTGCTCAGGGATCGTATGCTGGATTGACCGTGAGATTATCAGCTCCACGAGAGAGAAGAGAGTACACCAGAGATGGAGGGTTTGACATTCAATTGCTCTTTAATGATGCATAGCAAACAATATATTATCACCAATGCTAAAGCTATTGCATTGGTGATACAACAAGGTATTGCCACATTTCTTATTTATTCCACGTATCGTCTCTATCAAACACAAATAATAAATTGCCAGTTACCAAAGAAATAAGCATAGCAACAAGTACATCATTCATTCATGGGTTATACGACCTGAGTCCTTATGATGGTTTCGGGTTCAGGTCTAGAGACCACGAAGGTGGTCGCAGGCTGCGGCTTGCTTGACTGCAAAGCAGTCAGGAGGCATGGTCGGGGGACCATGTCAGGCAGACATGGCTACCAGTGTGTGATGTTGTGCTCCAGCAGGCTCCTCTTTTTATGCCCGATTTGACATCACTGCTGACATGTGGCCAATAGCCATTTGCGTCTGGTTATTGCTGGGCTCTGACCCCATTACAGCTGGTTATCATACTTATTCAAAACAATTTGTTTTTGTGCACAAATATTTTGATTCATAAGGTTTCATAACAACTTCTGGTTATCACAGCACTTCAAAACAACTTCACTTCAAACTTGTTTTCTTTCCTATTATAATATGGAGTCGGTCCTGTTAAGGGCCTGCTCCTTACAGTACTGAACAGTGTTTGATAAAGAAATAAAGTTTAAATTATAATGTCTCATCTATGCCTGTATCACTGAGTGGTTTAATCTAAGCAGTGGGTGTCAAATTTTATAAAATTGTATATTTAGTATAGAAAGGTGAAAATGCAGTAATTTTACTTTTTCCTAGTAAAAGAAAGGTATCTTTAACTTCACCCTGAACTAAATCTTAAATATACTACAAATGGTTATAATATTAGATTGAATAGCTCTTTCTCCTCACTTGAAAATACAGCCTTTTAGAAAACGATATGTTAGAGTTCTTTTTTTCAATATTTATTCAGTCAGATAGATAGATAGATAGATAGATAGATAGATAGATAATAAAGTTTGCATAAAAACCCACAGGTTGTAGTAGCCTAATTTTAATATCATGTTCGTTTGGATCTAATTTTTCTTTTCAATATCTACAAGTTAGAATACATTTCATCAAATTTATGCATAGTCATATGCATAGATCAGCAGATAAAGACAGACACAGACACATATATTATTTTTCTTAGATACAAGTTCTTCTACGTGTGTACAAAAAGGCTCCAGATTAAAGGCACTGAGCATTATTCATGGCCTCCTATTATAGTCATTGGTATATGATTTTAATTGTTGTCTTTTTTGAAGGAGTAAAGTACAATTTGGTCAGGAAAATAATCACAGGTGATTATAATGGTTATTATAAAAGAGAATATTAAGTGGGGAGCAGCTGGGTGTGTTGACACATGCCTGTGATCCCAGCATTTATGCAGCAGAAACAAGAGGATCAAAAGTTCAAGGTCATATTTAGTAGCAGAATTAATTCAAAGTAGTCCTGGGTTATATAAGACCCTGTCTCAAAATATCACTCTATCAGTAAATTTATATCAAATTAATTACCTTAATTCACCTTTAAATATATTTTGCTATAGGCTCGCTGATATATAATTCTTTCACTCAATTTTTTTTTTATCAAAACATCCAGTTGATTAAGAATTAAGACCAATACACAAAATATTTTAGTTATGCTTGCTGGTGAAGATATTTCACCACTGATTAACATTTTTGTTTTACTTACATTCTACCACAGTGGTTGATGTTAGAATTAATTGGGCCCTAAAGTCATACTCATTTCTGTGAACTGAACTTTTCAGGAAAAAAGAAACTCTGCACCTGTGTTAAAAATTGTACCAGGCCAAACTTTGTGACTGTGGAAAGTTAGAACATTGTAGATTGGAGGCAAATTATCTTGGGGGTATTTTTAGCCTTTTTGAAAGCCATTAATTATCTACCCATGTCTGCTTTAACAATCTTGTGATTATCAAAACCTTAAAAATGTCTTTTTAGCAGTCCACTAGCTTTCACAAAACTAAAAGCTAAGAATAATCACCAAAAAAGCTCCTGAAATCTATAGGAGATGTTCCCCTGCTTAGAGGTAACTAGCTTGCCTGTGGTCCCCACCAACGTATCTGGTAAATGCCTTGCTCTTTGACTTTCTTTATTCTCTTAAACACACACACACACACACACACACACACACAAAACAAAATCTCAGGTAACTACTTCTATAGTGGAACCCATCTTTCAGCACAACCTGAATCCCTGTACCCGGGCCACATTGACTCATGTCTGGCTTGAGAAAAGGCTATTTCCTATTCACTTTGAGGTGAGAGCTATGTTTTGTTCACAGTTCCTAGTCTCCACTAGACTGGTTGAAACAAAATATGAGAGGCTGAGGATGAGGCATTGCTATTACAGAAAAGCCAACATCACCCCCTCACACACACATTCCCTTTCTCTTATACACACCAGACCACACCACACACATACCACACCACAGATACACACACACACACACACACACACACACACACACACACACACACCAGCACCACAGCACACATACCACATACATATGCAGATACAGAAACCTCAGTCATGGAGACATACTATAAAACAAGAATGCTAATCTTCACTCCTGTGATGTCCTAAGTTCTGGCTCTTTCCCCACTGGCTGTGGTTTGGTTTTATTAAGGCTTCTTGGCCTTAATAAACAAACATCTGCTACATATGTGTTGGGGGGGTCTACGTCCAGACCATCTTGGACATGGTTGCTGGTTCAATCTCTGAGAGGCCCCAGGGTCCAGGTTAATAAACTCTGTTGGTCTTCCCATGGAGGTCCTATCCCCTTTGGGGCCCACAATCCTTCCTCCTGTTCTTCCATAAGATTCCCCAAGCTCCATCTACTGTTTGGCTGTGGGTCTCTGCATCCCTCTGAGCCAGCTGCTAGATGGAGCCTCTCTGATGACAGCCTTTCTATACTCCTGTTTGCAAGCATAACAGAGTATGATTACTGGTGTCAGGGATTGGTGCTTGCCTATGGGATGGGTCTTAAGTTGGACCTCTTATTGATTGCACATTCCCTCAGTCTCTGCTCCAACCCTTGTTCCTGTATTTCTCGTAGACAGGTTAAATTTTGGGTTGAAAGCTTCATGAGTAGATTGGTGTCTCTATATCTTGACTGGGGTCCTGTCTGGCTACAGGAAGTGACCTCTTCAGGTTTCATATCCCCGATGCTGTGAGTTACAGCTAAGGTCACTCCCATTGATTCTTGAGAGCCTCCCTTATCCCAGGTCTCTGTATCACCCTGGAGATGCCCCCTCAACCTCCCACTCCCATCAGCTGCAAATTTCCATTCATTCTCATGGACATCTGGCCATGTCTCCTGTCCTTCCCCACACTTGATCCTGAACACCCCTATTCCCCTCCCCATCCCATGTCCCACCCAGTTCCGTCCCTCTATGTGCCTTTTGTAACTATTTTATTTCCCCTTCTAAGTGAGATTCAAGCATCTTTGCTTGGGCCTTTCTTCTTGGATAGATTCCTTGGGTCTGTAGAGTGTAGTAGCATGGTACCTGTATTTTATGGCTAATATCCACTTTTAGAGTACATACCATGCATGCTGTTTTGGGACTGGGTTATTTCACTCAGGATGATATTCTCAAGTTCCATCCATTGGCCTGCAAAATTCATGATATCCTTGTTTATAATAGCTGGATAGTATTCCATTGTGTATCCATTCTTCAGTTGAGGGGCATCTAGGTTGTTTCCAGTTTCTGGCTATTCCAAATAAAGCTGCTATGAACATAGTTGAGCAAGTGTCTTTGTGGGATGGTACATCATCTTTTGTGTATATGCTCAGGGGTGGTATAGCTGGGTCTTGAGGTAGAACTATTCCAAGTTTTCTGAGAAACTGCCAAATTGATTTCCAAAGTGATTGTAAAAGTTTGCACTCCACCAGCCATGAGCAAGTATTTCCCTTGTTCCACATCCTGGCCAGAATATGCTATCTTAGCCAATCTAATGGGTGTAAAATGGAATCTCAGTGTTGTTTCGATTTGCATTTCGCTGGTGACTAAGGAGTCTGAACATTTCTTTAGGTGTTTCTTGACCATTTGAGATTCCTCTGTTGAGAATTCTCTGTTTAGCTCTGCACCCCATTTTTTAGTTGGGTTATTTGGGTTGTTGGTGCCTAACTTCTTGAATTCTTTGTTAATTTTGTGTAGCTTGGTCTTCATGTAGGTCCTGAATAACTGGAAAAGGGCTATCCAAATCTCTGTTACGTGTGTGTGTGTGTGTGTGTGTGTGTGTGTGTGTGTGTGTGATGTGCTTTTCTAGCCGGCATGCCTTGTCTGGCCTCAGTGGGAGGGGAAGTGCCTATCCTGGCAGAGACTTAAAGTGAAAGGGTAGGAGAATCCCCAGGATCCCCAGGGGGCCTCCACCTGCTCAGAGAAGAACAGGAGAGGGGATTGAGGGGGAAGGACTATGGGAGAGGGTGATGGGGGCGGGCAGTGAGCTGGATGTAGAGTGAATAGGTAGAAAAAATTAAAAATTTCATAAGTCATATATAAGCAATATGAAACCAATGAAAGAATGTTTATTCTACTAATTTGTTCCCATCACCATTGCTAAAAGATCTGTAAGTTCCTTCATGCCACTAATAAACTAATGGTCCTTTTGCTTAAAAAACAAACAAGCAAAATCACCTTAAACGATTTGATTTTGTATACTGTTTATAAATTTATAAAGTGTGCTATAGAAAATGTTAAACGACTTATAAATAATTTTTATAATTTGTAATTAAGCCACAAATGTCACCATATTAGGAAAGATTGGTTAGAGTTTTCACAATCAGTTTGCTTGTTTGTCTGTCTGTTTATTTGAGATATGGTCTTTCTATGTAGTTCAGACAGGCTTCAATTTCACTGTAACTCTACAGTGGCTGGCATGAGATACCACAACCAGCCATACAAAGATATTTTATAAGTAAATTTATCTTAGGCTGGAACTTGACCAATTTTTCAGGAAAGATACAGAAATGAAGTATTTTAGGCTTTGAATTATGAGCCACAAAAAAGAAAATGGCATAGTCTCTTATAAAAACTATTTTAAAATGTGAGAAACTTAAGAGGCAGAGAGTGGGGCCCCATGACCTTAAGGAATGAACTTGTATATTTGCATATAAACAAAATCAGTTGTTTTTACAGGACATCTGCTGGGAACTGTTGGTATACAGAAAGAAAGAACTTGGACAAGGAAGAAACCTGCAGAAGAATTTTCACTCTAGGTCTATTGAGGGACAACCAGCTCATCTTGGCTTGCAAGTTGCCTGGTTTAGCCCCAAAAGTCTCAAATACCAATAAACTAGGATGATTGATAACCACCCATTTGAGACTCAAGAAGGTTTTTTCCCTCCCCAGGGGAAATCTGAGATTGGATTGTAACAAAAAGGAAATGCTTGAATGGAAATGCGTTCAGGAACTTCACCTTATAAACAGTGGGTAAAAGAGATCACAGCTGGGGAACTTTACAGAGATATGAGAAAATAGTGTTCTGTGGACTTTTCATATTTCTTGAGCTCTGTTGAGTCCACAATCTGTCTTCCTGTTAATATTAGTCCCAATATAGCAGGCTGTAGGTGAGGAAAGTGTTTATTCATAGGTGCATTAGTAATTTTATAGTACAAGTTTATACATCCTCTGAATGTGATAAATATTGTACATTAATGATGAAACACAGCCCAAACTTTATTACTCAGAAGTCACAGGATCTCTAATTACTTTCTGGTTTTGCCTAAGGCACACGCAAGGCATGCAACAACTTGGGAACTTAACTATGACGAAAGGGGTAACTTGTCTAGACTACTTGGAAACAGCAAGGAGTAAAATAGGATAACATTTTTTTCGAGGGAGTTTTGTTACTGGATTATTTAGAGTAGCTCACTGTTTTCTTCATCATTTCTGCACTTGATTGCTAAGTCTCTAATGTTGAATCCTGTGGATTAAATGAACACATGCATTTCTTCTTTTCTTCATGGCATCTTGATGGAAGACCAGACCCTGTTGGCTACTAACTAGGGCTCTGGTTTCCTTAAACATGCTGCATATTAATAGGAGGGAGGTTAGTGTCAATCTTTCTACTTTGTCCAGGGTCACTGGATCTACTCTGAGACCCATGTACATATGAAATTCCATCAATCTGCTTCCTGTTGTAAGTAGAAGAGAGCTGGCTCCTTCCCATAGGATCACATGCTAGCTCGTCCCAAGATGTCACATGAAGACACCTCACTTCCTCTTAAATACAGTTACATTCTCCAACATAAATGGACCTCCCAAATCATCCTCATTACATTCTTTCATTCCAAGTAGCTATATACAGCCTATAATTTTGAGGACAATTGTGAATAAACAAAACAAAAATTGAATGTTGAATACATTATAAATAATGTTGAATACATAATTTGCAATATTAAGTAATTTGCCTGGTGCTATAATACACCCAAGGAATCTAGAGGAAGTCTCATAAACTATTTATGTATTTTTTTATGCTTTGACCTGCATCCACATAGTATTGGAGTTTTAATAACCATCGAGTTGTAGAGCAAGTACATTGTATGGAGGGCTAATGCAAATTTCCTATAATTATTCAGCAGCTGTCATTCCTGCAAAGTGTAATTGCAGAGAAATAGACTGTCAGCAAATCATGATAAATGGATGCTGTGTTCTGGGATTTGGGGCACACAATGGTGGTAAAGACTATGGCATATCAGGATATCTAGACAATAAAAAGGAAATACTGCTAGAGCATACAAAGCCAACGGTTTTCAAATCACTCAGAATTTGTAATGTTTTGGTCCCTCAAGCATTGATGGGCACATTCTGATTTGATCCTCTTAAATCCTCTACATGTTCTAGTCTGATATCGGATTCCACCACTCTCACCACTATAAAAAGCAACCATGTTTATATACATTAAAAGCCACTTTAGACAATAAACTCCTAGTTTTCCACACCTCTGTAAGTATAAAACAGCAAGAGGAACTGAAAACCATGGATGTTCTCTATAGTTACATTTGAATATTTCACCCACAACCCTAATGCTATGGTGATCTCTTAACTATCTATTGTTACAAAGCCAGCTGCCTGAAGTTTTAGTAGCGTGGAGTCAGCAAGCATGTATTAGACCGGATTCTGTGAGTGAAGAATTTAAGAACCAGGTAGATGGGTGATTCCAGCTCAGGGGTACTCCTGAGAGTACAGTTATGCTGTTGAGCAGAGTACACATTACCTATCCACTTTTTAGTGGTTTATTGATTTTGATGCTACTGTTAAATGGATTTTGTCTCTTACTCTACTCTTCAGATCATTAATTGTTAGTATGCAGAAATGAACTGACATTTATGTGTTTCTTTTATACCCTACAACATTACTGAAGTGCTTGACTAGGTTTCTAACTGGGTGTATGTGTGTGAGTTTTAAGTGTTTCTCCATACACTGCTGTGTTAGTGTGAATATAAATCAATTTACTTCTTCCTTTACAATTTCAATGGTTTTTTTTTCTTCTTGAATAATTGGTCTGGCTGACTCTTCCTAATTACTATGCTGAACAGACGTAGCAAGAATAGGCATCTTTGCTTTCCCCTGGTACAAGAACGAAAAGCTCAAACCTCAACTGGGAGCATTTCCTATTTCTCTGTGTTATATGGTTATTGTTTATGTCTATCTCATTGAATGCTTTTACTGTGAAAGGGCATTGCATCTCATCAAATACTTTTTTAGTGTAAACTGAGATGATCACATGATTTTATACTTTATTCTGTTCATGAGGTATATTATGTTATTGGTTTTCATAGATTGAATCATATGATCTTTTAAATGTGCTATCAAACTCAGTTTGCTAGTTTTGTTGAGGATTTTTAGTATGATTCCATCTTAATTAATTACCTCTCCAAATAAGGTCACATCCTGAGGCACTTTAAGTCAGGACTTTGAACATATCCTGTTTTTGAAGTGACAAAATCCAACACAAAATAATCCCCAAGATGAGAGCTACAGTCTTTTATTCCCTAGTCTCTGAATTTTTATCCTATCACGTCTACAATGTTTTGGTTTTTTTACAGTGTCAGTTGGTCAATAAATCAAACCACTCACATGAAGAAGGAATTGCACAGAAACTGAATAGCATAAGGTCTGCACAAGTCAGGGCAGTGTAAGAAAAATGCCTTATCATATTCATAATTACTAAGAAGAACCTATATGTAGTTGAATTGATTCATTGTTGTTTGCATCCTTACTATGTAGTTGTCCTCCTGTCAAAATCATATTGTAACTCTGAGAATAAAAATTTTGAGGCCTCTGTGTCTTATACATTCAACAAAGCACACAATCAATATTAAATAACATAGAGTCCCACAATGACTATCTTCCCACTACATTTGTATAAAGCTCAGCGATTGGGCTGTATGAGAGGTTGGCACAGTGAGGAGTTAGGAGGAGAAGAAAGAGGAGAGTAAGAGGAGGAGTGAGGAAAGGAGGAAGAGATGTAGGAACCAAAGAGAACCACGCATGGATCGAGTGCAGTTCTGGATAACAACTTATATCTAGGTTAGTTGATTGGGTAACACTTCTAATTGTGTAGGCATCTTGTTAATTGAACATTACCAAATATATAAAGCCTTTGGATAATCTTTAAACATTAGAGTCTCATTTCTACCAGGTATCAAGTGGATGGCGGGATGGTCTGGGCTCAGCCAAATGTTGTGGAGACAGATTGGCAGAGCCATCTCCCATACTGGCGTCTCGTGGGTGGCAGGGCCAGTGCTTCTGGCCGGCCTGAGCTGGGGCAGCAGCAAGAACACACCAAAGCTTGTGGCCCCAGGCCTTGCCTAGTCGGGAACATGGCAGCCCCTTAACAACAAGCCAGATTGGGTGCAGCGGTGTTAATATTAACCATAACAGACTTGGTTTCAATTCAGAAAGAAATCATCATTTTATAGACCAAAAGAAAAAACTATAAAGAATAAAAGAAGTACAGTGAAAGTGTCCATATAAGAGATGCCAAGCTTACCCTGAGTACCACATCCATTAGTAGTGGCTTGCCAAATTCAGGGAAAGGACCGAACTTCCAACACAGCAACTGCTAGGTGAATGGATGCATGCTGGCTGGTATTCGGCTAGCAACTCCTCACAAACCTTTAATACCATCCAAGACCAAAACCAATTGCAAAGAATCACAGAAGGCAAGAGATACAGCTTAGTAGAAGAACACTTGCTCTAACATGCACAAGGGCTTAAATCCAATCCCTAACACTGGCAAAAGAACCAGGAATAAGGCAAATATTTTTTTTAAATGAACCAAAAACTTCATTACAGAGAAAGCTGGATTGGCATACACAGCTGGAACAAATATCTGAGGCTGGAAACTTCGTTAAGAGTAGAGGTTTATTCAGCTTAAAGTTTTGGAGATTGAAAGCCAAGCTCAGCTGTTCCTTCTGGTCTCATTTCTGGTGAAAGCTTTATGGGGGATGGTACCTGTATGTCAGGAAAGTGTGCCAACAAGATACAAAATAAAGTGGGAAGGCAGAAAGATCCAAGGGCTAGGCTTGCTTTTCCTCCCCACTTTTCTTTTTTCTTTTTCTTTTTTTTTTTTTTTTTAAAAACAACTTATTCCCAGAAACTAACAGATCTTCCAAAAGAAATACATTAATCACCCCACCCAACTGATGACTTAATCACCTTCCACTAGGCCCTGCCTCTTACAAGTTCCATTACTTCCTAATACTAGCACAGGGAGGCTCCAGTTTCTCAATACATGCACCTTGGGGTGGGGGTGGGGGGACATATCTGAAGTATATCAAAACCACAGCAGTACTCTAGGGAGGGCATGAGTGTGCAAAGCAAAACACATTTCTCCAAATGTATTGCTCTACTCCCATCAAGAATGGCTATGAGATCCAAAGTCAGACCAGTCCCCGAACTCCCACTGATCCTCAGCCAGGAACCTGTTGAAAAGAATATGAAGAAAGGAGCTATAGTGGCACATGGTTATCATCTCTGCACTTGGGGAATGGAGGCAGAACTAAGAGGGGTTCAAGTCCAGCCTAAGCTACACAGAGAGTTGGAGCCGACCAAGGCTGCATGAGAACCCGTTTCAAAACAAAACACCAAAGAAAATAAAGAAGGCTGTGTTCACTTAGTTAACCTCTTAATTTCTATAATCATAGTAAATGTCTTCTCTTGTTCAGGGAACCACTGAGATAAATTCCTCTTACCAATACATTGATTTTCAACGGTGGAAAAAATAAACAAATGAAATGTTTAACAAATAAGTCAGCCCCTATCCTAGGAAACAAAGGACAAGGATCTGGCTAGCTAGTGGTAAGGGTGAAACATTCCTTAATATGGTTATTGACGCCTATGCTTTTGTAGAGTTCATCTCAATCCCTGTGGCCTAGAAACAATGAATTTCCCAAAAGCTAGCTACAAAAGAAGGTCTCAATTTGTTACATTTTGAATGAATCCTAGCTGAGGTTTTGACAACCTTTTGACATCACTAAAGCAGATTTTTAACACGGTCGAGGATTGTTTAAAAATCAACTTCCATGAGGTTATTTAGGAGATTTTCTGGTATCCAGATGATTACTGTAAAATGTAAGCACTTTGCTGAGATTTTCATACACAATTTTTCAAAATGCCGATGTGATGTGTAGGGTATTTTTTTTCTTTTTATGATGTTGTGTACCTTTTTGTGAAGTGGTAACCCGACACTCCTCCTACAGTGGTACTCTACAGCTTACACTGATCTACAAGCAGGGTGTGCTCAATCTTTTGGCCCTATGACACATTGCTATGTACAAAGCTCACACTCAAGCATAACACAATCATGTTACTAAAGGTGTAAGGGGGTGGCCGGTGGCTTAGTGGGTGCAAGCACTTCCTGAACAACTATAAGGACCTGAGTTCTGATACCAGCCCCCATGTGAAGAACCTGTACAAAATCAGTAATGTGTATGCCTGTGGCTCTGGCATTGAAGAGATAGGATCATTGAGCATGCTGGCTACCAGACTAACTCTAGTCTTGTCTCAAATGAATAAGGCAGAGTGATATGGCGAGATACCCAATGTTGTCCTCTAGTCTGAACTTAGCACATACACTACAAAAATACATGATATTCATATATACAAACACATGCATATATAATAAGATTTTAAAAATCTTAAGAAGTTAAAAATTTCACACAACGATCTCATAATATTTTAAGGATTTTGTGTTAGCCTGCATTCAAAGCCACCCTTTACCATATCCAGCCCATGGACTATTTGGTAGACATTCCCATCAATTTAAAGAGCCTATTCACACAATTCACCAATTGGAAACTTTCTACTCAAAGTTTTTTTTTTAATAGGTTAGTGACTGACAAATTATGTTTGTGAGAACACTGCATATACAAAAGCAAAACAGCATAGCTCTGAGTTTAGAAGACTAGCTCTTCTTAAATGTTCATTTATGCATATGTATGTGTATATATATGTGTGTGTGTGTGTGTGTGTGGTGTATGACTGTGCATGAGGGGTGGTGTATTATTTATGTGTATGGTACATGCATGTTAATATATAGAGGCCATAGCATGATATGGGATGCCATCATTTTCTACCTTATTGTTTTGATACACGGTCTCTCAGTGAATCTTAAGCAGAAGCTTGACATATCATTTAGATTTGTTGGCCAGCAAGCTCTTGGGATTTGTGTGGTTTTGCCTCCCCTCCAATACTGGGGTTATACAGTCATGTACAGCCATGGATGCTATGAATTCAAACTCAGGACATACCCAGTGAGCTATCACCCTAGCCTCAAGACTATTATTATTTTTTAAAACTTAGATGACATCAAACTACACATGATCCAGATGCATTGTTTTACGGAGTCTGTTATGCTTTGCAGATGTTTCTGAACACTTAGGAGTAAGAAACTGACTTCTAATATCTGTTCTTACAAACTTGTTTTATTAATAGTACTTTTTTAGTTAAAAAAGTTATGTACATGCCTGTAAGCTTATATGAGTTTACATGTACCCCATGTGTGCAGAAGTCCACATAGGTCAGAAGCAGGCACTGAGTTCTCTGGAACTGGAGTTAGAGGTAGTTGTAGTCTCCATGTGAGTACCGGGGAGTAAACTCCAGTCCTCTCTAAGAGCCAGAAGTGCTGTTAACTTCTGAGTCATCTCTCTGGCTCCAAACTTATTTCTTGAAAAGTGTTCAAATTCAACCTTCTTTTAAGATATTGGAAAGTAACAAGATGGCTTTTTTACCCAATGAAAGATAAGATTCTTTAAAGAGTCAGAGAGAAACTAAGAATGTTCATTTGAATAACCAGGTCACAAGGTCACACTAGCCTGTGAAAGCACGTGCTGATGAATTTGGCTAGTTGACTGACAGCATGTTAATAATAGAAGTTATAATGTGGGAATTGGCATTTTCTAAGAATTAGGGCTTTTATGGAGATGCCATTAGATTTTGTCCTTTTTGAAAAAAAAATTATAAGCAATCAATATTATCAAAGGCATACCCATCATGCCATTTTTAAGTTAGTGGACTTTCTCCTGAAACCCACACTTCTTTTTTTTAATGGCATGTATAACCTATTAGGGAAGAGAAAACAAACTGGAAATAGCAAGCAAAGTAGTATAACATTGATCATGAAAACAAGAATTCAAAGAAGAGAGAGAAGCAGATGGATGCAGGTACAGGAGGATTGTCATGGGAATGTTGGTGCTGAGCTAGAGCTAAAAAGACTGGTAGGACAAGGAAATGGTCAATCAAGAAGAAAGAGAGTCCTGGGGAAGTAGCAGCTGCCAGACAGAAGGAATGGAATCTACTGAATGAGGACAGAGATATAGACCTGTGTAGAAGATTTGCCCTATGTTTAATTCCCAGCATCACAAAAAGACAAAAACCAGAGACAGAGACTAGAAAGAGAAAGGCCAGTAATGTGGGGGTGGCAATTGTATATCACAGTGGAGTTTGCCAAGCCTTTCTCATGTCTTACTTCATTTTGATCCCCCAGAGTGAGCTTGAGAGAGGAGAGCAACTGAAGCTCAAAGGATCAATGCAACACAGCTGTATAAGCCTAGTGTCAGGACAGAAAACAGAAATCCATCTTTGACTCCCAGGTCAACCTTATTCCCACAAGGCAGACCATGCCGACTGTACTCTTCTGCATTTTAAAGCATGCAACATGGAAAGGCAGGAGTGAAAAGGAATAGTAAACAAGTAATCTGTTCAACATATTTTGGGTTACTTTAAATGTATAGATGATGCTCTGGCTGACTCTAAGTGACAGTAGAGAATAACATCGGAGTAAAATTACTTTTGGGACTTCAGATACAATTTCTTTGCAAGGCTTTCAACACACCAAAATCCACAGCCTTATATTCAACTTGAACTCTTTACAGGAAACAGAGTTATAACCAGAGCTCAATTTCTAAGAAAAAGAAAATACAGAACAAGGGAAAAAAATAGTCTTGTCTAAACTATGAAGGCTGGATTGTTCGGTCCCCTGAGATTCAATTTTTCTAAAAGAAATATTTTTGTTCTTCTCCTCATATCGTACACTAAGCCTCAGAAAAAGATAAACACAGTCTGAACTTTTGAGTTTAAAATTTTCCAGTAATAGGAATCTGGCAAATACAGTGTTGAATGAAAGAAGCCAGATCCGAATGCAATACTTTATGACTTTATTTCTGTAAAGTATGAAAATCCAAACAAACTAATCTGCGCCGTTGGGAGGCAGACTTATGGCGACCCTTCATGGGGTAGAGTAGCAACAGAATGACATGAAGAGGTCAAAGACAACTTCTATGATATATATACAAAGGGGCCCTCTAGAGTCTACATTAGCAAAGAATCTCGGCATATATACAAAGAACACATCTACAAAGCGAGCCAAATACTAGGGTCAAAACCCTTCAGTTTCTACAATCAACTTTTCCTTTACACAAATATGATCATTTCATAAAAATTTAAATAATTTTTAAGTATACATACAAATTATATGTTATACTATGTATATTACACTTGCATAAAAGGGAATCAAGTATTCCTTGCAGCTTTAAGTAGTATAACATTAGGCTTAAAATGCTTCAAGTGATAAAGGATGGTATTGGACAAATGATTTTTAACAATAGAATGGTACAATAAGAAACTTTTTATGATATATAATGTGTTAAAATAAAATTGATAATATTAGTATCTAGCATACCTTGGGGCCATTTTCCTATAACTAAATAGGTTGGGTTCCTTCTTGTGATCTGCATTAAGAAATACACGATACTGTCCCTAGGGGCTTTGCAGGTGTGGCTCCTGTGTCACATGTACGTAGAGTGGGAGAGCTGGTCCTGACACTCACCAGCTGCAGCACTTGGGAAAATGGGCCCTACATCTCACCTGGGCAACACAGCAGAGCTGACCCTCATGGCAGGGGCAGGGGAGAAACAAGCAATCTGGCCCCTGTGGATTTGAGCATGGGGGAGCTGGCTTCACCACTTGTCTGCCATGTGGTGACATGGGCAAGGTAGAGATGCGCCCCCACCCCCATCCCTTGCCAACTACAGCAGTCAGGAGAGCTGGCCCCAGGTCATGAGAGCAGGAAAGCTGGCCCTGCCTCTTACCTGCTACAGAACTTGAAAGAACAGGTCCTGCAGGTGACCTCAGCAAGATCCAGCTCTGCCTCTTATCTGCTGTGAAGTAGCCTCAGTGAAGACAAGAACTCCTCCCTTCCTGTTTGCCCTCACCACCATTAGCTGATGGGAGAGCTGACCCAAATGGGGGTCAAGAAAGAAGGAGAGCTGTCCCTACCCATCACCTGCTGCAGCAAGGTGAGCTGGCCCCTAGTGTTAACGTGGGAGAGCTAACTCTGCCTCTTGTCTGCTGTGTGGCAGCATGGGAGAAGGAGAGATGCTCTCTTGACCCTTGCCTCTTGCCACCATGACAGCAGGAGAGATGGCCCTATTCCTCACCCGATGAAGCACTTGGGAGAGCAGGCCCTCCACCTCACTTGGGTAGCACAGTAGAGCTGGTCCCGGATCTGTGGGTTGCAGGAGATCTATCCCAAGGACATGAGCACAGCAGAGCCAGCCCTGCCTCTTTTCTGCTGGGCTGTGGTGCTGACAAAGGAAAAATGCCCTTCTCCCCTCCCTTGTTCTGTACCATTAGTGGCAGGTGGGAGATCTGGCTCCAGGGTCATGAGAGTAGAACTGGCCATGCCTGGGAAGCATGGTAGAGATGTCCCTGGTTAAGGGTTTGTTGGTGAACAGGCCCTGAGGCCATGAGAGTGGGAAAGCCAGCAGGCTGACAGTCTTTGATACCTTTCAAGCCCAGATATGAGGATTTGAATTGGCCCACCCCAACAGCTACCCCATCAGTGAACTGCTGGGATACATGAAGAGGCTGGTCCTGCAGATCCAAAACTATAGGATCTTCATGATTCAGGGCACCAATAGGATTTCTGAGAGGAGTCCCAGTGATGTTCCTGTATTGATAGTGTAGCAGAAGCCAGATGCCTCCTACCAAGCCAAGTCATTTCAATGAACATTTGCAAGCAAAGAAGGGTGGACAAAGGGGTGTACTGCGTGGCATACTATGACACATTACAGCTTCCACAATGAGAGTTTTCTCTGTTGTGGAGAGGTTGCAAGGGTGGAGGGAGGGTATGAGGGGAAGGGGAGATGAGTGGGGTTAGTTGAATAATGTGAAATTCACATCAATACAAAGTTTAAAAAAGAAAGAAAGAATATTAGATAAAAATGGTGAAAGCATTGCTCATTGCTGCATGATTTTTTTTTTTTTCTGAAGAGACATGAACTAAACTCTACTCATACCCAGATAAGATTCGGACAGAGGACAAAAATAACAACTCCACTCAAATTCACCTTAGTGAACCAATGAGTTTATGGAGCCTACTTTAGGAATACATGTGAAGGTTTTCTCACAAGCATGTGGGTAGCATCACCAAAACCTCACCACAGTGTGAGTGACAGCCTCCCCAAACTGAATAGATAGTGCTCTCCTTTTGCTGACTCTTCCACACTGAATAATTTATAACACCATGACACTGTAAGCAGCTAAGGCAGAATTATATACAACTGGGGAGGGGGGCGTGCAGAAGACAGTTGGCTGGGATTTCAGCTGAGGGTCTAATGCCCCCCCACCTCGGCAGAACAGAACTTATGATGGTCTCTTGAAAGGAATCACAGTTGCTTTGGGTAAGATGGAAACAGCCCTGTCATGCCTGAAATATAACATTCAGAAAACACTCATAAAACAAGGGAAACAGACATGACTAGAGTGCAGTTTACAAAGTGAGGCATAGGACTTATTCAATCTTGTTCACTGATTATGTTTCATACTTTTAGTAGGTATTCTGGATCTTTTGGATTGTTTCTCTCTCTCTCTCTCTCTCTCTCTCTCTCTCTCTCTCTCTCTCTCTCCAAGAAAGTGATATATAATTTAAGAGCCGTGTAATCTTATCCTCCTTCTATGTCTTTAAGACCCATACTCATAACAAGTTCTTGAACTCTGCACTCATATCAGGTTGTATCATTAGACAGTTATACCATATTGGGTTAAACTCATAACTCCTATCCAAAAATGTCTACATTATATCTTGGAACAAACAAATGACAGTTTTCTGTCCCAGGGAGTCCACTGGTGGTTTGACATAGCCTTTTGAATCCTCCTCAGAGTGAGAGCTTAAATGAATGAATAAAAAAGATATATACACTTACAACAAAACCCACTTATGTTAAATAAAATTTAGTTGTAATTAAACCATTGTAAGCAAAGCTATCAAAGCCTATTAGAAGTCATATTTTTTGAAGAACTGATTAGAATAAATACAATTTTGAGGTATCTGCAACAACTAATTTGGAAAAAATAAATATGATTTTCATTGGTTACCAATATTTCAGATATTGATAAAATTGGATGTAGTGTTGGAGATGTTATGTAGTGGTATGGTACTGGCCTAGCATGTACAAGTCCCTAGGGTTGATCCTCAACATCAGAAAAACAGAGTAAACAAACAAAACTGTAACTGGGTTTGGTGGAATATACTTGTAATTCCAGCACTTGAGAGGTAGAGGCAAAAAGATCAAAAATTTTGGGCTAGCCAAGACTACATGTAACAACAGTCAGAAGAAACTAAAACCCAAACCAATCAACAAAAGACCTCCTAATAACTGTATGCAGATGTCATGCACTATGTAAGGAAATGCCAAATGTCAAAATCTGATAAAAAAAAATAAAAGAAGGGTACAGTTTTTTTCCTTCCCAGTCCCATAGATCCCTTGCTTTCTACCCACAAAAATCTATGGATACCAAGTTAACAATATTTCCCTGCCTTGGGAATATGTCTTGCTAAGTAAAATTGTCTGGTCTTAAACTCATTAGTGTTCCTCCAGACTCTGCCTCCTGAGTGGTGAGATTACAACCATGTGTCTCCATGGATTGTTAGGAGCTATTTAGGAAAGGCTAAATAAAGGCATACAAGTGACTGTCCTGGAGATGGCCCACCATTTTTGCATGGCCTGCAGTGTGTGAGCTCTGAGAGGTAAGATCCTAAGAGACTTCATCCCAGGATTGCTTCTTACTACTGATATACCTTCTCTTGTCATTATTACTTAGCATAATGACTCCTGGGCTTTAATCCACCTTATTGGGCAGATCTCCTGCAGATCAACATGAAGATGAACTTTCATAAATTAATGCTGTTTAGATGAATTAATGACTATATAGAATTCCTAAATTGAATCAAATAATTTTAAGAAGAAAGCTTTAGGAGATAGTTTTAGTTGTTTTGCTAGAAAGATTCAATAGAGTTAGAATCAAGAATAGAATGTGCCCCCTCCTCATTGAACAGTAAGTAAAGGCTGCATAGTAAAGGCTACAATGAGCTTTCCAAATTACACTAAAAAGAGAAATAGGCTTGGGACAAATTTGTGACTAAGAAAAAAAATCATTCTAGATCAGGTCCAAGGTTGAAGCCATGGGTTTACACTATGATAAAGCTAGGCCATGTGAAACTGTTGCTTTGAACTTAAAATGAGCTTATAGAATGAAACAGTGCTTTGAACTTAACTATTAACATCCTTCTGTAACTCTCCTTTTATGTAATATTTTATCTATGATGTAATTTTCTAAAGAACATTTGTCTAAGAAAATCTAAAAAGAAATAAAGTGGTGACATCTGCCCCATCCACCCACCAAATGTATTTGTGTAGCTTGTGGGGGGGGGTCTGCCCTATCCATCCAAATGTATATATGTATATGTCTGTCTATAAATACATGTGTAGGTATATGTGCATGTATGTAAGTTTACATAAACACTTGTGCAGCTAAAAAGACTGGCGTTCTGGCCTGACCAGAGTGTATGAATGTGTATGTGTCTGTGCATATTGCCTATGCACAGATTTTAATTCTATTCCTTTCTTTTCTCTCTGGTTCACAAACAGTTAATGAGTTCTAAACCGCTCACCTAGCCAGTGAGAAGTCCTTGGGCTAGAGAGAAGAGAAAGCAGTGCTTATTAAAGCACACATAGTAAAAGAGCTACAGATTGAAGAAACCAGCACTAATAAAGCACAAATAGTAAGAGCTACAGAGTAAGAAACAAGCACTTATCGGCACAGTAAGAAAGAGTTAAGTTTCCAGAGGTCATCAGCTTTTGGCCCCCAGAATAATAACAGAAAGTCACAATGTCACAGATCATCAGTCTTTGGCCTTTCTTCAATTCTTTGATCCATGTCAATACTTGTGATGCTGGGCAGGTCCCTGGAAATGGACATATCTCATAGTCTCCATGTTAAAGTATGTTATTGGCCTAAGATTTATAAACATTATACAATAGCAATTGTTTTTGGTAGCAAATTAATTTTTGGTAGAATTGTTTATCCAATACATTGTGTTGTTTAGGGTACTCTGAACAAAGAATTTAAGGCTTACTATTTTAGTGTCTAAAGAAAGTTTCCCTCTACAAAATAATAATGTATAATGATTCTGCTTACATTTTTTGCTCACAGTAAATATTATACTTGTTAATTATAAATCAAAAATGTTGTGACTTACATATTTATAGCTTCTACCTTTTATGATTTATTTTTCTGCTAATATATGACTGCAATTTTTATGTTTTAAAGTATAAGTCACTATATATATATATTTATCTACATATATAGAGATAGACAGATAATGTGTTTATAAAAGACTTCATATAAATATATAAATAAGAGTCATTGTCCTTAGGTTGTACAAGATTTAGAGTTTTAATTTCTAGACCCTGTGATCTTTCAAAAAATTCTAAAATTTTCTTCTTGTTTCATTGTTTTCTTATAAAATTAATCCATGTATTATATTTTTAATTCCATAAAAGCAAGGGTAGAAAAGTAATTTCTGGGATGAAAAGAAAGTGACGTGCTTTTAGGAAGGGGTTTCAGAGTAGACTTGTAGGAAGAGACTATAGAGTAATTGTTTTCAACCTTTCTATACAACCCCCATCTATACAATTATTTCATTGGTACTTCATAACTGTAATTTATCACTGTTATGAATCATAAAGTAAATATCTCATATATAGGATATCTAGTATTCAATCCCCAAAGGGGTCATGACTAACAGATTAAGAAACACTGCTGTAGAAGATCACATGAACACTCAGGGGCAAGAAGGAAGTCACATTCCTATATTCTATGCCAAAGGAATGACTTCATCTCTCAATGCAGCTGACTGGCTTTTTATTTCATCTATCATATGGCATCATCATGGATGTGAGGGTTCAAAGTTATCTTGTAAAGTGGCCCTCAGTCACAGCATAAATCCAGGCATGCCGGAAGATGATCACAAGACACCTTTGATCCTTACAAGATAACTTTGAACCCTCACATCCATGAGGATGCCATATGTTGATGTCTCTTGCTTGATTTACCAACAAAGGCCAAGTGGGGAGATGTCTGCAGTCTATGCTGCAGCCTGAAGCCATTCTGCCGTTGAGGGCCATACTGATGTGAGTACCCTGTACCCGAGGCCATGATAATGTCCAAGGTTTGGGCTGACTCTGAGGACCCTATTTGGGTCTATGGGCTCACTGTAGCCTGGAGTCATTTTAGTGGTCTGTACTGTCACTAGAAATCTCATGGAATGCCATGTTCCATGCTCCCAGTGACTGTAAAGAGCAAGAAGCTACTTTGGCAGTGATATCAATGATTACAAGCATATAGTTGAGAAAGAGGAACATGGAAGTGACAACCCTTACCTTCATCCCAATTCCCACTCCACCCTAAAGTAGCAGCTTAAACAGGAAGCCATTGACAAGAACTCTTAGCTCTCCACAATTGATGGCTTCTGGCAGGGATATCACTCAGTTCTGTCTAAGGAGCAGGCCACTGAGAATTTGACCATTCTCAGGTGAGTATACAGATAACACAAATTGGACTTCTTTTTGTGGGGGGAGGGAGAGGGAAGGGGTGCACATGAAAGGACCGGGAAATAAGTGTGATTGCTGTGTGATGCACATGATAAAATTACCAAAGAATCAATAAAAACCTTATGTTGGAAAAAAGTAGGTACTTTGGGAAAAACTAGTTTGCTCAAGAGAGCATTGATAAAACTATACTGCTCAAAAGAACCCTGTTAAATTCCAATATTGTATTTGTAATTGTTTTAGACATGTGTTCTAATCCAGGCTGGTTTCAAACTCACTGTATAGCAGAGGACGAACTTAGGCTTCTGTTCATCTTGCACCCATTGCCCATGAAATAGAATTACAGGGATGCGCCACCACAACATGTAGTTCAGGGGAATCAAACCCAGGGTTTTATGAATGTAGCCCAAGCTTTTCTATGAATAAAGTTCTATCTCTAGCCTGGAACATTCTTGAAATTTGACATTTTGTATGGATAATTCTCTCCCTAATGCTGGTCCACTTTTGCCCACCAAGCCTTCTTCCTTCAAAGAAACACACAAACACAAGCCACAGACTGGGTTTCTCTGAGAGCTGAAAGCTTTGAGACAAATTCATCATAGAAGTAAAGCCTTACCTTGAGGTGGGAGGAAAAAAACCTTTTTTATCATTGGCATATTCCCAAATGTCTACAAATCCTGGGAGCTAGTAGACACAAAAATTAAAACTAGTTTGTGCTATAATTAAACATTGATTTGTAGTTATAGGGGGTGGGGAGACAGGGAGTTAGTCTCCAGAATACAGAAATTGCCTTTGAAAACTATTCCAATGTAGAGTAAGTAATATTCAGTCTAGTGGGTTTCCTGAAGCCATGAAGGCCTGTGTTCCCTAGTTGAAGGACATGGGGAGAGCCCTGTCCTTTATAACAGATGAATTTCTTCTCAAATTCTATTTTCTCACCCTCTTTTAGATGAGATTTTAAAAAAATCATTTTATTTTTTAACATTTAGAATTAAGGAGATAAATTGTAGAGCAATATATTTACTATTTTTAAAAGATGTTAAAGTGACTAAGAAATCTTTACCACTCTGCTTTATGAACTCCATGGCACTGCCTGAATGATGTAAAAGAAACGTTTGCTGGATCAGTGAAGAGCCTCTCACACGGCCGTCAGAAAGAGAAGATGGATGAGTTTGCATGATAATTTCCAGGGTCCTTATTTAGCAAATGCTGTGGGTGTGCTTTTCTTCGCTGTTCATCTCAGGAGTGAACATGACAAAAATGACTGCAATTTATAGGCAGTGCCATCTTTAAACGTGTCCTCCATGCTTCTGCTGCTGGGAATGTGAAAACTACAGTTGTAGACGCCTTCTGACAGGCAAAGCCATCTCTAATAGCTCTCTCTGCTCTTTTGTCTGTATTTCTGAAGCAGGAACTGCACAGATCACACACAATGGTTTTCTTTGAAAATAATCAAAGTAGCAGTCAGGTCTTTGTAACTGTGGGGACTGCAAGACAGTTCTGGGAAGCCAGCAAGGGCCCAGGATGACTTTCAATATGTTAAGGCACCCCTTTCTAGCTGGCTTGTATTTGTGGAACCTAAAGCAGGAGGATTGCTGTGAGTTCAAAGCCATTGTGGCACCCTGTCTCAAAATCCAAACAAACAAGAATAACACCAAAGGATGTCCTAATTTGGAAAGGGCGACTCTCGTGAGATTTTACCCTTCTAGAGGCAGCTAAGGATTCCTGAAAGCAGGAGAAATATTCTTCCCCAGGGAAGAGCACACTAGTTAGATTATCCAGTGCCCTATGGTCAATCTTGAAAGTATGTCTCTGTGTGTGTCTCTCTGTCTTGGTGTCTCTCTTTGTCTCTGTCTCTCTGTCTTTCTCTCTGTCTCTGTCTCTGTCTCTCTCTCTATCTCTCTCTATCTCTCTCTCTCTCTCTCTCTCTCTCTCTCTCTCTCTCTCTGTGTGTGTGTTAAACAACAATAAAAAAACAAGTCATGAATTTGAAGGAGTGCACAGGTATAGTAAATGGCAGGGAGTAGAGGGAGGAAAGGAAAACAGAAAATGATGTTATTATGCTATGATCTCAAAAAATTATAATAAATTATAATAAAACATTTTTATATGAAAAAACTCTGCAAAACTGACTGGGAGAGTATCTCAGTTGGTATTGTGCTGAATTAGTATGCATGAAGCCCTAGGTTCACTCTCCAGCCCTTTATACTCTGGTCATGCACAACAGTAGTCTCAGCATTCTGGAGGTGACTGCAGGAATATCAGAAACTTGGGGACATTCTTGATTACATAGAGAATTCAAGACTAGCCTGGGATACATGAGACATTGTGTCAAAAAAAAAAAAAGTTCCTACGTTGGAGCCAAGCATTAAACAAACTACTGAAATTCTAAAGGACATGTTCATGAGTTGTGGAGGAGGGTTATAGTGTTGCCAAAGGGACAATATGTTCTCTTACTACTATTACCTGCACTGGTTGCATTTAAGGCTTACTGTTTTGTTTTCCATTTTTATTATTATTTTATTTATTTACATTCATATCGCTGCTCCCCTCAGTCCCTCTCTCCCACAGTTCCTCATCCCATTCCTCCTCCTTGTTGCCTCTGAGAGGGTGCTCCCCCTCCACCAGGCCTCACCCTTCCCTGAGGCCTCAAGTCTCTGGAAGATTAAGTGTATCTTCTACCATTAAGGCCTGACCAGACAGATCTCTTCCATATTTGTGCCAAGGGCCTCGGACTGGCCTGTATATGCTCCTGGTTGGTGGCTCAGTCTCTGGGAGCTCCCAGGGGTCTGAGTAAGTTGAGACTGCTGGTCTTCCTATGGGGTCACTCTCCTCTTCAGCTTCTTCAGTTCTTCCCCTAATTCAACCATAGAGGTTCCAGAATGGTTGGGTGGGACCTGATGAAGCTGAAAAGCTTCTGTAAGGCAAAAGACACCATCAATGGGACAAATTGGCAACCTACAGATTGTGGAAAAAATTCACTAACCCTACATCTGACAGAGGATAATATCCAAAATATATAAAGAACTCAAAAAGTTAGCCTCCATAAAAACAAATAAAAAAAACCCAAATAACCCAATTTAAAAATGGGGTACAGAGCTAAACAGAGAATTCACAACAGAAGAATCTCAAATGGCTGAGAAGCACTTAAAGAAGTGTTCAAAGTCCTTAGTAATCAGAAAAATACAAATCAAAATGACCCTGAGATTTCACCTTACACCAATCAGAATGGCTAAGATCAAAAACTCAATGACAGCACACTCTGGCGAGGATGTGGAGAAAAAAAGGCTTACTGGTTGTTTTTTTTTTTTTAAATGTTTTCATTATTGCAACTTATATCCCCTGCACCTTCCGGGTTCAAGCCTCAAGGTCTTCCAAATGTGACAGAAGACCTAGAAACAGAAGCTATGGAATTACCTATCAAATGAAATGTAATCCCAAAGGAAGTGCCACTCAATTCTCTGTATTATAGTTAGCTCATCCTACACATCATTGCAAAAAGTAGGCGGGGCAAAAATGGGTGGAACAGCTAACAACTTGTATGTCTTCCTCATGTCACTATCAATTTCACTATTCCTGTGGTATACCATTGAATATTAGCACTCGTCACTGATGGAGAGCTAATTATTGTCAGGGATCCTAGTAAGTACTTTATATACAATGCCTTATCTAACAGTTTCTGCTAGCTTCATTATTTAGAGGAAGAAGCCCAAGATTAAAGATTACATAAATGGCTATAGTATTCACAGGACTGTTCAGCAATTATTTTCTAGTATTCCACTTTCAGGGATCATGTTAGACCTTGTGTTTGGGTGACCCATATTCTACTTTGGCCAGTGAGATGGAGGTGAACGACCTGGTGCCATTTTCAGGCTAAGTAGTTAATTGCAGCTCCAAGGTTCCACAGACAGTTTCCCCTTCTGCCATGGCTACTGGCTATATGCAAGATGGTAGCTGCCTTATCAGCCTGCTACCTTACCTGTACACATAGTATAAGAAGTTAACCTATCTGAAGTAAACCTTTTCTAAAAGCCAAGTTCCAAACTAAAACACATCAACCCCTGATTGGTTTCTGCCAGAAACTTGGTCATGGTGACACATAGTTGGTTAATACCCTAATGACATAGATTCACCTCACTTATACCTCCAAAAGTTTGTATCATCTCTCAAAATTATTTCAGAAATTGATGGCCAATCAATCACTCAATGCAAGGCCTATGGAGACATTTCATATTAAAACTAAAACACACTACAAATTTTCACCTTTAAAGAGATGCTATTCCTCTCCAAGTTATTAAATAATTATGCCCTTATATCTTATGTTTTTATTCTAGTATATATTAATATGGACTTTGTTATAAAACTATCCCTAAGTAAGTGTAATAATTTATTTCCAACGTGTCACCAACACAGGACCAGCAAATGTGTCTTACAGGAGAATTAATAAGGTACTTAATTGTTCACAGCTGGCAAAGAAATGAATTCAAAACCCTGGAAATCAAATTTTCATTTCACCCTGTTAAATGAAATGCCATCTCTACAATTATTTCCCATTAGTTCTTATTCCTCTGTGTTTAAGTAGGACAGAAACAAAGATTTTAAAAAAGCATGTCGACTAAATGCTGTATTCTGAAGAGTTCATACATTTCCTTTCTGAGTTATCACTCAGAAAAAGCCAATGCCTTGCACAAAATTGGTAAGGTGGTCACAGGTTGATGGTAAATTGGAAAAGTAGTAAATTCTAGTCCTAGTTCACACACACACACACACACACACACACACACACACACTATATATATATATATATATATATATATATATATATATATATATATTTGTATTTGTGTTTCTGTTTCTTTGTATTTAAAAAGAGCATAATATTTAAAAGAAGTAAACCTTTGACAAGAAAGCCACAAACAGTTGACATTGTTACTCCAGCATGTCTTATCCTCCTCTGATTAATACACGTGACTTCTGTATCACACCAATGCAGATATTGCTTGAGTGCTAGGTTGGCACCATCAGTCAATCACAGACTAATAAGTATTTCACTTAATATTTGTCAAATAATCCAGATTCCCACTCATGTTCTCTCTCCTTTTCTATCTAACCCTTTCTCCATCCCTTCTTCTTTCTCTGCCTCACATTTTCCCTTCCAATATCAATACAAGAGATACGTGGAAAGAGTCTACTGATAAAAAAGTGAAGAAGTAAGAGATAAATGAAATAGGGTTACTGTGCTGGCTAGATTTATGTCAACTTGACACAAGGAGCAGTAATTTTGGAAGAGTCATTCCTTAATTGAGGAAATACCTCCACCAGATAGGCCTATGAACAAGCCTATGGTGCATTTTCCTGATTGGAGATTGATGTGGGAGGGCCCAGCACACTGTGTGTGGCCCCACTATTGAGCTGGTCCTAGGCATTCCTAACATCTTAAGAGACTTGTAACCAGGCATGGTGGCAACATGCCTATGATCCCAGCATTTGGAAGATAAAAACAGTTTAGAGTCTAGCCAACAAGAACTACAAACAAATGAACAAACAAACAAACAAACACCCAGAGCTTTGTGCCCATATAATCTTCACATTTTCTACCATTAGAATTTTAGTTAATGTATCAACAGGCCCTCTTTTTTCATCCATAGAGTCTGGGAGATAATTTTCTTGAAAGTGTTTTTCATTCATTGATTAGTTCTTCAGAAAATAACTTCCAGAAGTAGTAAAAACTGCTAAATCCAGATGAACTCCTTTTATTTTTTATAGCAAGTTAAAAATTTATCTTCCAGAATATATCTTTTTATTGTGTTTTTAAGACAGGGCATCGGGTGGCCCAGGTGGGATTCCAACTTGGTATGGAGACTGAAGATCACCTTGGACATCAGACCTCTTGCTCCCCCCTCTCAAGAGCTAGAATTTGGGGTATGTGCTCTAACTGAAAAACCCTCCCAGCCTTGAAACATATCTTTAGCAAACAAGCTCCCACTATGTTGGATGGATGGATGGATGGATGGATGGATGGATGGATGGATGGGTGTAAAGGTGATACTTCTTAATGAGGTTTGATGTATTTTACTCATTTAGTACAGCCAAAAAAAGTGGGGAAAGGAGCAAAGAGTATCAGGTTGGTGTCCTCTGACAAACAATCGTTTTCTGAAAGGGGAGTGGTAGCAGATGTTGCCATTTTGTACTTTATCTTTCAGGAAAGGTGGACTGCTTAACTCACCTCATGCCAAGGCATTTTTTCAATAAGAAAGGATCAAGAGATGACACTACAAAAAGAAACAAGATGGCGGTCAGAGTCCTACTATTTTATTTCTGTACAAGCCATGAGATTTCCTGTCTTGCTCCATTTTACACATCTTAGAGTATTAGAGATCTGATAGCTCTCCTACTTGTGATGCAAAAAATAAAATAAAATTTAAAAAGGAAAAACATTTCTTCCCTTTTCTTCACTTCATTGGCTTGATATATTTGCCCTGTTTTGCTAGACCGTTCTGAAGAAAAAAAAAAATCTACTTCTACATCTACCCTCAAAGTGTTTGACAGATTGTTCTTGGGTCTAGGTAGCTACTTCCTCAGTTTAATTACACAAGTCCACTCCTACACAAGCCAGTCTTTCCTGAGTCTTGTGATTCCCCACCCTCGGCTTAGTCATGCAATTACAATCACATTAAATCGCCTCCACCTGAGTGGCTTCCAATGCGCACAAATGCACACACATTTCAGCAGCGAGCAGAAGCAATTATTTCATAACGAAGCATTTCTTAGTAGCCAAGGTACAAATCAATGTTTCTAGATGGTATAACATGACAGGTCTCTGGGTAACAGTAACAGTAAAATCTGATTTAGTGGCAAGACTCAAGAACCAGGTATCTTTACCTTGAGTTTTGTTACCCAACTCAGGATGAACTTAGAATTCTGTCTTTGATTTCCACCTCTTGTTTTCCTACTTGAGTAAGCCCCATGTATTAACTCACTAAGAGTTTTGCATTGGCAGTTAAGTTTCCTGTCTGTCTTGGTTTTGTAATTAGAATCATTAGCTGTCAGGGAACAGGCCTCTAGAATGGGAAAGACAGAAGATCATATTTTCTTGGCATAGCTGTTAAATAAACTCTGGTCCTTTTCCTCCTGGGCATTTAGCCATAGGGCATTTCTCAGGCTGCCCTTGGAGTTAAGTATGGCCATGTGACTGCATTGAAGTAGCAATAGACATAAAATGACTCTAGACCTGGCTCATTAATCTCTTCCGAGCACAAGCCTGTGCATGTTGATCTCTCTACCCAAGATAGATGTGAACCCAATCCAAACACAAATTGCATACCTAAAACCTTAAGAGATTATTTTTGCGTTATATTTCATAGCTTGATTACATGGCTCTCCAGCATGAACTTTGTAGATAACAACATTGTATTGTAACATCCAAAGGTACTTCTTTTATTTCTAGTCTTATTTATTTATTTGGGAGACAAGGTCTTGTTAGCCCAGTGTGCTGGCTAGTTTTATGCCAATTTGACACAAGCTATAGTTATCTTGGAAGAGGAAACCTCAATTGAAAAAAATGCCCCCACCAGATCGGTCTGTGGGCAAAACTATGGAACATTTTCCTGATTGATGATTCATGAGGGAGGGCTCAGGCCATTGTGGGTGGTACCACAACTGTGTTGATGACTCTGGATTCTATAACAAAGTAGGCAGAACAAGAAACCAGTAAACTGTTCCTCCATGGCATCTTCATCAGTTACTGTCTCCAGGCTCCTGCATCAAGTTCCTTCCCTGACTTCCCTAGATGAGGGACTACAAACTGTAAGCTAAAATAAACCCCTTCCTCTTCAAGTTGATTTTGGTCATGGTGCTCATCATAGCAATACAAACCCCAAATAAGACACCTAAGTAAACCTTGAACTCTTGCTATGCACCCAAGGATGGCCTTGAACTCCTAATCTTCACACTTCCATTTCCCAAGTGCTAGGATTATAGCATATCCAGCTATACTACCAAGGGTACTGTTTTTATCCCTAATAACAGTGATATATTTTTATTCTTTGGGATTTGGAAAATATTTCACACTGGTTTGTTAATATCACCTGAAAGATGCTTTCAGGAAAAAAAATTCTTGTAACATTTGAAAGGGGATAGAAGGGGGAAAAAAACCTAAAAGGATATAGAAAGTGGACTGCTCATGATTGAGACTAGTTCTCACCAGCCAAGAGTCAAGAATCTCAGGAGAGAGTGACAAAATTCTCTGTGATGATACCATATATAGAAACAACATCCATTGTCCCTTTTATTAAAATTAGATTTTCTCTCATATAAAATAACCTTATTATGGTTTCTTGGTCCTCTACTTTTCCAGGCCCACAGGCCCTATCTGTACCCTCCCCTTTCTGTCTCTCATTAGAAAACAAATCGGCCTCTATGAGAGTATAGTAGAGTATAATAAAATATGATAAAACAAAAACTATCACATCAAAGTTGAACAAGACAAACCAATAGAAGGAAAGAGCCCAAGAGAGGGCACACAAATCAGAGACCCACTCATTGATAGACTCAAGAATCCCCCAAATCCATTAAATTGGAAGCCTCTCTCTCTCTCTCTCTCTCTCTCTCTATATATATATATATATATATATATATATATGTATGTTCAGAGGACCTATAGGGTAGAAAAAGAGAAAAGAATATATAAATAAAAATAAAAAACAAGATAACATTCATTTTTGTAGAGATATTCCAAATAAGGATAAACAAAATGCCCAGTAAAGAAGACAGGCTGCGCCTATGCTAAAAATTGTACAAGGCCAGATGACTAAACTTCAAGATTACAGAGTGTTATAACACTGCAGATCAGAACCAAATTATTGTGAGCTATTTTGTCCCATTAAAGATAATTCATGATGTCACTGACTTAACATCCTTATGACTGCCTAAAGCAGTGTTTCTCAACCTGTGGATCACAACCCCTTTAGGGGGATGTTACATGTTAAGATATCCTGCATATCAGACATTTACATTATGATTCATAACTAACAAAATTACAGTTATGAAGTAGCAACAAAGTAATTTTTCTGGTTGGGGGGGTCACCAAACCATGAGGAACTGTACTAAAGGGTTGCAGCATTTCAAAAGTTAAGAACCACTGATCTAAACTTTTAAAATGTATTCTTAGTAGACCAGTAGTTTCCACCCACCCAAAAGCTAAGAATGTCATCTGATAGCATCTGGCACCCTCTGTAGTTTTCTACCGTTTCTGTATCTTATCTACCTGTGAATCCAATCAATACATTGGATATATTGGGTAAATAGCTTGACCTATGACTCTCTTTTTTTCCATAAATGATAAAGTTTCACATAACCACTTCTACAGTGCAACGTCTTTCAGGGCAACTAGAATCACTGTTCCCGGGCCATGGTCATTAATATCTGGCTAAAGAATAAACTGTCTCTTTTGTGATGAAGGATATGTCTGCATTTATATAAGAATGTTAAAATAGAGGACTGAGAACACATTGTTCTTCAGTTCTCTCTCTCTCTCTCTCTCTCTCTCTCTCTCTCTCACACACACACATACACACACACTCACACAAGAAAATGTTAAAATAACAATGACCTCAAAATAGCATATGACCTTTGATTTTAGCTTTACTTCTTCCCCAGGTATAAATGTTCTAAGACTGTGTCACAAGCAAGATTATTTGTCTTGTTTTTAGTCAGGCATATCTCTTAACTCCCTTGTGACTTAATATTGTTATTAAAATTACACTCCACTCTCTCCTTGGCTCTCCAGTACTCTCACAGTACCTGTTGAAATCAGATGAGATAGGGCATAAAGTAGAAGACAGGTAGATCATATTACAGAATAACATGAGTTACTTTGAAGACTGGACAGTGACCAGATGCCACTGTGGAGGAAAGCACTCACAGGGTGAGAGTGGAAATAAACAAGGAGAGCTAAACCTGTGGGCCTGAGTGTTTATGGAACCTTTACACTATTTTCTAAAGTCTCTGGCACAGGTGGCTTTCCTGTCCAGGAGATGGACCAAATGAATTAACCTTAAAAGAAGAGGACAGAATTGTGTTTGTGTTCTTTACCAGGAAGCCTTCTAAGCAATAATCTTAAACTCTTCTTGACACTTCATAAATTCGTATCTCCCACTAGAGCAGAGATGAGATACACATTCCAATCTCATCTAACACTATAGATTAAAACATTAAGAGGAAAATATAGCAAATATATTGTGGTGGCATAACAAAGAGTGGTCCCCATAGGCTTATATATTTGAATGCTTGGTCATCAGGGAGTGGCAGTACTTGAGAGGGATTAGAAAGTATGGCCCTCTAGATGTGACCTTATTGAAGGAAGTGTGTCACTAAGGGTGGGCTTTTGAGGTTTCAAAAGCCCAAACCAGGCCCAGTGTCTCTCTCTTCCTGATGCTTGTGGATACATATAAAAAACTGTCAGCTACTTCTACAGTGCCATGTCTGCCTGAGTGTCACCATGCTACTCACAATGATAACAATAGACTAAACCTCTGAAATGGTAAGCTATTTCCAATTAAATACTTTCTTTTATAAGAGTTGCCGTGGTCATGGTGTCTCTTCACAGCAATAGAACACTAAGACATAAATCTCATATATCTATAAAAAATAGTCATAGTTTACCTCTGCCACTTCACCCCTTTAATATAGTTATTTAAATCATCATATACTTACCTTTTGCGTTATTTCATTCAGCTTCGTCTTTATAACAAAATAGAGTATGTATTTTTTCTACATTTTGCAGGTATAAAACCTGAAGCAGTACATATACACATGTGAAGGTGAAGCAGTGGGTAGATTCTGTGTTATGTGTGCCTAACTATATGATAGAGGTGCACATGTTCACATATATACACATGTATGTGTGTATGTGTATATGTATGTGTATATGTATGCATATATGTATGTATGTGTGTATGTGTGTATGTATGTGTATGTATGTATATATGTATGTATGTGTATGTATATGTGTGTGTATGTGTGTGCATGTATGTGTGTATGTATGTATGTGTGTATGTATGTGTGTATGTATGTGTATGTATGTATATATGTATGTATGTGTGTGTATATGTGTGTGTATGTATGTGTGTGCATGTATGTGTGTATGTATGTATGTGTGTATGTATGTGTGTATGAATGAATGTATGTATGTATGTGTGTGTATTGAGAGTTTCATATATACAACTGGGGTGCATATATACATACACACACATGCACACACATACACACACATGCACACACACACACCTACCTACCTTCCTACCTCCCTCTCTATCTTTAGGGGTTGTTGGGATCTCAGATGGTTACACGGAGGAGTTGTGCTCTAGAACCCAAGCTCTCTGATTAGGAAGGGCAAAGTTTTGCTTGACCCACCTCAAGCAACCCTGGTTCATTTCTCAGAGAGTCTAGAAAATGAGACGGCTAGTTTTAGTAAGAAGTATCATGATTTTATCTCCTCTTACAAGTCCATGGTTAAGCTGGAAGAAGAAAAAGATAGCATCATTATTATCATTCATAGCCCAGTGATTAATTCCAAGAATATGATAGTTAAAGATCAAGCTCTGGGAATTGAGGCCACTTCTTTCCCATTATGTCAGGTCCCAGTGGTAGAGAAATGTTCAGGCCAGGAGAGAATTCTTATAATTCTCTAGTGTTTGTTGGTAAGTGAGTGTCAAAACCCTTGAAGAGGCACCCAGCACCAAGCACCAATAGGATATGGCTGAATCAGAAGCTCACCAATGACAATGCCCCATTCTCTTCTGTGATTATTTTAAATTTTAAAGAGGGGCATTTTTGAGGCTAAAAAAATATATATATAGGTCAATTGGTAAAGTGCCTGCCAACATGCACAAAATTAGCTTCCCAACATCACATAAAACCAAGCATGGTGATGAAGGCCTGTAATCTCATTACTCAGAAAGTCAAGACAGGAGGATCAGAAGTTCCAGGTCAGCCTTGGCTACACACTGCTTTTGAGACTAGAGACTAGACTAGCATGGGGTACATGAGACTCTGTTGCAGAAGGGGGAATAGATGGGCAACTAAGGAATACACAGAGTTGCTGTAGAGCAAATGGGGAAACTGTTATTGGTTTCAGGTACTATTTGATATCATATGTGCATACAATGTATTTCAATAGTATTCAGTCTCCCAACTCCTCCCGGATCCCCCCATTTCCCTCCAGATTTATACCCACCCCCTTTCATAATCCACTTAGTTCAATCAGTGCTGCCCCATTTACACATGGGTGTGGGACAACCTGCTGAGACACCAGCAACCTATCAGGGACTACACTCATACAGACAACAGCTACTTTAACAGCTACCAACTGTCATCAGCTCCTCAGCCAGCTGTCAGGGCTCACGTGCCCATCCTCCAGCCAGGCTGTACTGTTGACTGGCTTGTTCTTGCACAGACAACATGAAATTGCTTGAGTTTATGAGATCAGCAGCCATACCACATACAGGAGACACTGCTTTAAGCCCAGTCCTCCTCAATGTTTGGCTCTCACAGCCTTTCTGTGCCTTCATCCTTGATTTGCCTTGAGCCTTGGGCTATGCATGTGATATCGATGTCTCGTTCGTGGCTCAACACTCAACAGACACATATTCTCTGCGCTTTGGCCAGTTGGAAGTTTCTGTGTTAAGTGCTGTCCACAATGAAGCTTCTCTGATAAGATGTTGAAAGCTGCACTCACCTGTGGGCTTCGCTTCAGCCGGAATCACTCAGGTCCCACACCCACACGCCAAGTGACATGAGTATCTGCAGACAGTCAGAAACAAACCAAAAGGACTATGGGGCAACAGTCATGGGCTTTTATAGAGGCCTGGCCCAGAACAAAGGTAAAGAGCTGCACAAATGAGAAGCCACCACAGGTGTCAGATAGGAAGTAACAAACCCCATATAGAGGCAAGGAGCTTTCAAGGCACAGAGCTGTCAAGGGGAGGGTCTTGACAGCCTATGGTTTGAAATTGAACCTCCTGGAACAGGAGAATCATCCCAGTCTAAGGCCCAAGGACAGAGTGGGAAGTTTGTTATCTGGCACATACACCTAACACTTAGCTAAGATGACCTGTCCGTGTGTACATCTACGTCCATCTTAGGTGCCTCTCCTTTCGTTATCTCTCAGGCAAGGGGTGGCATATTCGTATCCTGGTTTCTCTGACATGTTTTTGAAAAGCTCAGGTGTACGTTTATTCCTAACTTAATTTGATAAATTCACAAGTGATTTTTTTTTAACTAACATGAATAAATTGCTTAGGAGGTCAGTGAGATGGCATAGTGGAAAACTACTCTTGCTGCCAAGTCTGTGGACCGAGTTCATTCCCCTGAACCCACATGATGAACTGACTGCTGGCCTCCACTTTCATGATGTAATATAAGCATACTCCTGGAAAACATACACACATAAATAAACATAAATGTAAATGTAAGTAAAAGACAAGTTATTGATCAATTCATGTTGTACAGTGTCACACTTGCATAGTGGGGCATTTTTCTTTGCAATAATAGGTTGTGTGTGGCCAACAGCTGGTAACATCTACTTGCCCACATAAATTCCCAAGTGATTCCACCTTGGCATTTGTACTTAAACTAGAGTAGCTCAGGTTGAACTGCCATTTTGTAAAATGAAGTCACCTGGGGGCAGGGCACAAACTGCTCTCTGCTTAAGGGAGGAACATAGCTTGCTCTTTACAGACACAAAGATTTTAAACATTTTCTTAATTTTATTTTCCTTCTAGACCCTATCTTCAGGGGTTCATTTTGTTCATATAAAGCACTGAGTCAATGTAATCCTAAATCAAGTCACTCCATGAGCTGACAGCTCTTAAAATCACTACACACACACACACACACACACACACACACACACACACACGAGGGGGTGGCGAAGGAAGAGCAAGAGACTGAGAGCACCTTAATTTATGGGTTTTAGTTATTCTAAAAGACTCAGTTGATAGAAACTATTTCAAAATGGTACTTTTTGGAATGAGCGCAGACACTACACACATTTCCCATCAGTACTGTTGAAATGTATAACCCGAAACCATAAATCTGAAGTAAAGCTCTCAAATTGAATTGTGAACAAGTGATGTTAATGCTACTTGACTCTGAACCACAGTTTGACTGGGTAGATTTTATAATATTCCTATTACATGATAAAAAAAAAAACAACAATAGGAGATAAGTATGCACATTTGTTTTATAAGTGTTACATGACATAGGAGCCTTCAGAAATGAAGACCCAAAGAAACAGAAAACTATATTTGCATGATCATGGAAGCCAGACGTGGGCATTGAATCCCCTAGAGCTGAAGTTATAGGCAGTTATGAGCCATTCTACATGGCTACTAGAAACAGAACTTAGGACTTGGGTCCCCTGGAAGAGCAGTAAGTGTTCTTAGCAGCTGAGCCATCTCTCTAGCCTACCTAGTTCAAGTGCAATCCATTAACATTATCATATAACCAATACTGACTAAATGATTTTTTTAAAAAGTAAGTCATATGTATATACTATTTTATAATTACAAATTATTAGAAATTGGGGCTAATAAAATGTCTCAAAGGCATCTGCTGCTGTCAATCGCCCAACCTGAGCTGGATTCCTGAGGCTGGCATGGTAGAAAAAAATGAATTTCAAAAAGTTGTCCTCTGACTTTTATCTATAGCACACATGTTCTCTCTCTCTCTCTCTCTCTCTCTCTCTCTCTCTCTCTCTCTCTCTCCTCTCTCTCTCTTTCTCTCTCTCTCTCTCTCTCTCTCTCTCTCTCTCTCCCTCCCTCTCCCTCTCTACCTCCCTCCACCTTTCCCTCTCCCTCTCTTCACTAAAATAAGATATAATTATACTTTGTTTTCAGAAGTCCTTTGATCATTGAATTTAATCAGTATCTTCCTATAGTTCTTGGAAGGAAGATATTGTTCTTTTACCTTTCTGGATAAATTTGTATTTTTGCTCAGGAAAGGAACTAAATTTTGTCCAACTTGGCAAGATTTATATAGTTTCAGAACAAACAGCTACTGCCAAAGGAAGAATCCTGAAAAACAACTGATTCTTACCCTTAGGATAAACTTGGTTAGCCAACTGTTATTTGCTAGGCATTTTTAGGGGCATCTTCCTATATTCATGGGAAGACATTGTTCTTTGTAATTATTACATGATTTTGTGGTGGTTTGTTTCAGCTGAGGGCTTTTAGAGAAGGCCATAAGAAATTAGCACAAATCTTTGGCCACAGATTCATTCTTTTAGGGTAATATTGTCCATTGCGATATTAAATTCTTCATTCTGAGGTCTTTGGTTTACATCTTTTGGCCTGAGGTGTATCACCTTGAACTGAGTGTGCTATTTCACTTTGTGAGAAGTCTTTCTTAGATGAATATGTGCAAATGTCTCTAATAGAAGCCTCTTGGTCATTGTTAGTGCAGGAGAATGCCACTTTAAGTTACCTTGTCTACATTGCTCTTTACCTGCTGCAGGTAATACATTTTTCCCATTCTTCTGTGTCTTAACTGTGCTTATTACTATGCAACCAAGAGGCTAACCCAAATGTGCTCTGTTCTACAGCTAGTAAATATGTACGCATGTGAAAAGGTAAACAATTTGACTCTTCTTGAATTTACTTCACGTTCTTAAGCCCACTAATTAGGAATTAAGCAATTTTAGAAATGGAGACTGCCATGAAGTAGAGGCTCCATAGATTGCTGCAGCTTGTGTGACAAAAATATATCCATCAAACAGTGATTTTCAAAGGTTTATATCAGTGTCATGTCTCTTTGGAAAACTGTAGAGGCCTACTGTTAGCTGCATTATTTTTCACTTATTCAACCCCCCCGCCAACACACACACATTAAATACTATTTGGGGCTTAGAAAACAGTGACTCTAAAATATGGCGGAATTTTTGTTTTATTTGGTTAGCATGTTGAACAACTTAATCTAAAGACAAGGAAAGTGACTTTTAAGAGTCTTGCTACTCTTACCTAGAGGAAATGAAATTGCTCTCCCTCTCCCTCATCCCCACTGAATTTCCTCATCTGCTTTAAGACCAGACTGTAAAGCTGCCAAGGGAACATAATGGTTATCCAGCTCCCTCCCAAGTCCCATTAGGTAGCTTAGGAGATTGAAAGATTGGGGAAACTGAGTGGATGTCCATCTTCCATTACAAGGTAATGTCTGTCCCTTGGGCTCATTACACTACCAGAGAGTGTTTCCAGTTGCATCCATTCTTGTAATAATGATTTCTACATCTTCAGAATTGTCTCGGTCCCCTACTCCCCCCCTTTGCCATAGAAAATGTACTATACAAGTTTGTGGGTGATGTTCAGTGGATGGGTAACTTTTGTTCTCCCATCTCCATGGTTGTCCCCCCACTTTGTATGGTAATAAATGTGTACACTATCCTCCTTAATTTATTTCAGCAAGCAATTTTCCCTTACACCACAAACTAGTTAGGGGCACAACATTGAAGAGGAATGTCATGAGAACTGGGGAGTGTACAGGCCTGAGCACAGGACAAATCATTGTGGTGAAGAAGGGATTAGAGAACTCTTGATTGCAACTCATACAAGTCTGGAAAGGATGAATATGAATGTGACTGGGGTAAGTCAGGAGGGAAATCCCAAGTTGAGGAAGTGAGAAGAATGAATGTGTATAGTTGACATGACATTGAAATAGTCAAGGGACTGCTAATTCATGCTGGCATGAATTTAGAGGATAATCAGGGGACACTAGAGGATAAGGAAGTGGATCAGGGTCATATTACAGAGGTTTTTTTTCATGGTATTGTATAGATTCTGGATGTTTATCATCTATATAGATATCAAGATGAATAGATACATAATAAATATTGATTAGAGTAATGAATGATTCCATCAGATTTAGGTGTGTGTGTGTGTGTGAAATCTAGGCAGAGCATAGAAAATGGCCTAGAAGAGAGACGATACCCTCAGAGTACAGGTTTTTTTTTTTTTTTTTTTTTTTTTTGAAGGCTGTTGAATTGCTGAAATAGAGAGGAAATTCTTGATTTAGAAGCTGCTTCCGAGATGGCCTTCAGTAGGACGTCTTGGCCGAGTGCAAGGAGAAGGAGAAGTTACAGATGCCTGAGGTGGAGGGTTTGGGTGGCTGATGAGGGTCGTCTGAAACAGGAAATTTAGAAACAACAGCACAGTGGAGGTGAAGCTGGAGAGGCTGCTGCCTGGCATGTTGTAGTAAAAGCACCTGGGAGGCAACAGCAGCATTCTGGGCTGTGCTTTCTGACGGGATGTACTAGCAAAGTCAAAACCAGCATTTATGAAGTTCTCTTGCCACCAATTCTAACCATTATAGAACATCAAGCAATCAAGAACAGAGGGATAGGTTACAAAAAAAAAAGCTAAGGGTTTTCAAAATTGTCAGTGCCAGGCCTGGAGATGTAAATCAATGATAGAAGACTTTACCTAGAAAACAGGAGGCTCTGGATTCTACCGACATTACTTAAAAAATCAGAACCTCCTGTCCAAATGTCAGTGTTCATATAAAACTGGTGGGAAACAAAGCATTCCATATTAAAAATGACTAACACTGCAATGGATGATCCTGAATGGATCTTGGATCCCACAGAGAGTCATAGAAATCAACAATAACAACAACAAAAACACATCTGGGCTTGCCAGGTGGCTCAGCATGTAAATATGCTTGCAGCCAAGCCTTAAACCCTCAGTTCAATGCCTGCAAGTTAACAGATAGATGAGAACAAACCAGTTGTACTCTAGGAGCTATTTGGCAACTTGTAAAATTCATGATGGCTAGTAGTTATGCAAACCACAGTTGCTTATAGACGTCAGATTGTTTCCTATCTGGGAGATAACTGGAGCTCAAATTGCCTTTCCTCATCTACTGTGAAAAGCCAGATTTGACTCAGTTTGCACACCTGTTGTGCTGTTTTCTATCTATAACTGTGTTCTATGGGTTCTTCCTTTGACAGTAAATACCTTAGCACTTTATTCATTAATGAAATGAATATAATCTGAAGCACATTTATTTTTTATAAGCAAAGTGATTTTTTTTAGTTAAAAGGTAACCTTTAAGTATATAGAGACCTAAAACATGGTTATCTAATTATATAAAGTTTAGTTTAACTCTTTTGGGTTTTTTGTTTGTTTGTTTGTTGTTATTGTTGTTGATTTTGGTTAGCCTGGGCAATAGAGAAAGTAAACATCCAGGCCCATCATCCACTATAATATTCACATATAAATAAGCACACACCACAAAACATTCATTTATACACAACTCCTTAGAGTAGGTTGTAGTGATTGCCATGGAACAGCCTAAACTCTATCCACATGCAAGAGGATAGTCTCCAATCCAATAAAGGTACAGTTAGAATGTAGTAGCAGATAGCCTGCTTTTATTCTGAAGTGTCTGTGTTTGGGTCACTTCTATACCCAGGATAGCTTTAAGAATGTAGAGTATGTGACTTTCAGGTATGTCATGGTGTCTCAGCATTAGCACTATAAACTTTTGGACCAGATGACATTTTGTTCTTGCATGATTCTGTGCCCTGGCGTCTACTCCCTGGATTCTACAACTGATAACTCCAAATTGCTCCAAACACTGCCAGTTGTTACTAGGAGTGAAGGCCACTCACTACCAGTTGAAATTACTGATCTATTTCACTAAAGGCTCCCCCAGATAGCTCCTTGTAAAGAGAGAAGCTCTCCTAAGACAAGTGAGTGTACTAACTGAATACATAGCAGTACATATGGACCTCCGTTCTAATATTGAGTGGCCATATCAAGTTACAGGATGCTTTGTGTGGATGACTCTGTAAATCTTAAAAGCACAGACAGCATCTATAAATTTCATAATACATATCTCATATGAAAGGGTAATATAAAACCAAAAGAATTATGAATAGATGTTTACCAATTTAATACATCTCACCTTGAGAAAAGAAGAACAAGTTAAAATTAAAAAGGAAACCCCAAGGATTTCTATAATATTTTCTATTTTGATCATAGGCTCTTTTGTATTTATTAAGAGGTATAATACCATACACAGTAAGTTCGTCTCCCATCTAGTTCCTGTATTCTCTTAAGCTAGTGTTTATCTTAAAGTTGGCACATATCATTTCCCAAATATGTTTTCATATTCTAATAACAAACTCTTGATTAATCAAAAGTTTAAAAGAAAACCGATTTTTCTTCAGTGACTAAAATTCAACAATTGACCAAGGAAATCTCTCCAGCACCACGTGGCCTTTCCAATGATAATGATACAATGGAATGCTGTAGTTGGAAATTAGCAAAGTGATTTAATGTAAATGTATGGGAGAACAGGATTTTGAACTTAGATTCTTCGGGCCCATTAAACTCTCATTCAAATAATAAAGGTACATTGGTGCAAGTTTTAGTGTGCCAAGATTTAGAAAGTTCATTCCTCTCATAATTGAGGGGAATTATTATGAAAATAATTCAGCACAAGCCAAATACATCCCAGGGAATTATTCTCAGTGCTATTGAGGCTACACATGTCTGTAATACCTTCGTGTTGGAAACAGGACATGATGATGTGATACTGTGTATCTCTTCATTTATGTTTAATAATTTCCTCTCTATTTTGAGATTATAATTGTATCATTCCTCCCTCCAAACCCTCTCATATACCTCCTCCTCACTCTTTTTCAAATTCATGGCCTCTTTATTCATTTGACTCCATTTTAAGGATGAAAGATGGCTCTGTACCTTAGTGGATCCATGAACGGTACCATCAGCCTGGCACTTCCCACACAGTACTCTTGCTAAACATGATTATTTCTCTCTAGTTTTTAGGATAGCAGTTTATACTCTGACCCCAAAGAAAAGTTAAGTTTTAGTTTGTGCAACTCTTTTTCTTCTTGCACAAATGGCAGTTGAAGTCTCTAAGTTCTTCCACATCAGAGCTAATTAGCAGGCATGGCCAGTATACAAGCCGAGACAAGTGCTGAAAGCCAAGTATAATTAGCCTATGGCCCATACAGATCATGCCTGTTGCCTACTGCCAGCACTGGCTTTTCATAAGACCAACTTTTCATCCAAAACAGCTTTCTATAAATTCATCATGTTGCTGAACTATTGGTCAAATTAAATATATTTAAGAGGATGGATCTTTCAGTGAGATTTGACTTTATGATTGGAACCAGACTTGGTTTCTACTCTGTCAAATTCCAGTACTCTTTTCAGTGACAGAATATAGCTCTTACTAACTCTGTGCATTTTGGTTGTCAGTTCTTACTAAAATTGTTGCAAAATATGCTTTTACTGGCTTATAAGTAAACCTAGGCTTCCACCTTATGGGTTTCTAGCTCTCCTTGGATTTCAATCAGAAACATCTGAGACTCTTCTCCTAAGAGGACTAAGAAGTGGAATGTGGTCAAGGATCACAACTTTTTTTATTAAAAACAGATCATTACATAATGATATCTTTCTGTATTAAGCCAGTTACATTATCAGAGATCTTAAGATAAAAGCCTAGGGTCCAGTATCCCCAGCAGACTAGACCCAGCTACTCATCCCAGAGTGGCAGCTGAAGACTTGAGCAATGGTGAAAGCAGGCAGAGGAGATTTGTTCAGTGTTGCTACATTTGGAAGATGAACAAACAGAGAGGTCTACAGATTGCACGTTGGCCCTTGGAGCACTGACAGAAAGTTTGGCATAAACAAAGGGCAAGATTGCATGTCTGAATAGTACTAGTAAAGGTGTGGCTTAGTTGATCACTGTCTCTGTCCTGGTTTTGATGATGATCTGAAAGACCTTGTCACTCTAATTCTATAAGATCAATCTTATTCCTAAAAGATGAGTGTTTCTGCTCCAAGTGTAGCCTCATTATCAAAGTAACTGCTTACCCAGGGGAATCTGCCCTCTTATGTTTCTTTACTTCCTGGATCCCAAGTTGGCAGTAAGTTTAAGGCAATGACTTACCTCTGCTTTTTGCTAAAGCCAATGAAAAATGAAGGCAGAGATGCCAGTCTTTAATACTGCTTCTAGCTGTCACGTGGGTCAAGCAAGTCAATGCTTTTTAATAAAAGTAGTTTGTAAGTGTTTGTTTTCGTTTTGTTAAGACCTGTTCCTAAATCCCCATTAGCAATCTTGAGGCAGGAGAGTAGGGGTGTGGAAAAAGTAACATCAAGATTAATATTTAAAAGAAGACGATTGGCAGGATTGCTGGAAACACTTCTCACCATGAGTTATTTGTGACAGAGCAGAGCATGTGTGAGAAAAGCCTGAAAGATCTCCAGGAGAGGGCAGGAGTTATGTCATGATATTTAAAGGTTCAAAGCTCATGAGGCATGAGACATTTGAGTGTCTGCCTTTCCAACTCACTGATGTCCCCCTACCCCTGGAAGTACCTTTTAATTTCTTAATAAACTCTTTCTACTTCTATAGCCATCTATATATTTCTGGCCTAGTTTCTTGTAGTGGGACACACAAAAATATGGAAATCACAACAGGTGTTTGGTGAAGTCCAGTGCACACCTATTACAATCTTGCATTCAGATGGTTCAGAAAATCTAAACAATATTGTTGAGAGATTTTGCTGCTGCTTCTAGGAGTTTGGCATTTGTCACTGGGCTCAGACAATGCTCAGATAAGAATATTAGAAACAGTGACCGTTGGGCGTTGTTTACTGCTTTGCTGAATTACTACCTTATGTAACCTGTTTGCTTACTACTTATCACCTTGTGTGATCCTTTAACTTACTACTCTGCTTGATTTACTTTCTTCTGTGATCTCCTTGTTTACTACTTCACTTGATTACTTTGTCTTTGATCTAAGAAATGACCACGTGTTTTGGATATACCTAGAATGATATAAAAGCAGACTGGAGAAAACTAAAGCTGCTTCAGCCTCAGAACTGGCTGGAGTCATGTTATAATTTTGTCTAACTGTTGTTCTTTTTCACTCCTCCCTCCCTTGAAACCCTGTTGACTGAGCTGGCTTGGTCACAGTATCCTTATTTTTATTTTTTCTCTTGTTATTGGAAAATGGGGGTCCCTTTTAGAAGTTAAATGGGGGTTGCTAGTTTTGTGGACAAAACTTACAGACTCAATTAGTTCAAGTATTAATAGAGTTCAGTATTAATCAAGTATTAATCAAGTTCAGTATTAATAGAATGAGAGAACAGCATTGCTAGGCAAGCTGGCGATTTTGGCTGCTTCTAGGAAGGAGCTAGATAAGAGGAAGAAAGTCACACTTTCTTTCTCTTTTCTTCCTTCATTTCTTTGAGATAGAATCTCATTTTATAGCAAAGAATGTTCTAGGGCTTACTATGTATCCCCGAGTCTCACCAAACCTTCATTGATCCCCATTTCTCTGCCTCCCAAAGACTGAGATTACAGTTAATAATGGACTAGCTACCTAACACTAGAATTCACTGATTTCAACTGGGTATCTTGCTCTTCCCCCTGAGGACATTTATTTCTGTTTAGAGACATTTTTAGTTGTCATGGTAGTGAGGGGTTCTTTGCTGCATGCTTAAAGAGAAACCAGAGATATACTGCAAAACATAGGACATTTCCTATACCAAAGAATTTCCTTAAAAAAAAAAATTGCCTGGTCCAACATGTCTTTGAGGTTGAGGTGATGGAACCCTGTTATAATCTGAGAACTGAGTCCCCATGGTCTATATCTAAGGCTATGCTAGGACCATAAAGATGGTATCATTCTCATCTTCCTAATGCATTAACTTTTTCTTTTAGTTTCCCTTTCAGGGCTAACCATTGAAGCTAAGATATTGGATATATTTAGGTAAGTATCTGTCACTGAATTTCAAAACCTCTCGCCCATTTTTGACATAAGACCTTACTGTTCAGCCCTAACTGACCTGAATCTGACTATGTAGACTTGCCTAGCCTCAAATTCACAGAGATCTGCCTGCCCCATCTCCTGCTTTGGGGGATTAAAGGCTTATACCCCAACACATCTAGCCACCCAGTCTCCTTTTGCTTTTTGCTTATTTTGAGACAGGTCTCTCTAAATTCCTCAAGACTTGCCTTAAATTTATTTTCTCATCCTGCTTCAGGATTATAGCCTCACCACTATGAGTAGCTCTTTACAAAGAAAATATATTATAAATAGTATATAAATAGTATTATAAAGAAAATAATGGTTTCCTGAACACTCCTTTCTCCAAAGGGCCTATAGTCTTGAACTCTCACCCCATAAAGCCAATGTATCAATGACTTATTCAATAGTATTTGAACAGTGTAACAGCCTACATACTGACAGCAGGGAAAACTATGCTTTCCCAGAAAGATACTTCGTTCTGATACTCTATCTCACAGAGAAATCTACATAGACAGGTATCTTGGTTTGTGTTTTAACTTTTCTGTAGGTTACACAATGGCTGCAGGAAAGGCAGAAAAGAAAAATTTAAATTTCTTTAATTTCTTTTCCAGTTCTGACCCATACTGTACTCCTTCCTTTTATCAATCTGGATTATCAGTCTGGATCCTGGGTTTTCTTCTAGGATGTGATAACAAACTTGAGAGCCCAGCTCCTGACTTTTGGTTCCATCTGGTCTATTAACAGTGTTGTTTGCATACTAGGAGCCCTAGTTACCAAGTTCCAAGGGTTAAAAAAAATCATCCTTCCCCAAATTATAGTCTTTCTACTGTGCATTTTACAAAAGAAAAAAATAGTAATTACACAATATGACTCCAATTAAGTGCAAAGGGTAAAATTTTAGAAATGGCCTTGGCAGAAGGATGAAAGGATCTTTAGAGCTATTTTCCTGCAGATGGGATTTACAGATCTTTTCCCACTTACTAGTGATAGCAGTCTCACTTTATTCCTGTCCACTAAAGCAGTCAAGAAGACAACCGGATGTTACTTTGAAGATTGTTCTTCCCCTTCCCATTAAGAACTGAAATATATGTCTTATCCAAATTATAACATATAAAATTATTTATAGAGAAACATTAAAACTGCTCATTCTCCACTGCCAGAAATAACTGTAGTACTGAAAAGGCTAAGGATGCATGTCCCCTACTCTGCAGTAATCAGATGCTACCTGCTGAGAGCCTGAGCAAGTGACTTGAGATGCCCTGCCAAAGCCCTGCTAGCTGTCAGGCTGGAGGTGACTCAGTGGATAAAAGCACCTATTGCTTTTCCAAAGTTACCTGAGTTTGATTCTCAACATTCATCTTAGGCAACTCATACCTGCCTGATAGTCCAGCTCCAGAGGATCCAATGCCCTCCTATGATAAAAGGTACACACTCGAGTAGATATGCACACACATGAATACAAAGGAAATCTTAAATCTACATCTACTAGTTCTAATGGATATCTATTCATAGGGTGAATAGAGGCATTCCTCAAGGGAGAAAAAGTGCTTCAGAGATAACTATCCTCTTTATAGAATATCTTATTTTTCCCCCTTTGGGCTCCTTGGTCTCTATAGTCTGGCAATGTCTTGGCTTTCACTTCTAACATCATTCAAAGAGTAAATGTTCCTCTCAAAATTGGCTCCATGAAACCTGTCATATTCAAATTTCTGGGAAGATAAAAAGGGGAAGTCTCCCTAAGCTCATCTAGACACTTAATAGTCTTGTATCACTCCCAAGTCTGAGAATTACCTCAGCCCCTTTGAAGTCCTTTATTATCAGCTCTTCCTCCAAATAGACCTCTTACTAGGTCCCCTGACTCCGTATCTACTCCAGCATATCACTAGGAGCTAGGAAATTATGTCTATTTTAAAAATTCTGCCAACAGGATAAAAAGCCACTTGAAGCTGTTTAGATCAAACAGCAGTCACCTCCAACTTACCTGCACAGAATTAAGACTATTCCACCCCAAAAGCACGAAAGACCTACTTCTGTGACCCTCTTGGAAATCTCTATCTCTTCTGTGACATCAGGTGAAATCCAGCCACAGACACCTTCAAATCAATGAGTATCCAAGGTCCTTTTGCTTGAATTTTTGAATTTTATGATTTAATTTTAGAAGCTGTTTCTTCATCATCTTCATCCTCATCTTCCTCCTCCCTGTCCTCCCATTGATTTTCTACAAAACCAAACTTTGCTTGGAGAATTTGTCTTAAATATGTTTCTTTATGGTCATCTAAGAGACTATTACTGGACCGAGGGCATAGCTTACCTTGAGTTATAATCTTGTTTCTTCCTCTAGAATAAAAATTAAAGGGAATGATGGTACTTACTTTATTGGGAACTTATAAGTTGTATTTTCACGTACTTCTGTCTTAAGGAATCAACCCCTCTTCCACTAAAGGAAATTCTTTGCCACTTGCTTGGTCTAAAATTCAGTTTTACCTGAGGCTAATTCCTTTTTCCAAATATCTGTGGCTCTTCTGCTGTGCTGCCTTCTGACAGTGCTTTAAGTTTCAAATGTTCCTTCCCTTTTCATTCTAGCCATAAGCAGAGTAGTGACTTTGTCTGGTCTAACTGTTGACTGTATCCATAAAGAGATTCAATGTCAGCAGATGAGGTAGCTGTATAAATCTATTCCCTAGCTACAGATGATCTATTAACATCTCTAGTTAGTCCTCAGGATTCTCTTCCACGGTTAGACATGATAAAATAGGAGAGAGACACTTAGCCCAGAAGGCCCCAGTGACAAATCCACATTAAGGTAACGTGTAGGTAGGGCCCAGACCTTGATCAGATTTGGTGGCTTTGGTTCCCATCCTATGAAAGTCCAGGATACAATCTTATACAAAAAAAACCCTTTTTCCTATGGGCTTGTCCAAAGATACTGCCCCTGGATGGGAGACAAGTAATGATCAGGATGCTTACGCTTTCTAAGTGGCTTCTGTGAACCATGGTAAAGTAACAATGTTAACATAAACAAACCCCTCACTGATTCCTTTTGCCTTAAATAGCACAAAAGATGACCACTTACTAGTAAGGGAGACCACTGGCATTCTGATAACTATAACTGTGGTTCTACATATAACCAAATGAGGCCTCTGTTTTCCCTTTAACTTTGTCCTTTCCAGACCCATTTTTTCAGTCCCCTCCCACTCATTTGACTATTGACTGGTTTCTGTGTACAAATGATTGTTTTCCTGGCATTAGCCCAAAAGAACCCAATACTTGGGAATCCTGCAACTCTTTCTTCTTGTCAATTAGTGACTGATGACTAGTGTTTGGATTCTGGAACCAAACACCAGAGTAAGCCAGAAAAAGACTACATACTACTTTCTTTGTGTCTCCAACTTATATCCTACCCTCCTTACTAAGTGACAGGGCTGCTACATAGTAGTGCTTGCCATCTTGATGCACAGATTTCTTCTATGGCTAGGAAGCAGATTCAAGTGATTCCCCATTTTTTTTTGTTGTTTTGTTTTTCACAACCTAGGCTCTGTTAGAAAGAAAGCACTGTTGCCTTGATAGTCTCACCTCAAAAATAACAAAAAATAAAATCCCAGGGATGCCTTACACCCTGGACTTTGACGTGCTTTCACCAAGCATCCCAGTGTAGGAACAGGTGGATTTGGGCTAGTTATTAGAGGATGCATTTAACCAATGAGAACCTCAGCTGTACACATGAGTAAGATCAGAAATTCCTCTCTCATTCTACTGTCCACCTTGAAGACTATGGTGATTTCTATAGAGGCACAGCAACAAAGCCTCAACTGCCTAGCAGAAACAATCCTCTAGAACAAACAGCCCTAGATATCCCTACTGCACAAGCAGGAGACATATGCACCACCTTAAAGAAACCTATTGTTTCTGGGTCCATACTTCAGGAAAAGAAGAGGAAAGTGTCAGAATCTCAAACAAAACATCAAAATATTAGAAGACATAAATAAAAAGGTAGCATATACATGTCATCTGGCAAAGGTTCTAGGAGTCTTTTCAAGATGCATTTAGATTATCTTTCCTTCTCTAGCCCCTTGTTTTTCATTTTATTCTGTCTTTGGTTCCTGTCTATCCTATATTCTTCCAGATTACAACCCATTAAGCTCCAGATGGTATTGTCTCAGAAACCTAATCTAGTACTACCTGCACTACCTCCTGCCACAAAGAACCTCTTGATCTCCAGGCTATTTCACAGTCGGGCCTTCAAGCTCCTGCAGTAACCATACCTTTCACTCTTTAACAAAAAAAAAAAAAAACAAACTAAAAACAAAAATGCTTTCCTCCTCTCTCAAATTCTGATCAAGCCTAATATGCTTATGGGTCTTGCAACCCTATAACAAATTAGCAATGCCAACCAGGCTCCGACTCTTAAGACTCCAGTGTCCCATCTTGGCTCTAAAGCAGTTATAGAAACAAGGTCTTACCCCTTTTGTCAATGATTTGGCCTTGCTGATGTGTCAAGAAAGAATATGGAGACAAAAAGGCCAAAAGAAAACAGCCAAAATATTAAATGGTAGACGCCCCCCTCCCAATTCTATAGCAGTCACTCCCAAACTGTTTGGAGCTTGACCCTCATCTAATGTTTACTGGAGCCTCACCACAAATTGTCAGTTTCATGGAAGAAAAGTAGAATTGTCCATCTTATGTCAGCATAGCAAACTAATCTTTTAAACTTTGAAACTTGACCCCATACAAATGGCCATGAGGCAAGGCAATGTAACTTAAGTGCTATTAAAGGACCCTATTTCCTCTCAGAAGAATGATATTTTTCTCTGCAAATTCATCTGTTACGTTCTGTCTATAATGTTTGTTTATATCATTTCGTATTTGATAAATACTACTCCCGTCATATCTTGAGTTGATCATCATTCATGGCACAACAAAATACAGTTGTGTTTAGGGGCTTACAAGGTGGATCAGATGGTGAGGTATTTGCAATGCATGGCACAGGATCTGAATTCAGTCATAAAAGTTGTTCTGGTCATAATGTCTTATAGCAATAAAACCTTAAGACAGTCATGGTGTCTTTTCACAGCAATAGACCACTGACTAGGACAATAGCATTATCATTTTAAAGATAAACAGTGAAGTAGTAGCTTGTATTTGTTCATGGGGTAAGTGAGTCTTGGCTTTTTGTCATTGTTTCAGGAGATCTCAATTTTTATATGTAACAAAACAGTAATTATCAATCTCAGGAGTTCTGTACTTACAACCTAAAATAATTTCAGTTATTTCTTCTATATTACTTCTAATATACTGAATGTATATTATAACTTGTTATCCATTTTGCACAGGGGAGCAGATGTACACATGAATGCAGGAGCCTGTGGAGGCCAGAAGATACTGTCAGTATCTGGAGCTGGAGAGATAATGTCAGTGGTTGTGAGTCACCAGGTGTGGGTACTGGGAACCAAACTCTGGTCCTCTGCAAGAAGGGCAAAAGCTGATAACCACTGAGGCATTTCTATAACCTCAGAATTGTTAGAAAGTATAACAATTTTGAAAAATAATATATTTTAAAGATATATAAAGTAAACTGATACATTTTCGCCTACACAGCTACATCATATTTATGTAAAAAGCAAAAATTAAATTGTCATTATTTAGTAATACTTTTATAACCTTATATATTACTTGCCATATTCTGATAAATGTGTAATACTTAGCTCTCCTAAAAGAAATGTCCTCCTATGTGGCAGTCATCAACTGCCATAGTGTACCTATTTCAATCATGGCCAATTTCAAGGTTATTGAACTCCGAGTTGTTTCAGAGATATACCAATATTCAGCCCTCATTAGATGATGAAGTCTTGTTTTATCACTTTAATTCCTAGAACCTGGAGACAGAACAAGAAGTTAAGGAATTTAACTGTTTAGAATGTTCACCATGTCAAAGATGAAAGGGAGAGGAAAGGGCTGGATGAGGCAGGGCGAGGGCCTCAACATCAGAGCATAAAGAACCTTAAATGACTCTAGAAGATATAGAGACCAAAGGATTTGGCAGGTATTTGGTTAAAATAGAATTGTGTTTTCATTATTGTAGTGAATGGTACATTTTGAAACAATCCAAGGAATAGAGGACAGAGTCCCTTAACCAAGGTAATATTGGCTGAATACTGTAAATAACTAGATAAGAAAGTAAAATATTGTAACTTAGGTGTTAAATGTGTATTGAAATTTACAACTAAGAAATAACAACTGCGCTAAGCATACAAGTAACCAACCATGTTATTTTGTGGATATCCAGGTAAGTGATGATGGTAGTCCAAACTACAATATTAAGACTGAGATTTCTCAGACCAATTGAAGTTGATGATATACCTTCCCTGTTTGGGAACATGTTGTTTTGTGTTGTTCTAGGGGTCGTGGTGAACCTAACCATAAAAATGACTATGGTACTTTCAGCAATCTGCCAAAAAGATTCTTCACTTAACTTCTAGACATAACTGATATTTTTCAGTCAAACAATGGAGAGTGATGACCCTATCTTTCTAAAAGTGGATGACCATGAAGATGGCAGCTTTCCCACTAAAAAATTATTGGTATCTAGTAATTTTAGTATTAATATACTTTTAATTACCCAGGTAAGAGACAAGTCCCAAACAATATTTTTCTGGGTAATTTGTTGGTCTTCATGTTAGATGTTACCGAAAACTGTAAAATATGGATGTCTCTAAGTGGTATTATTAAAGAAAACTTGTCTGTCACGGGGCAATGTATTGACCAAAGAATTTTGCATGTTTCTAAGGAAGATCTGGTAAATATGAAATGTATGTGGAACTTTGAGGATACCCTGTAAGTACTAACTTAAATCATGTTAATGCCACATCTCACATGGGTTTTCCAAGGTTCTGACAGTTATGAGGTCACAGTAAACCTGGTAGTCATGAATGCAATCTTGCTGCCAAGGAATTTTAAAACTTTGTTCCAATACAGACTGGTGAATCTTTATATTTCTAAGTAAGATTTGGGTGGGATCCCCAAAACAATGCTACCCCTTTTTGTTTTCAGCAGCTACCACATTAAGTTCTTTTCTAACCTATTGTAATCTTATGATGGCATTAACTCATTAGAGGCTCTATATATTTTAAAATATTGATGATGGAAAGATGTTTGTAAGACCATTAAGGTCCAATTTATGTTCAATATGTCATTCAGTTATGAAAATAGCTTGTCATTAACAATATCAATAATGATGAGTTTATGCAATTTATACATTCTTAGGTTATGATAATCTCTGTATACTTAGTGATACTCAAATAGTATCCGTAATGGATTTACTTTTTATCGCAGCAATATTGACCATAAAACTTTGCCAAATTTCTCTTCTAGAGAAAAAGATATCTCTTCCTAGGCCTTCACATCAGGGTTCAGAACTCATTTTTATATCTCATGAAATGAATAAAAAGACCAAGAAGCTCGGTCGGTATTCCAGTTAAACTAAAAGTATATTAAATGTATTTTTCACAATTTGTTTCTCAAGTACCTGTCAAGATATGATGGCTACCATACGTATGGTAGTTAACCATGTATGTAGTAGGTATTGAGCTAAGTGCTGTAGTGAGCCTGAATCATGACAAATGCCATCTGATTGTCCTTTATAGGGAAAAGTAACCATAATGACTATACAGTTAACAAGTTTTTGCTCCTAGAGTTCAGAGAAGAACCATTTGCACACCCATAAAAATTCAAGAATCTATGGATTTATGCTTTCATGCCATAAAACTTGTTTCACTTAGAAAGACTGAGTAATTTTACTGTGGGCTAATTATCATTTTTGTGGAACTCCAAGCTAGCAGTGACCTTGAGCTTTATTTTACAGTTTGTCTAATCAAGAAAGGATGAATTCCCCCGAAAATACTATTAACTTTGAATTAATCCAAACATTTAAATAGAATTAAAGTGTGTCTTAGACGACGTCATCATCATCATCATCATCATCATCATCATGGTCAAGAGAATGGACAGATATGTTAGTAGAACAATTTATACCCTGAAACAAATTTTTCAATATCTGTTTTTTTTTCAGTTTCTTTTCAAGAGAACACAATGATACAATGACAATGCTATAAGTTGGGTAAGTGAGACAGTCACTCTAGCCCAGTATAGACTATCTCAAGTGCAATATTTGTAGAAATGACACTGATACATTTAGTAAGTGTTCCTTAGTATGTCTTTGAGGCAGGCCAGCCCATCTTAGTAAGCTACAAAAGGCATCCAAGTGGAACATTGCTTATATGTGGGTAAGTACTCATGTGGGAAAACTAATTTCCATATACATAAATGAGTCATAATGGTGTCCCTAATGTTTTTCCTCAGTATAGTTTTCTTAAAAAACTATTGACAGTCTTAGCAGTTCTAATATCCATGAGTTTATAATTTTATGTTGAACTGAGAATAATGAAATTGATTTGATACTAATCCCTTGTCACTACTATGACACTGCTAGCCCAGTATCAGTCAATAGATGTTCTGTTGGTTCCCAGTTGCAACAAATGCTCACTCCGGATGATGCTCTTGGCCTGGAAATAATCTAAAACATAATTTTACATGTTATTTCTGTCTTCAATATGATAGAATAATTCAGAAAGGATTGTTGATGGAATCCTGATAATAAGCAAGTATTATCAGGTAAGTGATGGAATATAGTACATTGTACATCATCACTCTTTTCAGCATCAGATCAGAGTGTGTCACTAATCTGATGTTGTCATATTTTTATAGGTATCCTATTTGGCCTTTACTAGTAAACATGTATAAGATTGTATCATATTCATTAATTGATACTCTTATTTTAAAATGTGCCATGAACTAATATTTTGGAAAACTTTTTATCCCACCCCCCCATTTGTATGTGGTTCAAATAATATCTCCATTAATCTTTCTAATCATCAGTTTTATAACTTTCAGGACTGATTGTGTATATTTAAAGCTTGTAATGGGTACTGGCTTCAGCAGATACACAAATAATTTTCTAGTGCCAGTAACTATAATTTTTACAGTAGAATTCTTCGTGGAACTCTTTCAGGGTATTAAGAACTCTTTCAGGGTATTGTATTTCAAAGTTTTGCTATAGTGGGTCAGCAAGATTCCAGATAGTATAAATGGATCTTGAAATGATACAGTTTCCTTGGGAATTTTCAAGTATGTAGGTAGAGTGAGGATTGCACAACATATAGATCTCCAAAATAGATTTTGCAGAGACAGGTCAAGACATCAAAGTGAGACAATGAATGTCAAGTAGAACATGGCTAAGATCACTCTGCATATATGTAGGATGTAGCTGTTGTACCATTCTTTTCTTGGCACCATGCTTTCTTTGCAGCTGCTAAGGTAAGAAATGATGAAGCCCTCAGCAGTTGGAAGAACTGTGGCAGCATTACTTTTTCATATAGTAGAAAAAATTCATACTGAACTTTATTGTTAGGGGATTGGTTATATACTGGTTTGTTATTATTGTGGAACTCATATTCTCTTTAAATGCATATTTTAATGTAACTGAAAATATCATTAGCAAAGATTACTGATAGCCTAAGTAATTTATGGATCACACCACAGAGTAGACCTCCTGATCTTCAGTATCCAAGAAGATGAAACTTGTGTATAATCCGTATTGTCTTGTTTTGGTAGCTGTTTTGTGAGAGTTTTGACTATTATGCAGGTATGTAATGATATCACTTTCACTTGCTAGAAGCATATTTATTTTCAACTATATCCTCAATCAGTATTTTTAGGAAAAAAGACAAAGATATAAAGATGTTACGGTTCAGTGAAAATTAAAACTGGAAGCAACCTAGATATCCCTCAACTAAGAATGGATAAAGAAAATGTAATACATCTGTACAATGGAATACTATTCAGCTATTAAAAACAAAGACATGGATTTGCAGGCAAATGGATGGAACTAGAGAATATCATCCTGAGTGAGGTAACCCAGACCCAGAAAGACACGCATAGTATGTACTCACTTATAAGTGGATATTAGCCGTAAAGTATACTATAACCATCCTACAATCTACAGACCCAAAGAAACCAATTAATGAAGAGGAGCCAAGGGAGGATATGTGACTGTCACTCAGAAGAGTAAATAAAATAGACATCAGAGATGAATGGAGGGACTGAACTGGGTGGTAAAGGGGTGAGAAAGGAACAGGAATGGGAATCAAGAGTGGGAAGGAGGGTGGGTGGGAGAGGTCCGAGAGTGATAATGGTCTTACTATATTTTAAATCTTATTGTTATATCCACAGACAAATGTAGCTACTACCAATGAAGCCTCTCTTTACAGCAAATGGAGAGAATTATAGAGAACCTCAACTGGAAACAATATATAGGGATCAACAAATTACAGAGAGCTCAACCCCAATAGATACATCTAAAACACAGATCTTGCATCTATGGTTCAGAGGTCATCATGGGAGAGGCACGCAGAAAGATGTAAAAGTCAGAATACCAGGAATTCTGCTGTAAAAACAGTGCCTCCTAGTAATGGCTGCATGAACAAAACCAGAACAATGGCAATATCAATGGACATACAAATGTACAAGGAGGAAACCATATACACATCAACTGCAAAAGCAGACTCTGCATATGTAGATATATAGGCATTTGTGTGTGTGTATGTATATAGTCTCTCTCTCTCTTTCTCTCTCTCTATATATATATAATCATACACACACATATGTGTGTCTGTACATATGTGTGTGTGTGTGTGTGTGTGTGTGTGTGTGTAGCAATAATGAAAGACTATCAACTTGAGAGGATGGGGAGATGGGGGCATGGTAGTGAGTAGAGGGGAGGTAGCTGGGAAGGGGCTGGGTGGGAAAGGTGATGTAAATCTATTTCAAATAATATTTTCAAAGGTGATAATCTATTTTAAAGGTGATATAAATCTATTTCAATAATATATGTAAATAGATGCAAATCTATTTTAAATCATTTTAGAAGAAAAATGGCAGAGCTCTCCACAATCTTGTTGATATTACATTTTTATATTGTATGAAGATTCATGTTGAACCCTTGAATTTTGAGACATTGATTGCATTTTGATTCATTGTCATTTTATGAACCAAGCTACCAGTAAGCATAGTATAATTAGCAGATCCCAAACAAAAAAGAATAGACTCTCCCGAAGTTAATCTAGCTCTTCTAATAAATTTGGAATATCCATTAGTCATGATGGTAGGCCATGGGAATGAATAGGTACCCTGGCAAAGTAAGCTATGCGCTCAATCCTAATTTATATTTTTGCTTCAGATTCCATTCAAGAAAACATCACTATCCAAAAAAAATTACCATTAGGTTTTTACTAATAACCTGGTGAGTATAAATTGATTATAACATACTGCAGAATATCTACTCTTCAATTTACATACAAAGAAAATATATCTAAGCTGGTGTTTATCTGGTTTTTGTGTGGTAGTCCTGTGAAAGACTTGACTAGATCACAAGTAGAAATTGGTACCTTTGCTAATAGAGACCTTACCTTCAAATG